>NC_085141.1:132413973-132729741 GCF_024139115.2 Armigeres subalbatus
TTGTGTATCTTATGCAGCAAACACAATGAATATACCATGCCCAGGGCGTCAAAAATGATTCCCCCACGAACACACTCTAGACTGGACCCAAACATTTTTAGGAAGATTTTATATTTCATTTGTTTCCCCAGTTGAGTTTCATTCTTTAATGAAGCTGGATAGAAACAATAATGTTATGCATTTTGCTAACACACTAAATTTTCATGTTGAAGCTAGTTTGCTTCACGTTTTGGATTATTTTCAACAATAAAACATAACACGCTTGCTTTTCACATACTAAAGGGCCACGAAGCATGAGTACTTTTGCGAATGTTTTGACTGTTTTCCCGTTTTGACACACGCAAATGCAAATGCTGAAAGCACAACTTGTTTCTTATCTAGCAACTGATTCATCTTTTTTTGCTATGCCGCTCAACTATGGCGAATACGAAACGTGCCGCATAATCGTAAAGCATGCTCGGCCCAAAACCTATTCTCACAGCCTCAGTTCTCAGCTCCAAGCACACAGTCTGAGCACACAGCATACTGGATGAGCACACAGCCAAACAACCCAAGTTTTGAACTTGAGCTCGAGCCTGAGCTGAGCGCACCGCGTTCTTTCGCACCCATGTTCGATGCTGATGGTGAACACAAGCTTGAAGGAGAACGGCGGGATGAACATGAACTTGCAAAAACACACTCAGGCTCAGCGCCGCTCATGTTTCGTGAAGACTGCCTCCACAGTACCCGAAGGCATTCCGTAAGTCCTGGAAGCAGTCAGATCCATTAATGGTCCAATTTATACTCATACTTCGCTTTCTGATAAAAACACGAAAAAAAGCAGTCAAGTTATTGGTTTTGGTGCTGCAACAAATGTTCCTTTCCACTGGTTTTCCGGAGGAAACGTAGGTCCTGAGAGCGGTCAGAGTCATCAATGGTCCATTTTATATTCATACTTTGTCATATGAAAGAAGAGCTGTCGAATTATTGATTTTGGTATAAAACTAAAACGTTCTCGTCCACAGGTTCCTCGGAGCAACCAGTAGGCCAGCGGTCAAAGCTGTCAATGGTCTTTTTATATTTAAACTTTGCTTCCTGATCGGTGCTTCCTGATTTTGGTGCTAAAACCTATAAAAAAGCCGTAAGACTGATTTTGAGCTAAAACTTATATGTTCCTTCCACAGGTTCCGGCCAATCGTAAATCCTGGAAGCGGTCAGAGCTGTCGATGGACCATTTATATTCATACTGCTTCTTGATCGGAAACATGAAAAAAGATTCGAATGACTGAGTTTGGTGGTAAAACAATGTCCCCATTCACAGGTTCCCGGGGCCCTGTAGGTCCTGGAAGCGGTCAGAACCATATGGACCATTTTATATTCATACTACGCTTCTTGATCGAGAACCATGAAAAAGAGCCGTCGAATGATTGGTTTTGGTGCTTAAACTAAAATGTCCCATCCACAGGTTTCGGGCCAATCCGTAGGTGCTGAAGTGGTCAGAGCCGTCAATGGACCTTTTATATTCATACTTCGCTTCTGATCGAAAACCTGAAAAAGAGCCGTCGAACGACTGGTTCTGGTGGTAAAACTAAATGCCCCTTCACAGGTTCCCCGGGTCAATCCGTAGATCCTGAGAGTGGTCAGAGCCGTCAATGGACCATTTTATATTCATACTTCGCTTCTTGATCAAACCATGAAAAGAGCCGTCGAATGACTGATTTTGGTGTAAACTTAAATGTCCCCATTCACAGGTTCCCAGGGACATCCCAGACTCAGGATCCGTTATTCAATTGGTTTTCATTCTTGACACATTAGAAGCCTTCTGGAATAAAATCATAGGGACGATCTATTAAAAGCGAGATTCAAATAAAGTTGTGGCTCGACCCTTTGATAAGTATCGATCGGAACCGATTATAAAGAAATGGCCTATCTCACTTGATTCTGGTCCGATTCCAAATCTCAATATATGGTTCCAATCAGCAAGAGCCTACTTCATTTGTGGTTACTAATATTATTCAATTTTAACCACAACTTCTCTAATATCCACCTCAAATTTACGGTTTTGAACTCACCTCCGAGAAGCCGGAATATCTCCGGAATGGTATGCTTCGTTCCATGGACATACCGTCAAACTGCATTAATTTTCTAGTTCGGGCATGCCTGAAATGTCAAAATCGGATGATAACTAAAGTAGTTACAACACATCCAATTTTACTCAAAATTTGCCTATCCTAATTATTTTGTCCATCCCCTGTATATTGTTTAACTGTTGCATGAGGTAAAAATACCCATGAAAATCAATACAGCTAAGACATAGCAGCAGTCTTTGATTAACTAGGACATATTGCCTCCTCCCTAACCGTAGTCGCAAACATGCATATGTTCATGCATGCTATTCACACATAGAAGACAGCGTGATGTTTTTCAAAGTAAGAAACCGCAACTGTTTTAACTCATTGGTTTGTCTTGTTTTGTTCACTAATATAAACGTAGGTTTATATGTAGGTAACGTGCCAATAGTACCATAGAAGATTTTTTTAATCTAAAATTGACAGTGTTAATATCTTAACTCATGGTTTCCAAACTGGGTCCCGACCCACAGGAGGGTCCGAGCAGATTGTTGGTGGGTCGCGTAGAACAAATATTAATTGCAGCTCGGATGCCAAACCTTTTGATATTTTTTCAGGAACATAATTTCAAGTTCGAACCGCATTTTATTTTAAATATTCATCACCACGCTATTTTAGAAAACATTTATGCCTAAAAGCTGTCCCCTTAATGAAGTAAAATAAATACGCTAACATTTAGACAAACAATATCATGTTCGTCTTTTTGCATTTGTACATGTAAGCTAACGTGAATATTTATGTGGAAGAAGCCGAAACAGATGACATTCTGATTCAATTAATGCTTAATACTACTCGTAAAATGCATTTTTTAATAGGTGGGTCATAGACATATAGAATTTTGCTAGGTGGGTCGCATACCGAAAAGCTTGGGAAGCTCTGTCTTAACTTATAGATAAATTATTAGTTTTGCTGACAAAAATTAGTTTAACATCGAGAACTACAAATCCTCATCACCAATGGTACTGCTTTAGTGGTGGTAAAAATATATTTTGGTTCCCAGGGTGGTGTTATCCATTGATTTCTCCACTATTGGTACCAGCCGGTGGCATCCCTATCTCACACAATAGGTTTGTTTTGCAGCCAACATTAGCGACCGTATCCACTGACAGTTCTGTATCCTAATGAGAATCAAATGTGATGCTTGATACAAACACATACTATCATGAATTTTACATGAGATGTTGGCTGCAAAAACATGGCGGCGTGCCACCCACCTGATGTACAGTTGCACCACTAGGTGGAAGGAGTCAATTGTATCCCGGGCAGAAGCTATGAACAGTATAACAAAACATGACATGGACTTGATTGATATAAAGATAAAGAACAGGCAACAATATCAAAAATTTGCACCAAAATATCATTTAAATATCAAGATATGCTATGGATAAGAACAAACTAATGGCACATGATATTAATCACTTCACATATAGCATAACTTGATCTTCTTATGATATTTTAGTGCAAAATATTGATATTATCGTCTGATCTTTTATCTCTTATATCAATCATGTCCATATCTCTTTGCTATCTTATCAACATTTGATATGATTGAGCTGTTTTCGTCTACTCGGGATTAAGAAAAATCATTATGTTCAATCTTAGGATATATTGCATTTATCAGAATATTTCAAGCACGACGCATCAACTGAAATCATAGTAAAGTGCATAATTATGATACATCCCATCAAAATTACTACCTCCACTATTGGTGCTACCTCCAAAGGGTATGGTTACTCATACTTTATTACATTTGATCTTGAAGGCTTGTTCCATGATTGGCAAGTTTCTATACTTTCCTGATACTTTGCTAAACTTACTGTGCATACATGTCAGCAGACAAAATTAATATGGGTTCTATGAGTACAGAGCAAACATTCCAACGGATGTCCACAAACCACTAAACCTTTATTTCTTCTTAATTTTATTCTCCCATAGTGTCATCAGTTAGAGACGGACCTGCTCTTTTGCTTTGTTATAAACTACGAATGATCCATTAATTAAAACAACCTTCGATTCTTTGTTAATGAACAATTGACTACACCACGGGCCGAATTCTTCGATCCCATCTTTCTTGAACCTTGGCAAATTACCTCTACAGGACAGCTAAGAGCGTTCCCAGGAAAAAAAAGTGCTTGTTACATGATATGTCAACATACGGCGACGTCTCGTCGTCTAGTTTGTTTTCCGAATATCCGGGTGCATGCACGCAGTACATCATGGCACATGAGAGTGTTTTAGGAACTGTTGGTCAAACGCTTGAAAATCAGAACTTCGAACAAAGGTTGAAAGGAATCTTTAATGTCTTGAGAGCAATAGTGTTTGGTTATATTGACGCGAAGGGTTTTGTTCCGTAGAATACGATGTGTAACGCAATCAACACAAAATCGTTCGCAATGCCATAGATAAAAGAACTGAACGTATAATTTTAAGCAATCAACTTGTAATAGCACAACTGAACGACATACCGATAAAAATTTGAGATTAATCTGAATCACTACTGATTGCTATAAAACTTGTGGACTTGTGGAGGAGCCAACTAGCTTATGAGTTAAAGCCAACGGGACAAAAGAAATACCCTCTGCGTATTTTCTATACTACTTGAAATGGAACTAAATGGTGCCATTTTCAAGCGATTTGAATTGTTATTCATTGCGATATAACTAACAACCCTGTGCGACAGATAAGCCTATTCAATTCGAGTGTGTTCATAAATAGGGATAGCAGCAAAAGTGCTGATGCCCCTCTATGCAGAGTTTTTTATAATTAAACTTCGTACCGTATTTTGATAAAATATGATAATCGTGAGTTCCAGTGGATAAGTATATGATGTGCGGAGTTCAATACTGTTGTCTATTTAATTGCTGTACAACTCATGGCATTTATGCTATCGATTTCATGGAACACGCGCAATTTGCAGTCTGTTTTCCGTGGTTTTCCTATTTTCATAGGCAATAATAAACATACCAGAACTATGACAATTTCCGGATGCCTAGAGGCAAGCCGATAAATGGTTCCCACCAGATGGAAATCCATACGGGTCGAGTTTCAGTGATCCTGATGCTGTCATGAAGCACAAACTAATATGAATTATTCCTCTTGGCTGGTTCACTTCTGAGTGGTTTGAAGAACATGCAAACTGGACGCATATATGTAACGTTTTGCACTATTTTAATCAAATTTGCTGATTGACTTGCAAATAAATTAATAACACTTTTCTTTGACTGCAACTTGTTGCGATCAATCTTCTGCTTCACAGTGGTACACCGACAGTTCAAGTTTTGAATCAGTAGGGAAAGGAGAGGCAAGTTCCGACAGACTGCTTTAATGATTTGTCTGTAACGATTGTCATGGGTATTTTTACCTCATGCTACAGTTCAATAATATAGCTAGCTGATGGCATTTTGAAGTTGTAAAAAATCTCAATCATATTTATAATATTAAAGGCTCCCCCAGACCTTAGCGATTTCATCGCCGCGACGGCGACAACTAGTCGCCACGATTCTATCGTCTTGTCGCTACCGGCAATGTTCCAATTACGCTTCCATGCAAACGGCGACAGAATTGCAGTCGCCAAGTGATAGAATCGCGTCGTGTGTGTTTGGGGGACCTTAACATTTCAAAAAAGTGGTGATATTTCGTTGCCTGGAAAACTCATCAGGCAAAACGCCTCCCAGCTGGCGGCTCTTTGGAAACAACGTACCATGCGTCGGCGAATCAGCATTCTGGTATGGACAGTGCGTGGAAACGCGTAGTACATTGTAGTTTAGTCCCCCTAGGGCGTTGTGCCTCGCCGAAATGTTAGATGTTTCATCAAAATGTGGAAATTTTCGGTTTTAGCAACCTTCCTATCTTTTATTTTGACACTTTTTTGACACCCCTATGGCGAAGACCAAGATTTTTTTATGTACAGGTTATCCGACTTCGTCAGTAGATGGGAATAACCAGCGCGGGGGGGAAACATACATTTTCAGTGCAAAACGTAAACAAACGAGCATAAATTCCATACAAAAATCCAAGATGGCTGAGTTGGGGATATTGACAAGTCGGATAACCTGTATACATAAAAAAAATCTTGGCGAAGACCATATAATGTGATTTTTTTTCAAAAAATCAATAAGAGAAGATGCCCCAAAACGCCATGCCAGCCCCCCCCCCCTTGAGGCAAAACGCCTTTTGGGTATTCCCTCATATTTGCCGTATTTGGCATGAACGTAACATGGAACGTTGTTCACCAATTGGGGAAGGATGGGCAATATGCCCTAGCTAAGCATAGACTGCTTTTATGCCTTAGCTATAACAATTTTCATGGATGTATCTACCTCACGCAACAGTTAAACAATATAACTAACTGATGCCATATCAAAATTATTAAAAATCTCAATAATATTGATAATATTCACATTTCAAAAAAGCTACGAAGCATTCGGTATATAATAAAGTAGTAAAAACATAACATCTAATGTTTTTAAAATTCAATGTTTATTAAATTGTATTGATTTGTGTTTTACATTTAATGAGATGGGTGACTTTGCTTCCGATTTCTCGCAATTACTTGGCTTATGTTGATGTCCATTTTGGTTAACTTCATTCGCAAAGAGGGAGACAATCGTAGTTTATTCCTGTATTTGGTTTTGATGGCAACCATTTCGGAGAATCCAGTTTCACATAAATATGACGTCGTAAAGGGCAATAGAAATGCTACAGCTTTATCAAATAAGCGTGGATAAGTATGTCGCACGCTCATCCAAAACAGCAACGCGCTCCTGCGATTGTAGTTTTGCTTCAGAATACTGTTCTCAGATAAATCGATAAGCTCTTCATCAGCTTCTGTCGATATATTGGTATTTACTTCTTTCTGATTGAAAGGATCAATAATCCAAAGACACTTATCCGTTTTCTCTATTCCCGCTTTGAAATATTCCCCAAATTTCACTTTTAATGAACTTAAGTGACTTGTAATTTCATTGATGATGTCAGGAGAAGGTTTAATCTGTCTTTCATCTACGAGTGTTTCCAACGATTCGAAGCATTCATAGCTCCCATTTTTAACATTTCGAGACCACAAATCGAGTTTTCTCATGAATCCTCTGATTCTATCATGAACATCGAAAATGTCTGTTGAAGTTGACCCTTGTAGATAGGTGTTGAGGTGGTTCAATTTTTGAAAGATGTCGGAAAGATATGCGAGTTTCAAAGAGAACTTCTCATCACGCAGTAACATTGAGAAGTTTTCTTTCCCTTGCAGAAAAATTGCTAGCTCCTCGCGCAGTTCAAGTACTCTTGTCAGTACCCTACCTCTGGACAGCCATCGAACTTCCGTGTGAAGCAACAAAGATGTAAAATCGCTTCCCATATCTTCACAAAGCTTCTCAAATAAGCGAGATTGTAGTGGCTTAGTTTTCACGAAGTTTACAATCTTCACTGTAGTATTTAACACGTTTTTAAAATCATCCGATAGTGTTTTAGCCACCAGCGCCTCCCGATGCAAGCTGCAATGAGTCCAAGAAGCATTCGGACATAGTTTCAAAATCCGCGTCACAACTCCACTGTTTCTTCCACACATTGCACGTGCTCCATCTGTACACACACCTACGCATTTCTCCCATTCCAGATTTTTGGCCTTGACGAAAGAATTCAGCTTTTCAAAAATTTCGTCACTTGTTCCTCGCATAATTGGCTCGCAAAATAACATTTCTTCATGGATATTATCATTCCAAAAATATCGGACAAACACTATCAGCTGCGATAGTCCTTCGACATCAGTTGACTCATCTAGTTGCAATGAAAAATGGGTACTTGCCTGTATTCTGCTTACCAGCTGATCCTCGGCCCAGTCGGACATTTCATCGATCCTTCTCGCTACTGTGTTATTCGAAAGAGGAATAGCTTCAATTTCATGTGCGTATTTTTCACCAAACATTATTGAAACCGTTTCCTTAATAGCCGGAAGAATCAAACTTTCACCAATTGTGTGGGCTTTACCAGAACGCGCTACTTTCAAACTTAAATGGTAAGATGCAATCATAGCTTTTTCGGAAACTTTCGTGAATGACTGTATGTTTTTCCTGGATACCCTGAGTGCCTTTTCTTTTGCAACAAAAAAATCAACAGCTCTATCCTTCCACTCAAAGTGCTTAGTTTGGAGATGACGTAGCAACTTGTTAGGACGCAAGCTTTCATTGGCCAACACTTCAAAACAAATCACACATTGAGGCCGCGGTAGTTCGCATTCGTTGTTTTCCGTGAAACCATATTGCAGATATTCGGGGTCATACTTTCTCGTTTTTTTCTTCACACTAGTGCTAGGTTTCTCATCATCTTCTATTTTTCTCCGCGTTCCACTGGATCCACTGGCAATATCACTTTTCTGTTCTGTCTCTACGTTACTACTTTTATGTATCTTCAGCAACCACTTATCCATGTTCAAGTCAGACTAGAAATTACAACTGGCTTTTTCCAAAACTGATCCGGATAATGTACCAATCACTAAAAACTGATCTGGAAAACTGTTTATAATGGAAGGAAAATTGAAAGTGAATGAAGCAGTGGTTTGGTATATGTATGTATTCCTCTATCATTCATCTTTTCACACATACTTCTATCACTCACTATAAGGCTTTTTGACGCTCAATCATGTCAATCACACACACAGCACAGAAAGGACAGGATTTGTTTTCATCGGGAAACGTTTCCCGATGAAAACAAATCCTATCCTATATGTGCGCTTGCAAGGAAAGATGATTAAACGTCAGAAAGCCTTATCCCACATTCACACCAAGTTAGAGTATTGAACAAAAATCTTTGTGTCAACATTTCGTTCAACTTGAATCACCACACGAACCCTGTGAAAAATTGTTTGAATATGGGTTACGCCAGTATGCACTGAGAGAAATGATATGTTCATTTGTCGTGTCAAAAAAAAAGAAATCAAAAAAGTCTGTTTAATACATTTAAGGCTCAAAGAATATTGAACATGGAAAATTTTTGGCGACCCACCAGAGAACAGCTCGCGACCCCCCTGGGGGTCGCGACCCACAGTTTGGGAAACTATGCACTAGGGCGTTTTGCCTCGCCGAAATGTTAGATGTTTCATCAAAATGTGGAAAATTTCAGTTTTTCCTACATTCCTATCTATTATTTTGACACTTTTTTCGCCTAACCTACATAATTTTACGTCTAGTTTTATTAAAGCTATCTCAAACATGGTAAATATAAGTGAATACCCGAAAGTCGTTTTGCCCCGGGGGGCGTTTTGGGGCCTCTTCCCCTAGCTGTTAGCTAGAAGGCTTTTTGCCTCATGAGTTTTCCGGCAGCGAAATATCACCATGTTTTCAAAATGTGAATATCATCAATATGATTGTGATTTTTTACTTTTTTTTATGACATCAGTTAGCTATACATATTGTTTCACTGTTGCATGAGGTAAAAATACCCATGAAAATCAATACAGCTAAGACATAGAAGCAGTCTTTGATTAACTAGGACATATTGCCCCTCCCTCCCCTAACCGTAGTCGCAAACATGCATATGTTCATGTGCAATAGGGCACTGCACGGAAACATCTCTATCTCTTTCGTTCCTCATTAATTTTGACGTTATCTGGCCTTGTTGTTTTCAAATTTCTTTGCAGCGAAAAAGAGACAAAGCAGTCCGTGCAGTGCCCTATTGGCTATTCACACAAAGAAGACAGCGTGATGTTTTTTTCAGAAGTAAGAAACCGGCAACTGTTTTAACTCATTGGTTTGTCTTGTTTTGTTCACTTAATATAAAACGTAGGTTTATATGTAGGGTAACGGTACCAATAGTACCACAGAAGAAAATATTATTTTTTATCTAAAATTGACAGTGTTAATATCTTAACTAATAGATTTATTATTAGTTTTGCTGACAAAAATTAGATTGATGTTATTTAACATCAAGAACTACCAAATCCTAATTGCACCACTAATGGGTACACTGCTTTAGTGGTGGTAACAAATATATTTTGGTTCCCAGGGTGGTGTTATCCATTGATTTCTCGCCACTATAGGTACAGTTGCACCACTATAGGTGCAAGGGAGTCAATTGTATTAAGAAAAATCATTATCTTCAATCTTAGGATAAGTTGCATTTATCAGATTATTTCAAGCACGACGCATCAACTGAAATCATCGTAAAGTGCATAATTATGATACATCCCATCAAAACCTTACTACCTCCACTATTGGTGCTACCTCCACAAGGGTACGGTTACCCTATACTTTATTACATTTGACCTTGAAGGCTTGTTCCAATGATTGGCAAGTTTCCCTATACTTTCCCGATACTCTTGCTCAAACTTACTGTGCATACATGTCAGCAGACAAAATTAATATGGGTTACTATGAGTACAGAGCAAACATTCCAACCGGCATGTCCACAAACCACTAAACCTTTACTTTCTTCTTAATTTTATTCTCCCATAGTGTCAACCAGTTAGAGACGGACCTGCTCTTTTTTGCTTTGTTATAAACTACGAATGATCCATTAATTAAAACAACCTTCGATGCTTTGTTAATGAACAATTGACTACACCACACCGGGCCGAATTAACTTCGACCCCATCTTTCTTGAACCTTGGCAAATTACCTCTACAGGACAAGCTAAGAGCGTTCCCAAAGGAACAAAAGTGCTTGTTACATGATATGTCAACATACGGCGACGTCTCGTCGTCTAGTTTGTTTTCCGAATATCCGGGTGCATGCACGCAGTACATCATGGCACATGAGAGTGTTTTAGAGGAACTGTTGGTCAAACGCTTGAAAATCAGAACTTCTTGAACAAAGGTTGAAAGGAATCTTTAATGTCTTGAGAGCAATAGTGTTTGGTTATATTGACGCGAAGGGGTTTTTGTTCCGTAGAATACGATGTGTAACGCAGTCAACACAAAATCGTTCGCAATATGCCATAGATAAAAAGAACTGAACGTATAATTTTTATGAATCAACTTTGTAAATAACACAATCCTTGTTTCCCTTCGACATCGCAAGAACCTTCGTTAATGGTGCATAATACTAAGATGTAAATCAAGTTTTTTAAAACAAGAATCAAACAATTTTAACCAGTTTTCCGATTAAATTATTCTTGTGTGCATGGGGTTACATGAGGGTTTAGTTTTGAAAAGCTTCCTTTGTTAATTCCGCACTTTTTTAGGCAGCCAGCCGTTTGTAGAGAGTTCCGTCGTTTCAACAGGTACCTTACTCGGTTCGGTACCCGACCCGGAATATGGATTAGTTGGACCGGGGGCCGGCGGGTGAATGCCAGAGCGGATGGGCGGGAAGGAAATAATTCAATTCAGAACCAGAGTAATTGATGACGTCCGTTCCTTCGAGCGAACGGAAATTAAAACACGGAAACGGGACGGGAAGGAATGGCAGCCGGAAATTGTTGTAAACGCTCTTTGATCTAGAGGTGCAGGGTGCAATAACAGCTGCAGGTTATTGTTGCCGGGACCGAAGGATAGTAGACTGTGTCGCAGAACAAAAGCTGTGTAGATAAGGCATAAGTGTGGCACTTGAGGCATATGCTTTGATTAGATAATTGCTTTGAATTGTTTGGTGAGGTGATGCCATGTAGGTACATGGATGGAGTTGATTGTGGATAAGTGCAGGAATTGCCTAAATTTTATGCATTGCATCTGGCTGAAAGAAAAAAAATCGGGATAATCATGTGCCGCATTGTAGTTCTCGAACAGAGAGTGACTGATGACCACCAGAGATAACGAATTATAATGAATTGCTGATTTCTGTTCAACAGAAATACTTGTTTTTGGTATGTGGTCTTTTGAGGAAGTTGAAGGATTTCTGTATATTTATCGTCGATGTTTCGGTGATGTTACACCTTCTCACAGACCTATTTATTGTAGGAAACGAATGGAATGTGAACGGAAGTAAAATAAACATAAAACCATTCCCAAGCAACACACATATTATACCTAGACCAACATTTAAAAAGGGCGTAATAATCAAAATTTATTCCTTCTGATGCTTCGTCCACATATAGATATATAATATATATGTCGGTCTAGATACAGAAGTTTCGGCTATCGAACCGATAGCAGCCCAGCATGTTCATTTAAGTCTCTAGAGCCGTTTTAAATGCGCACCTTTCGAATAAGTCTAATGCAAATGTTGTAGGATCTCCAAATTTTCTGGGAATCATATCGGCTGGCATCAAATCGATAGCAACCCAGCATGTCCATATAAGTTTCTTAAGCCCTTGCAAATGCTTCACCGTTCAGGTAAATCCAACCCAGATATTCTACGTTCAACAAACGGTATGAGAGTTGAGCTCAATCTACCAGGTCTACCAGATATGCATGGCACAGAGAAACAGACGTCTCACTTAGAACAAAATGCAATCAAAATCATCGTCACGGATGCATTATCGCCCAGTGCTAAATACACTGCGTGTGGCCAAACGGCAACCAGATGGCGGTAATGTGCAAACGTCAAACACAAGCAAATCCGATGAAAGCGCCATCGGTGGCCGATCGCCCAAGTAACATTTTAGGTTTTATGATTCACTACAAGAGTTTTTGAATCCTACTACAATAAAACCCTAGTCAAGGTAGTTGCTTCTTCATCGCTTACACCAAAACCTCTTGAAGAGCAGTATCTGCCTAGTTGGCCCACCCTTGAAATGGTTTTGAAGAGTAAATGTAATATAGACTTCAAGATCAGAGTATGACAAAACATGAACTCGAACTCGGCATTGAAAATCTTTCGAAATCGATTTTAAAGCTACTTTAAAAGTAAGTTGGTATTACTTAAAACCATTTCTAAGCTACTTGATCTCGATGCATGCGGAATTCTCTAGATCTAGATTTATTATAACAATCACATGAGAAAACAAAATACGTTCAGTCTAAGCAAAATAAATTCAAGTTTATTATCTACGAAACCAAAAATTGGCATAACCAAATATGCAAATGATATATAATTAACCATCGATAAAAATTATTAAAACAAAGTATATGTATAGTGACTCAATTTTTAATGCCGAATTAGTTTTATTGTGTTAAATGGTGCGAAACATCGATATAATTGATGCGCTCTCAGTAAACCCCGTTTTAACAATTATTTTTCGGTAAAACAAATTTATATTAAATTCGAAATTTTCTGCAAAATAACTATTATTGTTTTTTGTAGTGTTATAAACAAAGTTTTGTATGTAGCGTTCATAAAATATCGTATATAACCATGAATCTAATGCAGTTTAAATAGATATTTGAATTCAAAATCTCTACTAATGTAGAGAAATAAATATGGCGATAGCATTCGAGTTGATTTTTCGCGATTCATTCGTGCTAATCATTTTGCTTCGATGAAATCAACTTTAAAATCATAATAATTAGTTATGACATTCATGAAGATCGACTGGCTGTTATAAATGCCGGTTAGCCATTTTTCAACTTATATGATGACCACAATTAGAGTCAATTTGACAGTTCAAGTACATCAGAATAAAACAAAGGGCATGGATAGATGTTATGGATTGCGGCATCTAATTGGTAATTTATTACACGTAAGTAAAAAATGAAGTACTCTGCTATTTATCATTTGTGTCGGCTACAAAAATGCACATTGCCCGATTGCCGTGTCACCGTTAATGCAAAAATGAAACGAAATAAGATGACTGAGACGGGTCTACGGGCCATGTTATTGCATCTTTGTTAAGACTATGCAATTTTTCACCTCGCAATTTTGGAAGTGCAAATTTCGATATGAACATGACTATTGTACCTGGAAATGTGTCAGCATATACATTGTGAGTAAGCACGCAGTTTCATTATATCTCAAGACTATATATATGATAAGAATAAAGTTTTCAGCTCTTACTTAATAGTTGAGGGAATCTATTTTTGTTTTTTTATTCTATTAAAAGTTTGTGTATTATGAGGCTTTTTATGTAGCAATCATAAATGCAAATCAATCTCAGGTTATGCCAATTAATTCGAAAATAACTTTCATAGTTGCAAAACGATTTTAAGAATTCTTTCATAGTGACAAATAAAACAAACATGAAAGAGCTTTATTGTTATTTCCCAGATGGGTTTAATCAAGGCATGCATTGCTCTAATAAAACCATGTTTAAAGTTTTACAGTATCCAGAATTTATAACCTGCTTCAAAAGGTTTTGACAACAGCTAGAAGATCAATAATAATTTATGCGTGTTAAATGCCTTTTCTAAACTGAAAAGCATAGCTATTGCCGCAATAAAACCACAATAAATAACTTCGAATGCCAAAGAGTTGTGAGAATGTTACTTGGGCGACCACCTACAAAAAAAATGAATCTACCGTTGAAAAGGTAAACGATGGAACATGTGTTGAAAGAGACGTCTATTTCTCTGTGTGCATGGTATCAAATCTATAACTCCGTGTTCGTCTCTAGATCTTTTGCGAATGCTTCACTATTTCAAAAAAAAATTCAGCGCATATGTTGTAGGTTCTTAACATTGTTCTGGGGTTGAGTTCAATTGGTCTACCAGCTCAACTACGCTTGGCATCAAATTGATAACTCTTGAAACGAGGCTTCCGAGCCTCTTGAAAGGAGGCTTCCGAGCCTCTTGAAAGGAGGCTTCCGAGCCTCTTGAAAGGAGGCTTCCGAGCCTCTTGAAAGGAGGCTTCCGAGCCTCTTGAAAGGAGGCTTCCGAGCCTCTTGAAAGGAGGCTTCGACGCCTCTTGAAAGGAGGCTTCGGCGCCTCTTGAAAGGAGGCTTGAGGCCTCTTGAAAGGAGGCTTGAGCCTCTTGAAAGGAGGCTTGAGCCTCTGAAAGGAGACTTCCGAGCCTCTTAAAAGGCGGCTTCCGAGCCTCTTGAAAGGAGGCTTCCGAGCCTCTTGAAAGGCCTTTTGAGCCTCTTGAAAGGAGGCTTTTCTAGCCTCTTGAAAGGAGGCCTTTCTAGCCTCTTGAAAGGAGGCCTTTCTAGCCTCTTGAAAGGAGGCCTTTCTAGCCTCTTGAAAGGAGGCCTTTCTAGCCTCTTGAAAGGAGGCCTTTGCCGCCTCTTGAAAGGAGGCTTTTGAGGCCTCTTGAAAGGAGGCTTTTGAGGCCTCTTGAAAGGAGGCTTTTCGAGCCTCTTGAAAGGAGGCTTTGAGGCCTCTTGAAAGGAGGCTTTTCGAGGCCTCTTGAAAGGAGGCTTTTCAGGCCTCTTGCAAGGCGGCTTTCGAGCCTCTTGAAGGAGGCTTTTGAGGCCCTCTTGAAAGGAGGCTTTTCGAGCCTCTTGAAGGAGGCTTGAGCCTCTTGAAAGGAGGCTTTTTGAGCCTCTTGAAAGGAGGCCTTTCGAGCCTCTTGAAATGAGGCTTTTCGAGCCTCTTGAAATGAGGCTTTTCGAGCCTCTTGAAAGGAGGCTTTTCAAGCCTCTTGGAAAGGAGGCTTGAGCCTCTCTTGAAAGGAGGCTTCTGAGGCCTCTTGAAAGGAGGCTTGAGGCCTCTTGAAAGGAGGCTTCCAGGCCTCTTGAAAGGAGGCTTCTGAGGCCTCTTGAAAGGAGGCTTCTGAGCCTCTTGAAAGGAGGCTTCTGAGCCTCTTGAAGGAGGCTTCCAGGCCTCTTGAAAGGAGGCTCTGAGCCTCTTGAAAGGAGGCTTCCTGAGCCCTCTTGAAAGGAGGCTCTGAGGCCTCTTGAAAGGAGGCTGAGCCTCTTGAAAGGAGGCTTCCAGGCCTCTTGAAAGGAGGCTTCCAGGCCTCTTGAAAGGAGGCTCTGAGCCTCTTGAAAGGAGGCTTCCAGGCCTCTTGAAAGGAGGCTTGAGCCTCTTGAAAGGAGGCTTCCTGAGCCTCTTGAAAGGAGGCTTCCAGGCCTCTTGAAAGGAGGCTTTGAGCCTCTTGAAGGAGGCTTCTGAGCCTCTTGAAAGGAGGCTTCTGAGCCTCTTGAAAGGAGGCTTCTGAGCCTCTTGAAAGGAGGCCTGAGCCTCTTGAAAGGAGGCTTCCGGGCCTCTTGAAAGGAGGCTCTGAGCCTCTTGAAAGGAGGCTTCCTGAGCCTCTTGAAAGGAGGCTCGAGGCCTCTTGAAAGGAGGCTTCTGAGCCTCTTGAAAGGAGGCTTCCTGAGGCCTCTTGAAAGGAGGCTTCCGAGCCTCTTGAAAGGAGGCCTGAGCCTCTTGAAAGGAGGCTTCTGAGCCTCTTGAAAGGAGGCTTGAGCCTCTTGAAAGGAGGCTTCCGGGCCTCTTGAAAGGAGGCTTCCGAGCCTCTTGAAAGGAGGCTCTGAGCCTCTTGAAAGGAGGCTTCCTGAGGCCTCTTGAAAGGAGGCTGGGCCTCTTGAAAGGAGGCTTCTGAGCCTCTTGAAGGAGGCTTCCAGGCCTCTTGAAGGAGGCTTGAGGCCTCTTGAAAGGAGGCTTCCAGGCCTCTTGAAAGGAGGCCTGAGCCTCTCTTGAAAGGAGGCTTCTGAGCCTCTTGAAAGGAGGCTTCTGAGCCTCTTGAAAGGAGGCCTGAGCCTCTTGAAAGGAGGCTTCCGGGCCTCTTGAAAGGAGGCTGGAGCCTCTTGAAAGGAGGCCTTGAGCCTCTTGAAAGGAGGCTTCTGAGCCTCTTGAAAGGAGGCTTCCTGAGCTCTTGAAAGGAGGCTTCTGAGCCTCTTGAAAGGAGGCTTCTGAGGCCTCTTGAAAGGAGGCTTCTGAGCCTCTTGAAAGGAGGCTTGAGGCCTCTTGAAAGGAGGCTTCTGAGCCTCTTGAAAGGAGGCTTCCTGAGCCTCTTGAAAGGAGGCCTGAGCCTCTTGAAAGGAGGCTTCCGAGCCTCTTGAAAGGAGGCTTCCAGGCCTCTTGAAAGGAGGCTTCTGAGCCTCTTGAAAGGAGGCTTCTGAGCCTCTTGAAAGGAGGCTTCCAGGCCTCTTGAAGGAGGCTTGAGCCTCTTGAAAGGAGGCTTCCAGGCCTCTTGAAAGGAGGCTTCCAGGCCTCTTGAAAGGAGGCTCTGAGCCTCTTGAAAGGAGGCTTCTGAGCCTCTTGAAAGGAGGCTTCTGAGGCCTCTTGAAAGGAGGCTTCTGAGCCTCTTGAAAGGAGGCTTCCGAGCCTCTTGAAAGGAGGCTCTGAGCCTCTTGAAAGGAGGCTTCTGAGCCTCTTGAAAGGAGGCTTTGAGCCTCTTGAAAGGAGGCTTCTGAGCCTCTTGAAAGGAGGCTTCTGAGCCTCTTGAAAGGAGGCTCTGAGCCTCTTGAAAGGCGCCTGCCGGGCCTCTTGACGGGTGGCTTCTGAGCCTCTTGAAAGGAGGCTTCCGAGCCTCTTGAGAGGAGGCTTCCGAGCCTCTTGAAAGGAGGCTTCCGAGCCTCTTGAAAGGAGGCTTCCGAGCCTCTTGAAAGGAGGCTTCCGAGCCTCTTGAAAGGAGGCTTCCGAGCCTCTTGAAAGGAGGCTTCCGATGTCCCACTTGTCTTTCCTGATGTCCCACTTGCGTCTCAAATCCAGGCATATGAGATGTTGCAAGATGTCCACACTGTCCTGGAGTTTGAATGAAATTATGTTCTCAGTGTATTTGTTTTGACTTGCGTTTCAAATCCAGGCATATGAGTTGTTTTGAGATCTCCAAATTGTCCTGGAGAATGAATCAAATGGTCTTCCGAATCAAACAAGGCTACCATGATGTCCCCAGCCGCGGTAACAACCCAATTATGTTCCCCGAGTATTTGTCGTTCACTCACGTCTCAAATGTAGGAATATGAGCTGTGGTAAGATCTGCAAATTATCCTGGAGTTTGTATCAAATGGTCTGCCGAATCAACCCAGGCTTTCATGATGTCCCCAGCTACGGTAACAACCCAATTACGTCCTCCGAGTATTTGTCATTTACTCGCGTCCCAAATGTAGGCATATGAGTTGTTTTAAGATCTCCAAATTATCCTGGAGTTTGTATCAAATGGTCTGCGGAATCAACCAAGGCTTTCATGATGTCCCCAACCGCGGTATCAACCCAATTATGTCCTCCGAGTATTTTTCTTTCGCTTGCGTCTCAAATCCACACATATGAGATGTTATAAGATCTCCGAATCGTCCTGGAGTTTAAATGAAAGTGTCTGCTGGTTCAACCAAGGTTTCTATGATGTCCCCCGCCGCGGTAACAACCCAATCATGTTCTCCGAGTATTTGTCGTTCACTCGCATCACAAATGGTGTCTTATAGGCATATGAGTTGATCTAAAATCTCCAAATTGTCCTGGAGTTAGAATCAAACGGTCTACCGAGTGTTTGTGTATGACGATTCTTAACGAAAAAGCAATTGAGGAGCACGAAGTATGCTGCAAAAAGGTCTGCGCGAAAAGAGAAGGATAAAAAAGAGATAGTTGAATAAGGAGAGAGAGAAAGGGGGGTAAGAAATAAAAATTCATGTTTCATAGGACATGTCATTGGACGAGTTGTAATTGTAACTTAACAGATACGTATTTCGACCACAACAGTGAGGCCGTCTTCAGTGTCTCGTACTTGACTCGACTAAATATGTTCATAAGCTCGGCGTACATGATTGGGTACATACCTTCGCTGGGGACATAATTCCAGCCGAGATTGATTTGGTAGAATACTTGATTCACACTGGAGGACTTAGAACATCGCATCTTCATGTACAAAACATGTGCATGGGCTCTGAGGACGCGGACTAGAGGACTGAGGACTATTTGTCCCCACTCCAAGTTGATCTGGAGGGGCTACAATATCGCATCTCATGTACAAAAAATGTGCTTGGAGTCATGTCATCTTCATGAATAAAATCGTTGTTCATTTGGTAAGTAATATGAATACATTTAGTAGACATAATGGCGTTGATATCGTGATTGGGGACATTATGGAAGCCTTGGTTGATTCGGTAGACCATTTGATTCAAACTCTAGAACAATTGGGAGATCTTACAATATCTTACAAGCTCACAACACCTCATATGCCTTGACTAGTAAAAAACAAATACTCGAGGAATATAATTGAGTTGATACCGCGACTGAAGACCATTTGATTCAATCTCCAGGACAATTTGGGGATCTTACAACATCCTACATGCTAAAATTGGATACGCAAGTGAAAGAATAATACTCAGAAGACAAAAATTGAGTTGACACCGCGGCTGGAAACATCATTCGGTAGACCATTTCATTCAAACTCCAGGACAATTTGGAGATCTTAAAACATCTCATATGCCTGGATTTGAGACCCAAGTGAAAGACAAACAATCGGAGACATAATTGGGTTAATACCGCGGCTATGGGCACAATGGAAGCTTTGGTTGATTCGATAGACCATTTGATTTAAATTCCAGGACAATTTGGAGATCTTACTACAACTGATATGCCTGTATTTGAGACGTAAGTGAAATACTAATACTCAGAAGACAAAATTAAGTTGACACCGCGGCTGGGGACATCGTGGAAGCCTTAGTTGATTCGGTAAACCATTTGATTCAAACTCCAGGACAATTTGGAGACCTTAAAACATCTAATATACTTGTACTTGAGACGCAAGTTAAAAACAAATACTCGGAGGGCATGATTTTGATGATACCGCGGCTGAGGACATCATGTAAACCTTGGTTGATTTATTAGACCATTTGATTCAATCTCCAGGACAATTTGCAGTTCTAATAGCATCTCATATGCTTGGATTCGGAGAGATCTTACAATACCTCATAAGTCTTTTTTGAGACGCAAGTGAAAGACAAATACTCAGAGAACATAGTTGAGTTGATACCACGCCTTAGGACATCATGAAGGCTTTGGATGATTCGATAGACCATTTGATTCAAACTTCAGGACAATTTGAAGATCTTACACCAAGACGCGAATAAACGTATTTAAAAGTATCCGTCGATAAATAAATTTAGTGAAACACTAGACATTTTAGCAAAAATTCTTTGTACGTCACATTCGGTTTACGTCCCCCACATAAGTGACGTAAAAAGAGGGTTGAGTGTATCTTCTTTCGATAAAAAATAGTGAAAAAATGATTGGTGAAAGTCGATTAACGTCCGCCTAAATCCCCATAGTGCAGGGGTACATGTCCGCAATGGCACAAATCTCCCAAACTGAGGTGAACGTGCCCCTGGAGCCGACGTTCTGACAGAATGAATTGAAATCAAGCATTTTTTTTATTTTATCATCAGACTAAGGCCGGAGTGGCCTGTGCTGCACATAAAAGACTTCTCCATTCAGCTCGGTTCATGGCTGCACTTCCCCAACCACGCAGTCTGCGGAGGGTCCGCAAGTCGTCTTCCACCTGATCGATCCATCTTGCCCGCTGTGCACCTCGCCTTCTTGTTCCCGTCGGATCGTTGTCGAGAACCATTTTTCCGGATTACTGTCCGACATTCTGGCTACGTGCCCGGCCCACCGCAGTCTTCCGATTTTCGCGGTGTGAACGATGGATGGTTCTCCCAACAGCTGATGAAACTCGTGGTTCATTCGCCTCCTCCACGTACCGTCCGCCATCTGCAACCCACCATAGATGGTACGCAACACTTTCCTTTCGAAGACTCCCAGTGCGCGTTGGTCCTCCACGAGCATCGTCCAGGTCTCGTGTCCGTAGAGAACTACCGGTCTTATAAGCGTTTTGTAGATAGTCAGTTTGGTACGGCGGCGAACTCTATTCGATCGAAGCGTCTTGCGGAGTCCAAAGTACGTACGATTTCCAGCCACTATGCGTCTCCGAATTTCTCTGCTGGTATCGTTATCGGCAGTCACCAGTGAGCCCAAGTACACGAATTCTTCAACCACCTCGATTTCGTCACCACCGATAGAAACTCGTGGTGGGTGGCTCACATTGACCTCTCTTGAGCCTCTTCCTATCATGTACTTCGTCTTCGACGTGTTGATGACTAGTCCAATCCGTTTAGCTTCGCTTTTCAGTCTGATGTAGGCTTCCTCCATCCTCTCAAAGTTACGTGCCATGATATCAATGTCGTCGGCGAAACCAAATAACTGGACGGACTTCGTGAAAATCGTACCACTCGTGTCAATCCCTGCCCTTCGTATTACTCCCTCCAAAGCGATGTTGAATAGCAGACACGAAAGACCATCGCCTTGCCGTAACCCTCTACGGGTTTCGAAGGGACTCGAGAATGCCCCTGAAACTCGAACTACGCACATCACCCGATCCATCGTCGCCTTGATCAACCGTATCAGTTTATCCGGAAATCCGTTTTCGTGCATTAGCTGCCATAGCTGGTCCCAATCGATTGTATCATATGCGGCTTTGAAGTCGATAAATAGATGATGTGTGGGCACGTTGTATTCGCGGCATTTCTGCAATACCTGACGTATGGCGAACACCTGGTCTGTGGTAGAGCGTTCACCCATAAATCCCGCCTGGTACTGCCCCACGAACTCTCTTGCAATTGGTGTTAGTCGACGGCATACAATTTGGGAGAGTACCTTGTAGGCGGCGTTCAGCAATGTGATTGCGCGGTAGTTGCTACAATCCAGCTTATCGCCCTTTTTGTAGATGGTACACACGACACCTTCCATCCACTCCTGCGGCAGAACCTCATCCTCCCAAACCTTGGTAATCACCCAGTGCAGCGCTCGAGCCAGTGCCTCACCACCGTGTTTAAACAGCTCTCCTGGTAGTTGGTCAACTCCAGGGGCTTTGTTGTTTTTCAGCCGGCCGATCTCCTCCTGGATTTCCTGGAGATTCGGAGCCGGAAGTCGCATGTCCTGCGCGCGTGCTCCTAGGTTCATTACCATACCGCCACCGTTGTCTGCCATATCGCCATTCAGGTGCTCTTCGTAGTGCTGCCGCCACCTTTGGATCACCTCACGCTCGTTCGTAAGAAGGTTCCCGTTTATGTCCTTACACATATCGGGCTGTGGCACGTGGCCCTTACGTGAACGGTTCAACTTCTCATAGAACTTTCGTGCGTTATTAGCGCGGTACAGTTCCTCCGTCTCTTCACGGTCTCGATCTTCTCGCTGGCGCTTTTTCCTCCGGAAAATCGAGTTTTTTCTGTTCCGCGCCCGTTTGTATCGTGCCTCGTTCGCCCTCGTGCGGTGTTGCAGCAATCTCGCCCATGCTGCATTCTTCTCCTCAACTAACTGCTCACATTCGCCGTCATACCAGTCGTTTCTCTGATCCGGAGCCACCGTGCCTAGTGCAGTGGTTGCGGTGCTTCCAATGGCGGATCGAATATCTCTCCAGCCATCTTCAAGAGATGCTGCGCCTAGCTGCTCTTCCGTTGGGAGTGCCACTTCCAGCTGCTGCGCGTAGTCTTGGGCTAGTCTACCGTCTTGTAGCCGCCCAATGTTAAGCCGCGGCGGACGACTCCGACGCGTGTTGATCACCGTCGAGAGTTTTGAGCGCAGACATACTGCGACGAGGTAGTGGTCGGATTCAATATTCGCACTGCGGTAAGTGCGTACGTTCGTGATGTCGGAGAAGAATTTACCGTCGATTAGAACGTGGTCGATTTGGTTTTCCGTTACTTGATTAGGTGATTTCCATGTGGCCTTGTGGATATTCTTACGGGGAAGAAAGTGCTTCGGACTACCATTCCGCGGGAGGCTGCAAAGTTTATGCATCGTTGGCCGTTGTCGTTCGATACGGTATGCAGACTATCCGGTCCGATGACCGGTCTATACATTTCCTCCCTTCCTACCTGAGCGTTCATGTCACCGATGACGATTTTGACGTCCCGCAGTGGGCATCCATCGTATGTCTGCTCCAGCTGCGCATAGAACGCTTCTTTCTCGTCGTCGGATCTCCCTTCGTGTGGGCAGTGCACGTTGATGATGCTATAGTTGAAGAAACGGCCTTTAATCCTCAGCTTGCACATCCTTGCGTTGATTGGCTGCCACCCAATCACGCGTTGGCGCATCTTTCCCAGCACTATGAAGCCGGTTCCCAGCTCGTTGGTGGTGCCACAGCTTTGGTAGAAGGTAGCCGCTCGATGCCCGCTTTTCCACACTTTCTGTCCTGTCCAGCAGATTTCCTGCAGCGCTACGACATCGAAGTTGCGGGGATGTAGTTCATCGTAGATTATCCTGTCGCAACCTGCGAAGCGACTTGCAGTTCATTGTTCCAAGCTTCCAATCGTGATCCTTTATTCGTCGCCTAGGTCGTTGCCGATAGTATCGAGTCGTATTATCTTCTATGTCGTTCGTAATAGTTGTTTTTAAAGGCGGCTTATTGGGCCTGCGCAAACCTCCTGTCTCGTCGGAGGGCCGTCGTGTCAGGGCTGTTTAGCGTCCCACCTAACACCAGGACTTGGGCTTGTGCGCTTTGAGCGGCACACGGTCGCTTTGGCGGAGCCTACTTGCGGATACATGCAGCTTTTTATAGAGGTTTAACAGGGCCCACTGTCAAACCCCACCACATCCTAGGCAGGCGCCACAACTCGCAGATGGCCTGGGGAGGGATCGTCAAGCCCTTGGACATAGTCCCTGCTGCCCCCATGTTTTTGCTCGTATGTGCATGCTCGTATGTTTTTGCATAGTTACAAATCTAAGGAATATTAGTTATCATGATCGTTTTGCTTGCGTACCAACCCAGTGCACACAGAACTGTGTTCAGAGTTCAAAACTAAGAACACCAAGGCTCGCTCTTGGCTCATGTTCCGTTCAGGATGCATCTCTGCGTTCTGGTACATGTACCCCAGGTTGAGAACCGCTGTTATTTAAAGTATTCTGTATTCAAAGTATTCTGGAGTTGAAGTCCAGTGGTCTACAAGGTCAACTGTGCCTGGGACCGAACGGGAAGCAGACTAAAATGTCAATGCCATGCTTTCAAACTAATGCCTGTTTGCAAGCTACTCCACATTTTGTCTGGAGCATATCTTGGTTTGGTACCAGGCGTCAACAACGATCATGGTGGATCAAATGATCTTATTGTTTACGGTCATTCCTCTGAAACCATGACTACCCATTACACGTTCGTAGTTCATTTTATCGGAGCCGATCTTTGCATTTTAATCGCCCATGTGGATCCTGATGTCTCTTTCGGAACTTTATCCACGACAGCATTTAGTTCCCTGTAGAAGTTCTCCTTGTCCTGTAACTCGGCAGCATCTTAGTTATAGCTTCAGAATAAAGAGCATTTCATATTCAGCCGCTGGATTCCATTACGGACGCTGATCGAGGCGCACCTCCTTGGTGAACGGACGATTGATCAGTCACCACACCTAATCGTCGGCGATGGTTGAATAGAAATTATTCAGCTTCCTTTTTTGGGGCTGCATGCCAAAACCCCCAATATCTGTAGAACGAATTGAAGAATGAACGAACTGACGAATTATCAATTCAATGAAATAACGAATTAAAGAATTACCCAATATACCAAAGCACCAGCCCTGTCGTCGTAAAATATGAGCTACTTAGTCGCTTATATTTTAAGGGGGCGCTGATACCATAGGGCGGTTTTTAAGGCGCACATTCGAAAACTGCGAATTTCTAAGGAGCTAGGGATTAGAAGCTCGGTTCGTGGCACTGCAAATTTCACAACATCATTTGGAGCGGATACTTGTCAATGTGCTGGAGGACCGAGGATTCGCCTACAACGTACGGTGGCCTGAAACGTGAAGCAGCAAATTTTGGATTGGTGGTGAGCGTTTCGAGTGCGACAGAGTCCGCCTGGGCTGGGGTAGCAGGGACAATGTTCAAGGGCTTAACGACCCCTCCCCACGACACAACAGTTAGGGCGCCTGTCTAGGACGTGTTGTGGTTTGACAGTGGGATTTTTTAAACATCTACAAAAAACCAGAAAAAATATTTAAGCTTCTTTTTGTGGAATGTCTTCAACTGTCTAAGACGAGTTTAGTACTTTTCATTTAATCTACAAAATGCTACAAGATCTACAAAAGCTACATGTGTCCGCAAGCAGGCCATAGCAAAGCGACCGTGTGCCACTCAAAGCACACAAGAGCCCATGAAGTGCCAACTGGCGTGGGGAACTGATCCAACTCTTCAGCGAATCCAGCATCCAGGAGGAGGCAAAAGCTGGAAGGATACAATGGACAGGGCATGTTGCAAGAATGCCGAACAAAACGCTGTGAAGATAATACCACAAAAAACTTTAAATAATTTTCTAAGTTGAACATAACAGGTGTAAAAAGTAACTATTTGCTCACATGAAGTACATATCTCACTGTCCGGGTGTGGAAAACAGCTGCTGGTTACCGGTATTGATTTCGTACAACATCCGCATGAAATATCTAACAAGTCATTATCGATATTTTAAATATGGCTTTGATTGACCATCTCTAGATAATTGGAATACGTTTGATCGATTTTAATATTGTTTATTCAAACCTTCTAAAGTAAGGTAAAACACCAAAATTTCAAGTAAATTTCAAATTTCAATTTCAAATTTTGAACAAAGCGCACAACAATGAGGATCTGTTATTTTATGCAGGTAAAGGACTATGTCCAATTTCTTCGCCTCCGCTTAACTCTCAGATGGTTTTTACAAATCCGTCTGAACCTGGATTGAATCCTAAGTAGAGTGAAAAGACCAGGACTTCTGTTCGATCAAATTTGAGACATAACTCTAAAATTAAGTTTGAATTGGGCAAGTGAATTGATCAACCCATTGGCATGTCAAAAGTGTCACATTTTCTACTTGATGTTGCTATATGTTATAAGACGCTTAATTCGCGTTCAAGTCGAACGAACGACTTTCAATTCACTGGGGCGCATATTAATACCATGAATGTCTCTCAACCACAAATTCTAGAGATGGTTGGCAAGATGCACGTGGTGTTTTCTAAGCGCAACGCGTATTACTAATGATGATGATGATAATGATGGTAGTTGCTTACGTTCGCAACTGTCCGGCGGCGGCAGAACTGTTTTCCACTCACTTCCCATCACGCATTTGGTATGTACTCACTCTCTCGTTTCGGCGACAGGTACTCTTTCGCTTGGTTGTCAGTGCTGCTACGGTTGCAATCACACAGTTCATCGGTAGGGTCAGTGTACCAATAACGGTGGTATCCGTGATATATTAAGGCTATAGGGCACTGCACGAACTGCTTTGTCTCTTTTTCGCTGCTAAGAAATTAGAAAACAACAAGGCCAGTCAATTTCAAATTTCATGAAGAACGAAAGAGAAATAGATTCGTCCGTGCAGAGCCCTATTTTAATAAACTAATGAGACACCAATATCATCGGTTTTTTAAACTCACATGCGTGGAAAACAGACACATGCCAAATCGCTACTCATCCACTTGTTTTTAAATGGACTATAACAGTAATCATTAGCACAAAGCCTTTTTTTCCAAGGATGTTATCGATCATTTAGTAATTTGCGTTCGATCATTTAGTAGTTTATCATTAACTCATTCCAGAAGCTGAATTTCAAAATGTGTTGTATGGTGAACTTCTAGTGCGAGGGTTTTTCTACAACTTTTTCTAATGGTTCGTTGTTAGAATTCAACTAATAACGGAGCTATAGTGCTAGTTGCAGTAACTTAAACTAAATTATTGGAATTTTGTTATCATTTAGTCTAAGTTACTGAAACTATAGTTATAACTCCGCTACTAGTGGAATTCAAACAACGAACCGTTAGGCAGAGTTGTAAAAAACCTTCGCACTAGTCCACGATACAACACATTTTGAAATTCAGCTTCTTAATTCAGCTAAATGATCAAACGCAAATTATTAAATGATTGATAACATCCTTGTCCTTCTCAACTTTTCGGCAAAACTAATGTAGATAATTACGGTAAAAAAATTAACAGCAAAAGGTAGAAAAGAAATACTTTTAGTTAACGCTTGGATTACATAAAGTGTATTCCGTATTATTATATACATCAAACAGATACTAATTTTACTATAACTGGTACTCCTACCCTAGTGCGTGTTTTGTTTTGCTCGTCAGTACGGTTTTGAATGTTGCGGGCGCGCGTTCATTTTTCTGCTTCGGACAGCCAGAAAAATAATTTATTAGTGCGGTGCGTGTTGTGTAGATTTTGTAAGTACCTACTTATTTTCGTCGCGGTAAAAGTAAGCGAATCGCTTCGGTCGACAGTCGTACTATAGGTACGGTGCGGTGTAAATCGGTGAGAATGTTTTTTAATGAAATAGGTGGTTGAACTTCTAATGATTCCCAAAAACTTATTAGGGTATGCAGGATTCCGTGAAGTGATTGTGAGTTTTTTTATGTTGTGGAAAACCCATTAGCTAGCTGACCATAGGATTGCCGAATAGTCTCTTCTGTCCTCAGTTGGTCAAGGCTGGATTACAATAGTGCGTTGCTATTGTACAATAGTAGCGCAATAGTGTGTGACGCGTAACGCATTGTTGTACTAAATGTTCTAAATTATCAGTGTCACAACGTCGGGCGCGTCTGGTTTGAAAACATTTAAATTTAGCGCATTGAAGCTGACGAAAATCAAGCAAACAACCAAGTAACCTATATTTTCATTGCTAAGATTTTTGATATTTATTAACAATGGTTCATTAAAAAATAAAACAAATTTGAAGTGAATCAAAACATGGTATTTATCTGGTCATCAGATCTGAAGATCCGTACATAATTTATAATCCAACCTAATTTTAAATCTTATCTAGTGGTTTTCTGACTTTCTAGGTGTTCACTAAGAAATTCATGAACCGTTTTTTTTTATTTCATCTACTTTGTCGTTATCTCATTTTCTCCTTGAGGTTTTCATACTTGATGCGATATTTTCCTTTTCTCTACCTCCTACAAAATAATAATATAATAATAAATCCTTCTAGAAAATCCCCGGGAACTTCATATATTCCTCCGGAAAGTTGTCCACGAATTCCTCTGGAAATCGTTCGATAATCCTTCTCATATAATTGTAATTCCTCCTAAAATTTTTATAGAAACCCTTCACTAAATTTTTTTTTATGAAATTCATAAGGAAATTCCTTGAATATTTCTTTTCTTCTCAGACATTTCTTCAGCTATTCTTCCAGAAAAATCTACGGTATTTATTTCAGGAATCCATTCGAGAGTTCCTTCAAGAATACATACGGAACTTCCTCCCATAATTCCTCCATTTTTTTTTATTTCATCTACTTTGTCGTTATCTCATTTTCTCCTTGAGGTTTTCATACTTGATGCGATATTTTCCTTAATTCCTCCAGAAATTTATGACGGAAATCCTCCAGCTTCGCTCCATAATTACACTTGTAAATCTATAAAATAAATTCTTAGGAAATTCTGCTAGGAACTTCTTCGGGAGTACCTATAGGCACTCTTCCTTTAATACCTCCGGGATAACTTCCATATTTTTTTCCAGGAATACCTACATAAATTACATAGCGAAATCCTCTAGGATTTCATTCTGGAATTCTTTTCGCAATTACAGAATATCATCCAAGAATTCCTCTAGAAATTTCTTTAGTAATTTCTCCAGGAATTCGTCCAAGTATTTCCCCGGAAGTTCTTCCAAGTATTTTTTTGGGAATTCCTTTAGGAATTTCTCCGGGAATTTTTCCGTGGAATCGTCCTGGAATTCTTTCCGGACTTCACACGAAATTTATTACAGAATTTTATTCGGAAATTAATTTGAGAGTTCCTCTAAGAGTTCTTCCAGGATTTTCTTCTAAAGAAACCCCCGGGACTTCAGCAATTCATCTGCAAATACTTTCAGGATTCCATCCGAGAATTTCTCTTCCTCCTGCTATTGTTCCTGGAATTTCTTCAGATATTACACCGGAAATTCCTTCAGGAACTTCACCAATAACTATTTCAGGGAATTCCTCCGGAAGTGCTTGTGGGAGTTTCTCCGGAAGCTCCTCCAAGGGGTTTTCTGAGAATTCCTCCAGGAATCCCCCCAGGAACTTCACAGGGAATTCCTGGAAGATATTTGGCAGGAATTTACGGGAAATGGGATTTTGGAAGTTCCTCAAGAAATTCAATTTTGAGTTTAACACCGGCTGTTCCTCTGAAAATTCCTCCGGTAGGAATTTTCCTCCACCAGTAATTCCTCCGGGATTTTATTCAGGCTTTCTTTAGGAATTTATCTACAAATTCCTCCAGAAGTTCCTTCGAGAATTTCTTTGGGAGTTCCTCCGGGAGGTCCCTTAAGAATTCTTCCAGGAGTACCTCCTGGAATTCTTACGGAAGTTTATCAGGGAGTTCTTTCGAGAGATCCTCCGGAATTCCTCCAGAATTTCCTCCGGAAATCCTTCCTGTAGCTCTTGAAGAAATTCCTCCACAAGTTCCACTGGCAGTTCCTCCGAGAATTTCCCTGGAAATTTCCCCTGGAATTCCTCCGGAAATTACTCTGGAAGTTCCTCATCAAAAAATTACCCGGAGGAACTGCCGGTGAAACTTCTGGAAGAATTCTCGGAGAAAATGCCGGTGGATCTCCCGGTGGAATTCCCGAAGGAACTGCCGGAGAAACTCCCGGAGGAATTTCTGAAGGAACTCCTAGAAGAATTCTTAGAAGACCTCCCAGAGAATCCCAGAGAAAGAACTTCGGGAGTAATTTTCAGCTAATTTTCTGAAGAAAGCCTAAATGATTTCCTGAAAAAGCCTGAATGATTTCCTGGAAGAGCTACTGGTGGAGCTCCCGAAGGAATTTGGCGAGGAACACCTGGTGGACTTCCGCAGGAACTCCCGGAGAAACTCCCGGATGAATTGCCAAAGGAACTCTCGGAGGAATTCTTGAAGTAACTCCTGGAGGAATTTGTGAAGGAACTCCCGGGAGAATTTTCAGAGGAACTCCCGGAGGAACTCGAAAAATCTTGGAGAATTCATCTAGTAGATAAATCTCGTCTAGCTGAAACCTTTGTAGGAGTATGTAGCTGGATTATCATTATCATCATCAGAGGACCTCCCGGAGAAGCTCCCAGAGAAATTCTCGGAGGAACTTCTGGAGGAATTTCTTTATAAATTCCTGAAGAAGCCTAAATGAATTCTAGAAAGAAAGCCTGAATGATTTCCCGGAGGAAATTCTCTAGATATTCAGAGGAACTCCCGTAGGAACTAAATAATTCTCGGAGAAAATCCTGGAGGAAGTCTTGGAGTAACTGCCGGTGGAACTCCTGGAAGAATTCCACAGGAACTCGGAGAAATTTCCGGGATCTCTCAGGGAAAATTTTGAAGTTTCCACTGGAATTCTTTCAGGATCTCTTCGGTAATTGATCTAGGAATTCCTCCGAAAATTCCATTGATGATTCCATTTAAGGTATAATTTCTGTATAAATTGGATGGAATTGGTAGTTTGTTAATAATTTTAAATAAATTTAAATAATTAGAAGACTCCGACTCGAAGTCGAGTCAAGTACGAGACACTGAAGACAGCCTTACTGTTGAGGTCGAAATACGTATCTGTCAAGATACAATTAAGTGGTGGAATTCAATGGGACTGCATTAACTCGTCTTATGACAAGTGAAGACATTCCACTAAAAAGCTCAAAATAATTTTTCTTTTCGGAAATTTGTTCGAAAAATGTTCGCAGATTTCTTTTGGAAATTTATCCAAATTTTCCTCCGTAAATTTCTACACAAAGTCCTGGTATTTCTCTGGAAATTCTTTCAGAAATTCTTCCAGAAACACCTAATCAATTCACTCAAGACATCCTGCTAAAGAATTCCTTCGAACATTCTTCCGGAAATTTATAATCCTTAAATTCCACAAGTATATTCCCCCAAGAGATTCTGCAGAAGTTTCCCTAGAACTCGTCCGGAAATTTATTCAGGAATTTCTCCGTCAATTACCCAGACAATCCTTCGAAAATTATTTCAAAACTTTTAAAGAAAATTCCTCGAAATTCCTTCAGAAATTTCCCGGCAATTCCCCCAAGAATTCTCTAGCAAACTCCCTTGGGAATTCCGCCGGAAGCTACCCAGAGATTTCTTCCAAAGAAATTCTTCATGAATTGCTCCAAAAAATATGAAATTCCTCCAAACATTCATCCACAGATTTCCAATAAATTACACAATTTACACAACTTTTACTAGTGAATGGAAAAATTTAATAATCCCATAAATGTGTAAATTTAGTTTTCGGTTAAAACTTGGTAACTTCTTCAGTGTTTTGTTATCGAGAATATGTTTTGAAGTTCGTATTGGTCGTTCAGGAGTATTGTGATGTGATCAGGCATTATTCGCAAAGTGGATCGCTGTTGGTTGGCACATCAGTTCCAGCTAATGCCTATGAGTTATTTGAGTTATATAAGGAAAATGTTATACTTGCTTAATTTAGCAGAAATAATGTTGGTGCTTGGCGCACCAATGCGAAGTGCAAAAGTGTTTTCCTGCTGTGTTAATAAGATTTATGCTGATTTATGCTTTGTGCAGGAGAAAATATGTACGTGATAAATGTGTGTTGCAACGTGCTATCGCTTAGCACGCCAGTTCGATCAGAAGAATTTTCCCGAAGTTTGAAAGAATTTTATAGTGCGTGCTGGTGCGATTAAGAGTGGAAATTTTCTGTTTTGTCTAGCGGAGTGCATAACACGTGCTCGTCAATTCGTTTAAAAGGATCGTTTATCAGCGGCAGCAGTATGGCAGCATGGTCGTAGAACAGTTGGAATTCTGGGACATCAGCGGTATGATACAGCTAATTGGCGTAAAGTTGTCGTAAGTTATTCTTTATAATATTATGATCTTAATATATGCAATATTTGGTTTATGATCTTTATTTTGACTATAGGGTGATTCTACACAATATAGGTATTACACAAGCATGCAAATGCATGTTTTTGCTTGCTATGGTGTGTGTATGGCGAATCAATAACTTTTTATCGGTGGTCTAGTTACTGCCGCTTTTCTCTTACAAGCAGGAGATCGTGGGTTCGATCCCAGGCTCGTTCCTATTTTTAAAGTGGCACGAACTATATCCACTTCCTTGGTGAATCCTCGACCTATGCTTCAGTTTATCTACCCTACCCAATTAACAAAACTTCCTTTCCGTGGTAATTGTGGAGATGCAGAGGTATTCTCGGTCTCTAGTAGCTACAATAAATCCACACTAACATTCTTCTCATTTTCCAACTGACTGCAAGGACTTGGCCGCAGCTCCATTATTGATCTCAATTTGTTATCTGCTGAAACGTGTACTTTGAGAATAGGTGGTAAATCCTAACCTCTATTCACTTGGATCGTAGTGCAACCATTTACATGTACAGTTAAGTTAAGCTAAAACAAAATTAATAAACCGCCTTGCGCTAATGGTACTTTCTCGTGTAATAAATACACTATGTAATAAATGCATAAAGTGTTATACATTAGAGAGATCCAAGTAGCACTTCATGGGAATATATTCCATTTTTTCATCAATCCACATCTATATGCGTTTATAAAGACAGAAGACAGAATCACCGGATGTCGCACAGACTGAACACTTACATCTAGACAACTGACGTCACTAACCACACGGCCACGAAGCCCATAATTGTGCTTATTATGATACGTGGCAGCAACATCTAAAAAACCCTAATTAAACCACCTACTGATGATGATGCATTTCTCTCTTATTCAAAATAATTGATAAACATGTAAGAGAAGTCTTTAATAACACTAATAGGTAAAGAGGACTTATTTTAAATTGAAAATTTTGCATTGTAAAGATTGCTGCCGAATGTAAATTTATTGCAAGCAAATCGGCTTAGGTTAATTGCCCGAAAAATAAGTGAGATTTTTGCTTATAAAATAATATTCTAGCCTTTACTTTTGAGCCTATAGTGCGATCGGACCGATTTTTATATGACTTAGGGGAACTGGGGTAAAACAACTTTTTGGCATTTTTTACGGTGTTCCAGGAATATTTTTAAAAATGTTTACTACTGGAGTGCCCGAAAAATGATTAGGATTTTTTTGCACGGGTTTTACATATAAAAAAAAATGTTTGCCATAACTTTTGAGCCCATGGTGTGGTCGATTTTAAATAGAAAACAATGGAGCAGGATTCTTCGTCGAATGCAACTTGTTGCGACTAAATAATTAAGGATAAATGCCCGAAAAAAGGGTGAGATTTCTTTGTGCACACACAAACACCAAATGACAAAATCTTCAAAAATAACAAAGTTACTTTTTCTGGAGGTATGTTGTTTGGGCGACTATCTGACGCATATTTTTCGTTGCGACTAAACATAAGCAAACCAGTAGATTTTTTTTTATGCGCGGTGATACGACTATAATTTGATGTCTTTATACTATGTTCGCACTACGGCCTGAATAACATGTTATTTAAATTATCAACAATAGAAAGCTCATCAAGATAGCCGAATAACATAAGAAGGCTTCAGTGCGAAACCAGTATTAAATGTATTTATTGAGAACTAAGATCTAACTGTCAATCGTTTAGTTGATTGTAGCGCCGCACTCTAGCTAGTTAGCACTTCAATGAAGAAATTAATAATACTAATAGGGGAAAAGACAGCTTTGGCAGGTTTTGTACTATTATTGTCAGGGTGGTTTTTGTCGACTAAATTTTATGAAATTTGGCCACAATTTCTATGATATGCAAAGAATGTTTAGGCCAAATTTGAGCATAATAAAAAAAAACCCTGACAATATAGCACAAAACCTGCCAAAGCCGTCATTCCCCCTAATAGATGGATTTAAGTTCGAGCTTGATGGCTTTCTCCAGAACACATGAAAACGTTGTATTCTAATAATACTCCAACTTTCCCGGCAAAATGTTCAATCTTCATAAATATAAACACAGCTGATCTCAATACAAATCGATTCATGAGAAGTACATCCGTTTGGGAGTTATATTGCCTCAAAGGAATCATTTTATATATTTAGAATAGAAAAGCAGCTTGTAAGAGCTTATATCGATGTGCTCCAGTAAAGATATGGGCCAAAGTCCTCTAAGTGTGTATTTGTCTAAAAAAAAATGTAAACATTCACTTGTCATAAGACGAGTTTGTACAATCCCATTGAATTCCACCACTTAATTGTATCTTGACAGATACGTATTTCGATCTCAACAGTAAGGCCGTCTTCAGTGTCTCGTACTTGACTCGACTGAAGTACAATTAAGTGGTGGAATTCAATGGGATTGTTCAAACTCGTCTTATGACAAGTGAAGACATTCCACTAAAAAGCTCAAAATAATTTTCTTAACAAAATGTAACAGTAGTGGGCGGGCGTAGTGAAACGTCACGTCTGTTATAAAAATTGTACTGAGTATACCAGACGTGACGTCACATTCGGTCGCCTTTGGCCATCGTCGGCAACCCAGCTGAGAGTTTCTCCCTCAAAAGAAAGAATTTTCGTTGAACAAATACTACTTTAGGGTGCCCACGCAAAAGATATTTTAGTTACTAGATAAAGATTGTCGCTTCGGTTCCCTTTGTTCTGCTGTCCGGAACATGTTGGGTACCAAGCTGTCAAATCGTATGGATTTTCCTTCTTTGACATTTAGCTCCCATATCCTCGCCAGCAAAAGATGTTCCGGACAGCGACGACAGCGACAATCTTTATCTGGTAACTAAAATATCTTTTGCCCACACCTGTAGTCAAGCACATCAAGATCGTACTATAAACTTTGCATCGCGTGAGTTGCAACATCGATTTTGCGCGTACTCGCTCTCTCTAGCAGACCATGGTAGCTCACTACCCGAAGCAATTAACACGAATGAGGGTGGAAAGCGCAGAACCAACGCTCACCGACTTTCTGACTTCTCAGACAAGAGAGGCTTCATTTTATAACAGTAATAACTTTCAAGTTAACCGTGACCGAGTGGATAGCGTACACGCATCAATCTGGCGGTTTTGTTGATGCTCTTGGTTCGAATCCAAGAGAGAGCCATGGGAGGGGGGAAGGGGGTGGGGCATTTAAAACCGATTGGTTTACTATTTTTGTACACACAGTTTATAGTAACTATCATACTGAGACCTATGTAGGCGAATCTGAGTTTCAATTAGCTAAAATAGACCAAAACAAATTTTTGCTTTAGTAGAAAGCTTCTTAGTTGTCGACTAAGCGTGACTAATCAGGACGGCAGGGCTGCAAAGCACAAATTTGCACAACCTGAGATAAGGCTCAGGCTTTTCGGAATACAAGATTGCATAAGAAATCTAGTATGTATATGCAACAGACAGCTCAGTTGCCAAATTCTACGGGATACGACTCTGGGATTGTGCTTTTGGGTGAGAAAATCCAGTTGTATATACTGGACATTTGATTGGGAGCTTATTTGGGGGTTCCTGTCAACATATCGAGGGTGCTGCTTGTTTTTCTTTCCACAATAGGCTGGGCCGGTCTAATGTGCAACTATTTGATTGATGGAATTGTTAGAATTTGCACTTTGCAGAGGACTTTTAGTCAAAGAAGTGGGTGCATCAATATACCATGCGTCTCCATACGATGATTGATCTGATTGATCAATGATGTCGCATATTTGAAATTTATCATCCAACCGGTGTTATGGAAACTCATATGTGAATATGTACGTTATGTGGAAGATATTGATTTGAAAAATGTATTGGAGGTAACCACTTTCCCTTCGATGGGACTCGAACCCATGACCCTACAGTACGCTAGACTGGTGCTTTAACCAACTAAGCTACGAAGGACCTCCGTCGGCCTTCGCAACCTAGCGGCTACTGAACGAGCTCGAGATTCCCAAGTGAGGTTGTGTAAGCATTTGATCAGTACCGTTGCTGATGAAGAATGTGTATAGCCGCCAGACATTCTAAATACTCACGCTCCTCTAATGTGGACGTGTACAATACACATGTGGAAGTATTGGCTTGAGAAATGGATTGCGAGTGATTTGACTATGCGTCCAATTTGGGAATCTCGAGCTCGTTCAGTAGCCGCTAGGTTGCGAAGGCCGACGGAGGTCCTTCGTAGCTTAGTTGGTTAAAGCACCAGTCTAGCGTACTGTAGGGTCATGGGTTCGAGTCCCATCGAAGGGAAAGTGGTTACCTCCAATACATTTTTCAAATCAATATCTTCCACATAACGTACATATTCACATATGAGTTTCCATAACATTGTAAATTAACGTCCAAGTCGGGTGGTTTAATCCCCGGAAATAGGCAATTAACTTTGATTGAATCCAACCGGTGATTCTTAGATTTTCTGGAAATTCTGTATCAGAACCTACAATTAGATTCTATACAAATATTGTATGAGAGCTTACAATTTAGCCAGCTTTTCTTACAATATTTGTTTATAAGCTTACATTTTTTGTAAAAGAATCTAACAATTTCGCATATGCCCAGTTCATATACAGGTTTTGGTAGGTTCTCATACAGAAATGTTAGAAAATCTAAAAGCCGCTAGTTGGGTGTACCAAGGAAAGCCATGTCCCGTTTAAAATTACTCATTCAGACATAAACCTTTTATGATAACACAAATGTAATCAGATAACTTCGGAATTGACGACGGTCCCCAGTCGATTTCTGTCGCTGTGAATGGCAACCCGAATGATTGACCTTTTCCAATGTTGTCGACCAGTGAGTGATAGGTATACGTTTAATAAGTTATGAGTTTATTTTCCCAAAACTTCAGCATTTACTTTGTAATCTAGTGACCAACATTTCTTCAGAAGGCTTTGGGTACAACCACAGAAAAGTATCTTTTCAACTTGTTCTCTGTGATTGACGTTCTACGAAACTTTGAGGCTGCTCACTTTTACACTTTTTCTTTGGATAATTTCAAATCATCCGTGCCAAGAATAGGGGGTTAGAAGCAGAGGGGTGTAAGTGACATTTCGGTCAAATTTGAGATAACAGGAACAATAGACTCCCGGCTAGCCTTGCGAGCAAAGGCGTAGGATTGTCAATCCGGAGATGGCGAGTTCGATTCTCGGTGCAGTCAAGGATATTTTCAAGTGAGAAACATTCTCGACTCCCCTCGAGCGCCGTGGTTTTAAATCTTTTTCAGGAGTATGAAAGTGAAGTTGTGTCTTCTTTATCCTTTTGTATCAGATCGGAGGAGAATCTGCTAATAAACTGACCAATTATGTCACTAAATTAGGGTATTGGTTGCTTTTGCACTCATTTCCCATTTGTCCAATACTTACCTCAACCTTTCAAAATGAACTGAAAGCATAAGAAGGAGGATAGTTTTTCATTGATTTGCAAATAAGATTTGCGTCGGCAATGAAAAACTTTGCACAAGCGGTTCGTGCTTCATGGCAATCCTCGTCCGTAGAGAATGGCAGTTATTTCCTCTTGTTATCGTCCCTACTGGGTGACGTAGCGAAGAGGAAACACAACTTCTCTCGTGCCAGCTATGGACAGATATTCGAATGCATAGTTGGGGCCTTCCTTAACCGTGCGGTAAGATGCGCGGCTACATAACAAGACCATGCTGAAAGTGGCTGGATTCGATTACCGGAAATTTTCTCGACTTCCCTGGGCATAAAAAATCATCGTGTTAGCCTCAAGATATACGAGTCCAAAATGGTAACCTGACTTAGAATCCTCGCAGGTAATAATTGTGGAAATGGTGAGTGAACTTTAAGCTGTGAGGCGACAATGCCCCAGTGGGGGATTTATGCTTACAATAATACTAAAAAGAAGATAGATTAAATTAGCACTTCCCAAGCATAAAAAAGCATATAGCAGGCTGAAAGATATTTCTTTTTTTCTCCTTTCCTAGTTTTCCAATCCAATTGAAATGATTGCATTCATTGGAAAAATGATAGAAATGAAACACATTTCCGGCAACCGACAGTGTTTTGCAGAAAGTTGTTCGTTGTTGATTGACGTCTCTACTACTTGGGAAAATAAGAGTGTATAATTTGCAGTTGCGAGAAGCGTCATAACGAAAAGAAGGATTCCAATTGTGTAAAACTGCTACGAGCTTGTTATGCTTCTCATTGCGTCATGTCCCATGCTGCATTCTAAGCGAACGTGGAACATGAGAACAAATTTCAAACGAAAGTTGCATGAGTGGAAATTAGAACACGCCTTTTCCGTGTTTATCCATTTTCTCTTTAATTTGTCGCAATGTTATCAACCTTGTAAATGTGTGCTGGCCATGTCCAAAGACACCCCAAATTGTCTTCAAATAAAAGTTAATGAGAGTTGGGAATATTGGTGTAGTATCCAGAAGAGTCAGTACTCTAAGTGTAACATTTCCCCATAGTTCATGGAGTTAGCATTTAATAAATGTGTTCTTTTTTTCACAATGATAACGGATCGTCGCAGTCATCCCAAGTTCTTCTGAAACCAAGCGCTTTCCAACTTAAATAATCTTTTAATCAAGCTAATACAACATAGCTGCGAAAAGTCGAAACTTATCAACGATCTCGGTCTGTTGCAAGCAAATATATATTCTTCAAATTGAAAAGTTTTATTTCCTTTCCCAACAAAGCTGCCACTTCCTCTGACAAAAACAGACAGATAAACTGACAGTGTTATAGTTTCTGAATCAGATAAGAATCGAATAATAATCGATAGCTCTTGAGAATGCTTTACCGCGGCCCACTCCACCACGCCAACCCGATGATATTTACTCATAGCACTTCTCAACCTCTCGCTTTTCTGCATTCTCGTTTCAGTTTTGTAAAAAATTCCGCGTAGGAGAACGTTGCTGTGAATTCGAGTGTCTGGATCCGCCCGGCGAGGACGAAATGTACCAGGTAAGGACCGATAGAAAGTGATGGAATAAAAGAAGTCCACGATAAAGTTGCAACAACATTCAAATTTATTTCGTTAGGATCTAAGTTTTATCACTTTTTCTTAAGTCTAACGTAAGGTCATTAAGTATAAGCTTCAACAACTAGCGCATTAACAACGGAACTAGTGGAAGAATTCCTAGAAAAATCAGGGGAATTAGAAGGAGTTCTCAAAAAAAATCGAAGGAACTTCCGGTGGAAATTCGAGAAAAAAAATTGATGTACATTAAAAAAAATCCGAGTAAATTTGATGACATTTTCCGTGGAAAATTCAAAGAAACTTTTAATGGAAATTGTAAGGAATTTACCGTGCAAATTTAACCTTTACTGCACCGACCTATTTTTTCAGTATCTTTTTTATTTTCCTTCAATCTACTCTAACTTGGTCAAATACCCACCAATTTTAATCCGGGAAATTTATATAGGGGGAATGACGGCTTTGGCAGGTTTTGTTCTATTATTGGCAGGGGGGGTTTTGTCGACCAAATTTTATGAAATTTGACCACAATATTCTTTGATATGCAAAAAATGTTCGGGCCAAATTTGAGCCTATTCAGTCATAAAAAACCCCCCTGCCAATAATAGAACAAAACCTGCCAAAGCCGTCATTCCCCCTAGTTCCCGAAATCTGGAGATGGTGCGCAACATGGTTCCGAGGTAATAGGGTAATAGATTTTTTTTTCATGGAAAATAATCCTTTTCTCAGCAATTTAATGATTGTAAAATATAAATTCATCGACAGATGCTATAATACGTAATGCAGAATGACCTTATAGATTCCCTGCGATTGTTAGGTCACTTTGGAAGTACCTGGTGTCTGGTGCCCTGGAGGAAGAGGCCACTTACCAACCCATTTGAAACAAAGCCTTGTGACGTGCCTAACTTCACGATTTTGCAATGCCAGTGCATTTCTAGTCATTTCAGGCATTGTTTTTCTGTCTCTGTCCATCTGGCCATGCCCCTGACCAGGTGCCCTCGGGGAAGTGGCCACTTCATTCATTCATTTATTTAGTCTACATCTAAACAGATAACACTGAATCAACAATTTGAGGCCACAATACACGGTTCGAGGCCGCATCTCTCCATCCTTTTTTTTTTTTTTTTTTTTTTTTTTTTTACAAGGGAGAATGCATTTACACACTAACCCAGTACACGTGCATTGTAGTTGCCAAACTACCACACGGAAGTGTACTGGAGTGTCGGACTCGACCATACCGGTAATACCGACTAAACTCCCTTGGGCTCCACCATCGTTTCCCCCAGGAACTACCTCGCAGTACTACTTCTGGGGGGACGGCAGTACTAAGCGTACTCGCTCATTATCGCTCACACAGGCACTCGTCCCACGCGAGACTGACTTGGGTGCTCGCACACCATTCACTCCATTTGAGTCTTACTTGGATGCTCTCCCGGACGCTCCGCTGCCATGCCTCGAGGTGTCAATAGCGGTAACTGCCTGGGCCTACAGATATTGCGCTACGACACTCCTGCCTCAGCACGAGCAGATCAATCACACCACTGCCGAAGCAGACCACACGCTACCCTGCCGAAGCAGGGACACTCCCCATGCACCACATGTGCACAACTGTAGGTGTGTGGGTACAACCCACTGCTACCCTGCCGCCGAAGCAGCTTCTCCAAAGACCATTCGCTCCATGTGACCCTTTTTCGGGTGCTCACTCTAACACTCCACTGCCATGCCTCGAGGTGTCGATAGGTCCCTCGACTCCTACCTCAGCATGTGCAGTCCATACTCAGACTTCTGCTGCGCTTCGAGGTGACAATAGCGGTGACGCGCTATGACACTCCTGCCTCAGCACAACCAGATCACTCACTCCCTGCCGAAGCAGCTCACGCGCCACCCTACCGAAGTAGGTACACTCCACAACTTATTCTAACACTCCACTGCCATGCCTCGAGGTGTCGATAGCGGTAGCAACGCTACGACACTCTTACCTTAGCATGTGCAGTCCATACTCAGACTTCTGCTGCGCTTCGAGGCTGCCATAGCGGCGGCGACTCGCTATGACACTCCTGCCTCAGCACAAACAGATCACTCACTCCCTGCCGAAGCAGCTCACGCACTACCCTACCGAAGTAGGGACACTCCACATGCCAGATGGCACTCCCTCCCTGGGCTTGTGCTTTTGAAGCGGCACACAGTCGCTTTGATAGAGTCCGCTTACGGGCACTTGTGGTTTTTTGGGAGGGATTTTAGCAGAGCCCACTGCTAAATCCCACCACGCCCTAGGCAGTTCTCCCTGACTCGCAGACAGCTGGGGAGGGGTCGTCAAGCCCTTGGACATCATGCTGTCCCTGCTGTCCCTGCTGCCCCAAATCTCTCCATCCTCGCCAAGTCGTTTTGTACCTGATCTGCCCATCTCGCTCGCTGCGCTCCACGCCGTCTTGTACCTTCCGGATCGAAAGCGAACACCATCTTTTCAAGGTTGCTCTACGGCATTCTTGCAACATGCCCTGCCCATCGTACCCTTCCGGCTTTAGCTACCTTCTGGATACTGGTTTCGCCGTAGAGCTGGGCAAGCTCGTGGTTCAAGGACCTTCGTCGCCACACACCGTCTTCTTGCACACCACCAAAGATGGTCCTGAGCACCCGTCTCTCGAATACTCCGAGTGCTTGCAAGTCCTCATCGAGCATTGTCCATGTTTCATTTCCGTAGAGGACTATCGGTCTTGTTAGCGTCTTGTACATGACACATTTGGTGCAGTGGTGAATCTTTTTTGACCGCAGTTTCTTCTGGAGCCCGTAGTAGGCCCGACTTTCACAGATGATGTGCCTTCGTATTTCACGACAAACATTGTTATCAGCCGTTAGCGAGGATCCGAGATAGACAACAACCTCGAAGGTATCCCCGTCTATCGTAACACTTCTTCCCTGGCGGGCCCTGTCGCGCTCGTTTCCGCCCACAAGCATGTACTTTGTCTTTGACGCATTCACCACCAGGCCAACTTTTGTTGCTTCACGTTTTAGGCGGGTGTACAGCTCTGCCACCGTTGCAAGTGTTCGGCCGACAATGTCCATGTCATCCGCGAAACAAATAAATTGACTGGATCTGTTGAAAATCGTACCCCCACTGTTACACCCGGCTCTCCGCATGACACCTTCTAGCGCAATGTTGTACAACAGGCACGAAAGTCTATAACCTTGTCTTAGTCCCCGGCGCGATTCGAACGGACTGGAGTGTTCGCCCGAAATCTTCACACAGTTTTGCACACCATCCACCGTTGCTTTGATCAGTCTGGTAAGCTTCCCAGGGAAGCTGTTCTCGTCCATAGTTTTTCATAGCTCTACGCGGTCTATATTGTCGTTTGCCGCCTTGAAATCAACGAACAGATGGAGCGTTGGGACCTGGTATTCACGGCATTTTTGAAGGGTTTGCCGTACAGTAAAGATCTGGTCCGTTGTCGAGCGGCCGTCAACGAAGCCGGCTTGATAACTTCCCACGAACTCGTTCACTAATGGTGACAGACGACGGAAGATGATCTGGGATATCACTTTGTAGGCGGCATTAAGGATGGTGATCGCTCGAAAGTTCTCACACTCCAGCTTGTCGCCTTTCTTGTAGATGGGGCATATAACCCCTTCCTTCCACTCCTCCGGTAGCTGTTCAGTTTCCCAGATTCTGACTATCAATTTGTGCAGGGAAGTGGCTAGCTTTTCCGGGCCCATCTTGATGAGCTCAGGTCCTATACCACCCTTACCAGCTGCTTTATTGGTCTTTAGCTGTTGGATTTCATCCTTAACATCCCTCAAGATGGGGGCTGGTTGGCTTCCATCGTTCGCTGAACTGACGTAGACATCTCCTCCGCTGCCTTGATTCAAATGTTTCTCCTAGTGCTGCTTCCACCTTTCGATCACCACACGTTCGTCCGTCAAGATGCTCCCATCCTTGTCCCGGCACATTCGGCTCGCGGCACGAAGCCTTTGCGGGATGCGTTGAGCTTCTGATAGAACTTGCGTGTTTCTTGAGAACGGCACAGCTGTTCCATCTCCTCGCACTCCGCTTCTTCCAGGCGGCGTTTCTTCTCCTGAAAAAGGCGGGTCTGCTGTCTCCACTTCCGTCTATAACGTTCCACGTTCTGCCGGGTACCTTGCTGCAGCGCGACCGCCCGCGCTGCGTCCTTCTCCTCCAGAATCTGTCTGCACTCTTCGTCGAACCAATCGTTCCGTCGACTTCGTCCCATATACCCGACGTTGTTCTCCGCTGTGTCGTTAATGGCTGCTTTGACTGTATTCCAGCAGTCGCACCGCGGCGGTCGTCGGTACCGAACATTGTTGATGACGAATAGTTTTGGGCTCAGTTTAACCACAACCAGATAGTGGTCAGAGTCGATGTTAGCGCCACGATATATTCTGACGTCGATAATGTCGGAGAAGTGCCGTCCATCAATCAGAACGTGGTCGATTTGTGATTCTGTATGCAGTGGTGAACTCCAGGTGTACCGATACGGGAGGCTGTGTTGGAAGTAGGTGCTGCAAATGGCCATATTCTTGGAGGCGGCGAAATCAATTAATCGTAGGCCGTTTTCGTTCGTCAGCCGGTGAGCCCCGAACTTTCCAATAGTCGGTCTAAACTCCTCCTCTTGGCCAACCTGAGCGTTCAAATCTCCTATGATTTTTTTTTTTTATTTCTTTATTAAAGAGGCTTGCAGCCCTAGGCTGGCTCACCTCTGCGAGATCTCCTATGATGATTTTGACGTCGTGGCTTGGGCAGCTGTCGTACTCCCGTTCCAGCTGCGCGTAAAATGCGTCGTTATCATCATCAGTGCTTCCGGAGTGTGGGCTACGGACGTTGATTATGCTGAAGTTGAAGAACCGGCCTTTGATCCTCAACCTGCACATTCTTTCATTGATCGGCCACCATCCAATCACGCGCCTTTGCATATCGCCCATCACTATGAAAGCTGTTCCCAGCTCGTGTGTGTTTCCGCAGCTCTGGTAGATGGTATGATTACCTCTAAGCGCTACGATGCCGAATCCACGGTCCTTGAGCACATCGGCGAGTATGCGTGTGCTCCCGATGAAGTTGAGAGATTTGCAGTTCCACGAACCGAGTTTCCAATCGCTAGTCCCTTTTCGTCGCAGTGGTCTTCGCCGATGGTTCCGGTCCGTACTCTCTTGTCGGTTGTGCGTTGCGTATGTTGTTTAAAGGCTGGCTTGCAGGGCCTGACGCCAAACCCCCTAAATTTCCGGAGGACCATTCCTCCTTATTTCCTTATTCCATGGTGCACAGTTTCACTTAGAGCCCCTCGCAGGCACTCGGACGATAATCAGCCGCCCCTAACATGGAGAACAGACGCTGTTGTGAGCCGATCCTGACATGGAGAACAGACGCTCAGTAAGATTTGCACCTCCGGAGAGGAGAAAATCCCCCCTTCCCTGTCAGCATACGACCATAGTTCCCACCGGGGTTGGTTACCCGATCTTCCCTAAGGTTGCTCGTATCCCAGCCAGCACCACGGGGAGGTAGGGATAGGAGTTGCTGGGTAAGAGGCTAAGGACCGCGAGATGGGATCTATTTTATTCCTTCAGGTACGCGAAGTACCAATGGTACGCTTTACCCAGCATTTGCCGTGGCTAATCCTTACAGTGTTCAAAATTATCATACAATGCGGTATAGGACTCAAATATCTCAAATTCATTTGCATGCTCACGAAATCGAAATCTTCCCAAGGTTTTGGATATCTGAGTCTTCATGGTATAGTCACACATGACCTCCGATATTTTTCCTGTAAAGCCAACATCCTGATGATTGTTGAAGAAAGCAAGGACCTATCTCTCTTCGATTATTTTACACAGCCATTTCAAAACGTTGGGCATATATGACCCAACCGTTCCGAAAGGGTTAAAGAACTTCTCGAGGAAATTCGAAAGTAATTTAGATGCTCTAGGGTTAAGCAAACTCTAAAGAATAGCGTCTGTTTAAAATATAAGGCATAACTTGTAAGAACAGCCTATGATTAATAGAATGAAACCTCCAAACTTGATTTTTTTCTGTCGACCTTTTATCTCTTCGATCTTTCATCCGTTTGAGCTTTTTACCTGCTTTTTTTTTCAATCTTCTTTTCCCTAAACCTTCTGTCATTTTTTTGACCTTCTTTTTCTTTCAACCTTTTGTCCTCCGACCTTTTGTCCTTTTGTCTTTTCGACCTTTTGTCCCTTCGACCTTTTGTCCTTTCGACCTTTTGGCATTCAACCTTTTTTTTCTCTCTAAATAACCCCGCACACTGTTAAACTATAGTTCAACAAAATATTTGACGGTGAAAAAATATAATAAAAATAAAATGAATCTGAAATACGGATGAATCAGCAAAAGTTGGCGAAAACATGGGTTTTCTTATAAGAAATCAGTAGTAGAAAATAAAGATTTTTAAAACATAAACAATTTTTAATGAAAATCTTGACCAACTACATACTTCATATGTCTTCAAAGAATACTTTAGGGCCATTTAAAATATTCATAGAGAAATGTTTAATAAGATTTGAATAATTTATCTCAAATGAGCACCCCATTTTGAAACAATCAAATAACACACAAGATACTAAAACTCTTTTGGACAACCTACCATTATGATTTATTATGCGCTGAATCTGTTGAGCTACGTAAATTATCAAATTTTCTGAAAATTTAAACTGATTTTTGTCGTTCAATGTGATTTTGATGTTATCAATGAAAAATAATAACTTATTGATCCCAAAAACAGTTTCATTGTTTTAATATGGCCAATGCGCATTAAAAGCTATTATTTTTTGTTAATATTGATGCTCTAATACATTTTATTTTAAAAAAATGATTTTAAGAAGGATACCCTTTACGACCCTCGTAGGGATGTTCATCTTGCCCCGTAGTATATTTGAACCAGTCAAAAACAGAATTTTTGTTAAGTAACATTTATCGGGATTACCGTTCTTTTTGAAATCCGCGTTCTAGTCTAGATGTTAGATAAGATGCTACAGAAAAGAGCTGCTGTATTGTAAAATAGAAAAGCATGCTTGCTGAGAAGGTATTCGGTATCATTCTTAGTGTGCTCATCTTGCCCCGTCTTACCCTATGTTCGCAACCAACATTGCGAAAATATTTTTTTTTATCATCCATCAAAGCCCATATTCCCAAACCTCTTTGCGAACATCAAATCCAAAGTGCAAATGTGTGTGTGTGGTGCATGGCAGCTGCGTTCGCCGGCCGGCGATGGTCTAGGCGAAGTTTTCCTCCACAACAACGGCAACACAGCATCGTGACGGCGTCGCTGACAGCAGTGCGCTGATTGGTTCGCGCCAATCCCAGATCGGCAACCAATCACCGTCCAGATGAGAAGCGGAAGAGAAGGAATTCAGCTATAAATATAGATGCCCTAAGCAGAAATTGTCATTACAGTCCACACTTTTGTGCAATAAACATCGCGGATTTAAAATCGTGTTTTTTCCTTCTCCAAGCGAGCCGAAATCCAAAGGTCTTTTTCAAGACCAGAGTTAAAGAAATAATTTTCTTCCGAGGTTGAGCTATCACTTCATCGAGGCTACCTTCATCCGAAGGATCCGCCAGTTCCTGCAATGGTCTAGGATCGACCATTTTTTGGTCCAAACGAACCGGATAGGAGACCACAACCGTGGTGCTTTCCCTTCGCTCCCGGCGACAGTGGTGGACTATCAGCCGATTGGTCCAATTCCGCTCATCCGAGCTTGCTTTTCCGTCGCTCCCGGCGACAGTGGTGGACAATCAGCCGATTGGTCCAGTTCCGCTCATCCGAGCTTGCATTTTCCGTCGCTCCCGGCGACAGTGGTGGACAATCAGCCGATTGGTCCAGTTCCGCTCATCCGAGCCACTAGAGGATTCCAGCCGTGATTAGCTCAACTTCGAAACTGAGTTAATTGAAATAATTTTCTTCGGCATATACGAGAAGGCGTCGCGAAAAGTTTGTTTCCAGTTCCGGTGTTCTACGAAGTGAATCCGTTAATAGTTCGCGTAACCGTGGTCACCGTCGCGAGTGCTAATAGCGACACAGACGTGTCCGAAGAAAACAGCAGTGAAGTGAACTTTCTTAAACTGAAGGCGATTGATACTGGAAAGTTCTAGAACATTTGAGTGAACTTGTCCGGTCGTGGTTGTGTTTGATTGACGAAAGTAAAGGCGTATTGTGAACTACTTTTCGATGCCTATGGAGCACACGCCGGTGAAAGTGAGTGAAAAAGCGAAGATGTCAGACCTGAGATCAATAATTCACTTGTGTGGCCAAGCAAAGGTAAAGGTTATTCACATTCGGAAGGCAATCGAAGAGGCTGATGCGGCTGGTGCACAGTATGATGCCGCTCAGCTGAAAGTGCTTTCTCGAAACCTGGAAAAACATTTCCAAAAGTATTTGGCACTCCATCACCAGGTCATGGCAGCTTGCCCTCCCGAGAGAGTCGAAGAGCAGGACCAGGGATACCTTGTTTTTGAAACCCACTACAACGAGACGTGTGTTCTTGTCGAACGAGCAGCCCAAGCATCTCGTTTTGTTCCCGTTGCCCAACACCAGCCAACTACTGAAAATCCACGAATCATCGTTCAACAGCAGCCATTGAGGGCACCGATTCCGACCTTCGATGGGAAACCAGAGAACTGGCCTCTCTTCAAGGCTATGTTTTCTGAAGTGATGCGATGTTCCACCGACTCGGATTGCATCAAATTGTACCATCTGGAACGATCATTAGTTGGAGCGGCTTCGGGTATAATCGACGCTCGCACCCTAAACGACAACAACTACACACACGCATGGGAAATTCTCGAGGATCGATTCGAGAATAAACGGGTAATCGTGGATACCCACATCCAAGGGCTGCTGAACCTCCGGCGGATGAGCCGAGAAAACCCGAAGGAGCTACGAGAGCTTATCGATGAAGTGACAAGACACATCGATGGGTTGGTTCTGATCGAAGATGAGCTGGATGGAATCTCCGAAAGATTTGTTGTCAACCTTGTGTCCGGAGCCCTGGACAAGGATACTCGAAAAGAGTGGGAAGCAACCATCCCACACAAGGCGATACCAACCTACGATGACACCATAACCTTTCTCAAGAAGCGGTGTGCCATCCTCGAACGCTGCGAAGAATCATCGAAATGTCCGATCAACTTGCGACCAACCGTTCCAATAAAGAATCCTGCCAACCCGGTGAGAAATTTCCAAGCTAAAATGTATACTATCATTGGAAGTTCCGAGGCAACCTGCGAACTGTGTCAAGGTGAACATCCCAACTTCAAGTGCGAGTTCTTCCGTGCAATGTCCATTCCTGAACGTCATGCAAAGGTTCGAGAGTTGAGGCTGTGCTACAACTGTTTGCGAAAAGGTCATCCGTGTAGTTCCTGTAGTTCCCCGCGCACCTACCAGAAGTGTCAAGGTAAGCACCACACACTATTGCACTTTGAAAACCCACCACATGTAAATGCACAACCCCTTAATATTCCTCCGGCAACCGCCCAAACTCTTGATGTGAACCAGAATTTCCCTGTAACTACTACTTGCTCAGTAAGCGAAGCTCCCCATTGATGTCTTTTGATGACCGCTGTTGTAAATATTTTGGATAGCAACGGCAAATTTCACGCATGCCGTGCTTTTTTGGATTGTGGGTCCCAGCCGCACTTGGTGACGAAAAGGTTGATCAATGTGTTGAATCTCCCACGCGTTCCTGCCAAGGTCGAAATTATTGGAGCCAATTCAAGGAAAAACACTCTTTCAGAAATGGTCAAGGTACAGATTAGTTCGAAACATTCTGATTTCCAAGCACAGTTGAATTGTCTCGTAACCGATCAAATCACAGGTATGATGCCATCCCGTAAGTTTGATACTCAATCATGGCTTCTTCCATCTGGACTACCACTCGCCGACCCAGCCTTCCACACTCCCGGGGAAATAGACCTGTTGATTGGAATTAAGCTATTTTTTAAGCTCCTTCTGCCTAGTCAGCTGAAAATCTCAGAAGAACTAACTGTTCTCCAGGAAACTCGCCTAGGATGGGTTATCGCTGGTGCTGTTGATGACGAAACCCCACCTGATCAGCAGCTATGCCATGCTGTTGTCCTAGAGCCATTAGCTGTATCTATGGGAAAGATCAGGTCCCTAGACATTGTTGAACCCTCTCCAGTACTAACTACCGATGCAATGCAGCAGGTTAAACCCACTTTCCTATGCAATGATAAGAACCAGATGAATAAACCCGATGCCGTTACAGACGAGGAATTGTCAGAATGTAAACCAGCTCGGATCGCAACACCAGTTGCTTATTCAGATACGTCTCCTTTCATGACCAATGTAATATGCTTCCAACAACCTCAGCAAATTGTCGGTTACGTTCAAAAACTTGAACCAAACGACAAACAAGCCTTGAAATCTGGACAAATTTTCCATTGGCTTGTTTCCATCAGCTCCGACGACCTTCTACATGTTGGTGATTTCATTCATAATTCCCAATTTCTCTATGATGTCAAATACAGGGTGGTGCAACTCGATGAGAATCACATTACAAAGTCTCTCGTTTCCTTCCGCATTAACCAACGATCGCTTCACCTACCAATAGGCCATTTACAAGAAGGAAGTGTTAACCCTGAAATTCTTGCTGGCAAATCAAGAGTTAATTTCACTGCAGCAATCTTCATTCGACTACAAGGACAAACATTGAGGATCGGGAGCTCGTCACTGTTTATCGCTAAGAGTACGAAGGCAAGGCTCTGGGAAACCGTGGGAAAGGGCACCAAGACGCACCTGAAGAAGATTATATGCAATGCTGCATTGACTTACAACGAGTATTGTTTCATTGGAGTTATCCGTCTAATGGCTATCATCCCCGGGCCTACCTTGGAAGATATCCCGGGTTACCGTTTGTCTCGTCGGAAACATCTACAGCAACTGCGAGATAAAACTCCACCGGTCTATATCGTCATCCAGTATCTTAATGGCCCCATTTCCATTCGAGTCAAAAACCCACAATCCAACAACGTTTCTGAGCTTTACCCGGGGGGTGAATGTTCGCAACCAACATTGCGAAAATATTTTTTTTTTATCATCCATCAAAGCCCATATTCCCAAACCTCTTTGCGAACATCAAATCCAAAGTGCAAATGTGTGTGGTGCATGGCAGCTGCGTTCGCCGGCCGGCGATGGTCTAGGCGAAGTTTTCCTCCACAACAACGGCAACACAGCATCGTGACGGCGTCGCTGACAGCAGTGCGCTGATTGGTTCGCGCCAATCCCAGATCGGCAACCAATCACCGTCCAGATGAGAAGCGGAAGAGAAGGAATTCAGCTATAAATATAGATGCCCTAAGCAGAAATTGTCATTACAGTCCACACTTTTGTGCAATAAACATCGCGGATTTAAAATCGTGTTTTTTCCCTTCTTCAAGCGAGCCGAAATCCAAAGGTCTTTTTCAAGACCAGAGTTAAAGAAATAATTTTCTTTCAAGGTTGAGCTATCACTTCATCGAGGCTACCTTCATCCGAAGGATCCGCCAGTTCCTGCAATGGTCTAGGATCGACCACCCTACATAAGAAATTTTTGAACACAATCAAATTGTGTTTAGTTTTTCTCTCAAAATGTTTTGGCCAAAATGAAAAAAAAAATATATGTACCGAATATTTTCTGGACCGCCCGCCAGCAGGTGTTAATTTTGAAAATTGGCCCGTTGTTTGAAAAGGTTGGGCAGGCCTAATGTAAACCATCAAAACTATTTCCCGCAAAAAATTAACGTGGTTAAAATAATGATAAGTTGAGTGCTGATTGAAGTAGGGTATCTGTTTCATTATTAATAACATGCTCCTTAGGGTGGCTCAAAAACACTTTTTCAAATTTTTTGATGGGCCGCCCTCTTATTCGGTTCTATTTGATGCCCTGATGCTCTGGACAAAATTTCAGCCAAATCGGTCAACGTTTGGGCGGTGCTAAAGTCGTTGGAAATTTATATGCAGAAATGTATGCAGCAACATCCTAAACCAGTGAATTGCAGTTCGACGGCACAACTTACGATAAAGAACTATGATACTCTTTCAGATCTTGAAGAATTTAATACAGTTATGCTGAAAACCGCGAGAAGATTAGAGTTTATTAGGCAAAGATATTGGCATTTTATTGGAGTGTTGTAAGGGTGAATTTATTTATTTTTCAAAGGTGAAAAACGAAATTTGCTCAAACCGTACTAAAGAGAAATGCTTATAACTTAGCCGGGCAAACTCAAATCTTCTCGCGTTTTTCTGTATTAAATTCTTCAAGATCTGAAAGAGTATCATAGTTCTTCATCGTAAGTTATGCCGTCCAACTGCAATTCACTGTTTTTGGATGTTTCTGCATACATTTTTGCATATAAACTTCCAACGACTTTAGCACCGCCCAAACGTTGACCGATTTGGCTGAAATTTTGTCCAGAGCATCAGGGCATCAAATAGAACCAAATAAGAGGGCGGCCCATCAAAAAAATTGACAAAAGTTTTTCCCATACTAATTTGAGCCACCCTAATGCTCCTATATCAATAACATTCGCAAAACAGGCAATTTAGGCTCAATTTGTGTCGTTTTTTGTTGTTATCCGGCGTGCTCACTGCTGAAAAAAATCACAAAAATGAGAAATAAAACAATTCACGCACCAATTCTTTGTTTTCGAATGGTATTGATTTAGGTACATGGTATGAATTCAAGGAGCAGTTCCCCTCTTACTGGTAACTACCGTCGCGTCGCAGGAGATGATATGAGTAGAATTATACAGCTTAGGCCAGAGGGCCCAAGATTCCCACGATACCTTTTTACGTACGGTTGTTCCGGAGTTTTGATAATTGACAAAACATTGAGGACCATTTAGGCTGTAAACTGGCGTGGATTTCACTAGTCTTCTCGCCCGATGCAGAAGTCGGTACGAATAGAATCATGTAGATTAGCCCCATGGGGGCAAAGACCCTCGTGGTGCCTTGTGTCTCGTTGAGCAGGAAATGACCAAACAATACGATCTCTTGGTCTAGGACATATTGTGGTGTAGCCGGTGGATTGACGGAACGACTATAACGGTCAGCTATCCCGCTAACACAAAACAGCAAAGACGATGGTGGCCGCTGTAAAAATGTCTCGAATGTGGATGATTCAGTCGAGTGAGATCCGAGCTTTTCTATTAATGATGCAATGCGTACAATGATTACTCAAAGCCCTTTTCTGCAGTCTTAGTGTTTGGACGTTGAAAATTTAAAGGGGTGGTACGACACAGAAGCATTCACTCCACTCAATTTATTTTCGAGCTGTTATCACCGTAGTACACAAAGCGGAGTTTCAAATCCAATTCAATCTACATGCGTATACTGACATGTTGAAGTACGTTAAGCGAAATGCCTTGGGGAACACGAATCTACTTACTGAAGGAGGTTTGCTCACCCTGACGTCCCACATCGTCGTCTTTTGATGTCATATGTAAACCATTTCGCATAAATTCATGCGAACGTTCCGAGCAACAGCGATTCGTTATTTGGTTTCATAAATGGTAGCACAGTGCAAATAGGATCAATCAAGTGACTGTTTGGAATTCACACATTCAATGAATTATTTTTATGAGCATTATCATTTAAAGAGAATTATGAGCATTTATCAATATTAAAACTTGATTTCAATCAACTCAAAGCAATTGTTGTTTTATTAAGTTCATTTGTTTGACATTTTTTTATTTTGGACAAAGATTATTTCACGCCATAATGTTTAGGAAAGTTACTCAAGCGCACTCAAAAGTTTTATTCGTAGACGAATTACATCAACATAAGGGAAAACAGTTACCTTTGATAATTCGACCTCAAACCATGAACATTACCCTGTGAAAATTGAACCATCTTTCTTTGTTTTTCATATGTCTCTTGCAGGCTCGATTACGAAAGCGTGCCGAAATCCTAGCTGGCAACAGTGCCAACCATCCGCTGAAGACGTCCAGTACGGGGAGCTACCTGCTTGAGATGACCGCCCTGCTAGTGATAGTGTCCACCAGTCTACGACAAAGGCTGCTTTTTTCGTCTTAGCTTTACCGCAAACCGTAAGCAAGTTTTTTTCTGCATACTTTTTTATACTAGAATTGCAAAGCAAATCTACGACAGCTAGACGCTAGGAAACAAAACCAAAACTAGGAATAACTTAAAAAATACAACAAATCATGAATCACTAATTCTTACTAAAACACATAAATAAGAGCAGAGATTTATAAGCAACCAATTTTTAACGATAATAATTAAAGTTAAGATTTATACACAGCGAAAGAATGAATGCAATTAGCAAAGTTTATAAGGCGCAAACGAAAGCAAACAGTTGATAAAGCGTATTTTTCGGTTGTTGAAAGCAACTTACCACCAGGTTACCGTTAAAAGAAATCTAAATAACAAAACCAAACTTTGTTCAATTTTCAACTTACCTTTTAATCAATCTTTCCACCAATAGCAATTTATCAAAACAAAACGAGAAACGACAGCCAGTGTACAGATAAGATTTACGTTACCCTCGGGTAATGGATACCAATTTTCTTGCCTTCGAAACTATAGACAATTTTCTATATCCTTTCTTAGGTAGTAAACAGCAGCAACATTCTCGGCATTCTTTCCCACACGGTGCATAGAGAACATCAAAGTCAGAAAACATTTTCCTATCTTCCATCGCACACACATATGGCACAATACAGGCTCCCCAGAGACGGGATGCTCCGAAGATAAAAAAAAACAACTTGTATCAGATTAGGTAGAGATAGATAAGCAAGATACGGCAGGAGATTTTTCAGATGATTTAAACGAGCTAAATTCACCTCAGAGAATGGAATGGCGGCTACATTGTTTGTTCTCCTGGGAAAAGTGGGTCGATGCGATGGTAGCACCGATTCAAATTTGACTAGATCCTTTTTGTTTTTCTTTGTGCGGCACTCGTAAGTTTCTAGCGCTGGCACTTTCTCTTAGAAAAATATGTGTTCATTATTAATTTTAAAACCCTGATTATTCCACCTAGCAGTGATAATGCCTTTCTCGATTCCTTCGTTTGATTTCGCCTTTGTGTGATACATATAAAAAAATGACGGTTTTTGCAAACGATTTATAGCTAATCTTCCAACCAACCTTCTATGGCTCAATACACCATTTTCTTCATAATTTTCGAACGCAATGACTGATCGTGATTAAATTTAATAGTGATCAACTAGTGTTATCAAATACAACACGTTGCGAGGAAATCGGTTATGAATTACTGTTTGAAAAATTAATGTTTTGGCTTTCGTGTGCACAATTTGCACACACACACATATACACACGGACAAACAGACATTTGATCAACTCGACGAGCTGAGTTAAATGGTATATAACATCATGGGTCGCCGAGCTTTCTGTGAAAACTTCGGATTTGGAGTGAAATGATAGTTTAAAAAAAAGGGAATGATTCCATATATTGTGCATTCGGAAATATAAAATGAGAAACAAATTAGAAAAGTGAAAACTATCACCGATTGTTTGTTTGCCAACAGCATAAGTATTGTCGAAAACTTTCGATGTAACACAGTACAAACATTTACCTAAAATTAAAAAAAAAAAACTAAACTACATTAAACTATATTAGACGAACTAATTTCATTTCAATTCAGAACCAACTTATTTGGATAATTATGTATGTGTTGGGAGGAAATAGAAGAATTCCAAAATAGAATTGAGCTCCGTGATTCTGCGAAGCTTTTTTAAGAATTTTACAATAAAGAAATTGCTCGGTAGAAATGTCGGATCATTATTGTTATTTAAAATAATTAAACATTTCAATAATGTTAAAATATGCGCAATATTTTGTATAAGGCTGACACGAATATTCTTGGCTTTCTGCATCGATATTATACCGAAAGGTAATTATTTTACTCTAAAGCAAAACTTTTTATAGGAGGCTGTAAGCTACCTTTTCATAGCGAACAGCAAGGCTCAGACTCACCTGTTGCGTCAGTCCTATTCCGCTGATGAAGAAAGGGTCCGCATTTTTACCGCAGGATACTACGTTGGGGTCACTTTCACAGGGCCTATCACTTGAACACTTTATTTAATTAATTAAGTTCAAAGTTTTTAACTAACTAATCATTTATTTAATTATAACAGAACTTAGTACAACTCAACAATAAAATAAAGAACTAGTTTGAACAATTGCGTCTTGTACAACAGAAAAATGTGGGGAAAGGTCGTTTGGCCGAAACCCATTCGGCCGAATGCCACTAGGCCGAACAAACCATTAAGCCGAAATAGAGGTGTGCGCCGCCGACAGTTTTTGGTACGCCGCCACTGCCGACATTTTTCATCGGCAGGCCGTCGTTCAAAACTTGTCACGCCGCTGATCTATAATTTTCCACGCCAATTCAAATTTTCAGTGGAGTTTTTAAAGATTAGTGCAATTTCCGTATAACTTCCTGATATATCTATACAAAACATCACGTTGAAACTCCAGAGAATTTTTCGTGAAGATACCAATTATTTCCATGAAAATTCCATACAATATCTTGTTAAAATTTCGAAGAGCTCTCAGTAAAAACTAAGCGTAAAAATTGCGAAGAAGTTCCCGTTAAAATAAAATAAAATATAGGCCGAATATGTCGTTTAACCAAAAAGACTATTTGGTAGAAGCCTATCCGAGCAAAGCTTAAGAGCAAATCGATAACTTGTTTTAATGTTGTTTTAATATTGGTTTCCGATAACAAAATAAGTACAAAAATCGACAGCAAAATGAGATCAAAATATGTAATCAATCATGTAAGTCATAAAAAACATAAACATATAAACATATCTGAAAACAAATTATGAATCAATTTGATTGACTGTGGATATACAACAGTAAAGCACATGTAAAGCATTGTCCATTTCGAAACATGTGCTGTGCATATGCACAGCCAAGATATTTAACAAAAAATGGTTTTCGTACGGCCGAGTTGCCGAATAATATGCAATTAATTGTCAATTTGATTGTCAAAATCAAAATATGTTTTCTATATGCTCTCATTATGTTTTCAGACTGTGCTAGGATATGTGGCCTAAAGTTATTTGGCCAAGAATGTCATTTCCTTTGGCTGAAAAAAATCGTGAATATGTCCTTTGGCCGAAAAAGTCGTTTAGCCGAAAGGGCCATTTGGCCGAAATGAACATCTATATATTGAAAATGAGTTGAGATTTCCTTCCTGAAGATTTAACTCGCGAACGAAATGACCGATTTGCAAGATTTTATTACTAATCGATTCGTTTTGGGATCCGTAAGGTTTGTATATACAAAAAGATGGTGAATTTAACGGGGAAGTCAGCTGTTGAGAAAAAAAAATGCACGGAAATTGATCTAGAGTGCGGTGCTCATTGTGACATTGTGACATTTTCAACAACCGGACAAGGTGGGTTTCTTTCGCTACTTTGGATATTTTCAAGTCAATAACGTGAGCATCTTTTGAATTTCGCCTCAAAAATTTGATGAACTTCCCCAGGAAATTCTTCAAGTTTTTCCAGAATATTCATTTGAAAATTATTTTCAGATTTTTCACGGGAACTACTTTCAAGTTTCGAGAACTCTTTGGGATTACTTAGATTAGCTCTTAGACTTACACACTTAAAATAAATCGCCGATGTCGGTAAAATTTTACCGAATTCTCAACAGCAGAACTGTTCGGTAAATAATTTTACTGATTTTCGGTGATTTTGACAGTTGAACAATGGAAAAAATTACAAAAAATCTGTGAAATATTTACCGAACAGTTCTGCTGTTGAGATTTCGGTAAAATTTACCGAATACTGTGAAATGAGTTAAGTGTGTAGAGAAGCTCTTTAGATTTACTAAGGAAAATTGTTTGGGATTTAGGGGGGAAGACGGCTTTGGCAGGTTTTGTTCTATTATTGGCAGGGGTTTTTTTTGTCGACCAAATTTTATGAAATTTGGCCACAATATTCTTTGATATGCAAAGAATGTTTAGGCCAAATTTGAGCCCAGTCAGTCATAAAAAAACCCCCTGCCAATCTTATATATAAAAATGAAATGGTCTGTGTTCGTATCCGCATAACTCGAAAACGGCTGGATGGATTTTTTTCATTTCTTCAGCAGAAACATTCGTTACAGTTTCCGACGGGTTTATATGATATTTCCTTATGCGAAAATCACGAATAAGGTTGAGTAAATCGTAAAAAACTAAAACTAAGAACCGTATGGAAATTTCGCATGGGCAGTCCACAACGCGCATTTTCGCCTACTATGCAGGACAACGTCTGCCGGGTCGACTAGTAATAGAACAAAACCTGCCAAAGCCGTCATTCCCCCTACATGAGAATCTCTTCAGAGATTTCACGAGAAGTTGTTCCAAATTTCTACAGGAAAATATTCGGAATATCCACGGAAAGTTCCTATTGAGTTTCTGTTGAGTATTCTTTGAAATTCACACAGAAAATTGTGACTGGTAAAAGAGATGCTTTAACGTTGACTTCCCCAATCTAGATTAATTAATTTTTTATCCTTTATTAGAGTGATTTTTTTGGCATAGCCAATTTTAAAACATCGGAAAAATGCTTGGAATTTTTGAGGATTTTTTTTTAGAAAAGTCTTTCTATTTTCGATTGAAAATTCTTGGTAAGTTCCATTGACCGAAAACGACAGACGACCGAACTGGTAATTTGGCCGGAAAAGCCGGTTGGCCTAACAGGTTGTCTGATCGAAACGATCGTTGGACAAAAACGCCATTTAGCAGAAATAGTTTTTTTTTTTGGCAGGATGGGCCATTTGGCCGAAAATGTCATTTGATCCAAGAGGTCATACGGCCAAATTTCAGTGACTGAACCTCGTACTGAACGGGTAATATGGTCAGAAATAGCCACTTGTTTGGCAAAACGATCTTTTTGTCAATTGAACTAAATTCCGTGGCCTCCCTATTTTAAGTCGATACTGGCCTTTAGGCCAAAAGACATCTAGCCAGGTACTATTTAGCAAAACTAAACGTTTCACGGGAACTGTTATGTAGTTTAACCGAAAGCCAAACGGAAAATTTGGCCGGACTTGTAAAAAGTTGTTTACCCTAACAGGTCATTTGGCTGAAAATGCCGTTCGGATGAAAAAGTCGTTTGACCGAATATACAAAGATCATTTGACTAAAAATGCCGTTTGGTAAAAAATGTTATTTGGCAGAAAGAGCCATTTGAGCCAAACATTTCTTTTCTACAACCTTCTTTGAAAAGTGTCGTTCGGCTGAATTGATCATTTTAGTTAGAAAGGCGCTTAGCCGAATAGAATTTCTTATGGACAATACACTAGTCGTTCGATAACTGCAACATGTTTTCGTTTTAATCGAATGGCGTTCGATAACTGCGACGCATTCTAGACGTTCAACAATTGCCATACGATTGTTCAGCGCTATGTAGCTATCATCGGCATTGACATCGAAGCTCAGCTGTCCGATAACTGCAAAACTGATGGAACTATCGAAATGCAGTTTAAAGCATTGCAGTTAAATTACTTTTAGTTATCCAACGTCTACTGTACAAAGAATTTCCCGTAGAAATCCAATAATTTCGAACAATTTTTCGTTGAAACAATTTGAACAATCTTCCGCGGAAATTCTAAAAAAGTTTCCGTTGAACTTACGGAGAATTTCTCGTGAACATTCCAGAGATTTTTTTTTTCGAAAACTCCTTAGAGTCTCCGCGGAAATTCTTAAGAATTTACTGTTTTATCGTTGGCCATACCAAACTAGCCGTCTATTCTATGTAGACTGAGAAAGCCAACGGGGAAACACCGCACTCGCACCGCACCGCACAAGCCGCACTCTCCTGCACTTATCACGAATTTTCTGTGCAAATTTGGAATAATACTCAACAGAAACTCAACAGGAACTTTTCGTAAATTTCTAAAGTTTTTCCTACAGAAGTTAAGGATATTTTTTGGGAAAATTCTGAAGTTTCTCATGTAAATTGCGACGAATTTTCTGCTGGAATTCCCAACTAATTTTATTCGGAAATTCCAAAGTGCTTCTCTCGGTATTTCCAATGATTTCTCGAAACTTCAAATCCAAAAACAAAAAAACAAAACTTATAGATTTTTCGAGAGAAGTTTATTAGATTTTACTTGCGAATTCAAAAGATTCTTCTTTTAATGTCCTGAAAATATCCCGAAAAAATACAAAAGAAAATCTTAGAAAAACGTAACCATAAGCCGAACGGTTACCATCGAAACCATCACTAGGCTGAAAGTTATTTGGCCGAATAGATAATTTGGCCGTCTCACTTCTCACTACTTATTTCCCACTTCTCACTGTGGAAAGGGAGTAGTGCGAAGTAAGACGTCTTACTTCTCACTTCTCACAGTAAGAAAAAAAGTGAGAAGCGCGAAGTGCGTAGAGAAATTTTCGTCCAAATGTCCTATTCGGCTAAATGTCCTATTCGGCCAAATGTCCTATTCGGCCTAATGTCCTATATTATTTTCCCAAATGACCTATTCAGCCAAATGACCTGTTCAGCCAAATGACCTATTCGGCCAAATGTCTTAATAAACCAAATGTCTTATAGGGCCAAATGACTTTCAGCCTAGTGATGGTATTCGGCAAAAACGGACCTTCCCTTCACCTACTTCGATGTACGCCTAAGTCGTCATGGTGACAACGGTCGCATCGTAACGTAAGCCAAGAATGTCCTCCTTCTGACAAAATGATCTTACAAATCAAAATAATTTACACAAAAGCTATTCATATTCAGAGTGTATGCAATATACATTAGGGTGGCTCAAAAAACACTTTTTCAAATTTTTTGATGGGCCGCCCTTTTGTTCGGTTCTATTTGATGCCCTGATGCTCTGGACAAAATTTCAGCCAAATCGGTCAACGTTTGGGCGGTGCTAAACTTGTTGGAATTTTATATGGAAAAATGTATGCAGAAACATCCAAAAACAGTGATTCGGAGTTGTACAACACAATTTACGATCAAGAACCATGATACTCATTCAGTTCTTGTAGAATTCAATACAGAATGTTATGCTGAAAACCGCGAGAAGATTAGAGTTTATTACGCAAAGATATTAGCATTTTACTGCAGTGTTGTAGGGGTGAATTTATTTCTTTTCAAAGGTAAAAGAAACGAAATTTGCTCAAACCCCACTTCACAGAAATGCTAATAACTTAGCCGGGAAAACTCTAATCTTCTCGTGGTTTTCAGCATTACATTCTGTATTAAATTATTTATGATCTGAATGAGTATCATAGTTCTGTATCGTAAGTTGTGCCGTCCAACTGCAATTCACTGTTTTTGGATGTTTCTGCATACATTTTTGCATATAAACATCCAACGAGTTTAGCACCGCCCAAACGTTGACCGATTTGGCTGAAATTTTGTCCAGAGCATCAGGGCATCAAATAGAACCGAATAAGAGGGCGGCCCATCAAAAAAATTGAAAAAAGTTTTTCCCATACTACTTTGAGCCACCCTAATATACATCCATCAGTTTATGATGGAGTCTATCAAGCGTTCTAATTTTCTTATCCTACAAGTCAGCGAACTGCTCGGTAGTATTTATGAGGCAATAATGCCACAACAAAGTAGCTAAAAATTTGAAATGTAGAATGAGGATGTTCGGTGCCGTTTTAAATAATTTGAAACGAAATTTCGCAGATTTTGTGCAAAATTTGGGACTGGCGATTTTGTTATTTCGATAAGAACTTCCAAAGAAGCTCCAAAAAATTCTTGAGAAAAAATTACTTTCAACGAAATTAAATAAAATTTCGCGCAAATCCCAAATAAATTTTAATTATTACTCCTAGGCTGCCTCCAAAATGTTTTCAATACTGGTTTGAGAAGTTGTCAATTTTGAATTTGTTTTAGACCTTCTCCGAATAGTTTTTTTTGCAGCATTGAGAAAAATACCAAACTAGCGTTATGCTATTTTCCAAGGTTGCCATCTACATGGATTTTACAGTAAAATTTTAAATTTGCTTTATCTGTTTGGAGAGCTGCGACTTTTTTCACCATTTTGAAGTTTAACAATCAGTAAGCATAATAAAAGCAGGCGTGTCCAGTAAGTGTTTCTTTCTAAACAATGCTATTATAGAGTTGCGTTTTTCACTAAAAGATCGCGAATAATCAGGATCACCTGGTAGACAAGTGGTTGATTCTGAAGGCAATCTTCTTATTGGTTCTATTTTTTATAATTTTCTACAGACCTTTAAGAAGAAAAGTAATTCACTGGGGTGTATATTTAGTGAACACTTCACTAAGGCCTTACTAACTTACTTTTGGGTCCTATACACCCACACTGGTGAGCGATGTCCAGCTATCGCTTTAACCTGTTGCCAGATTCGATTACGGTCGACATCTTTTATTTGGACCTGACGAGATGAACCGGCCTAAGGCCGAAAATCTCGTAAATAAAGATAATTCAATTCATTATTTGGGTCTCGGGGTCTACCTCTGCTACGATGTCCCGGTAGGTTCCAGTCTAATGCTTGTTTACAGATTTCATTTCCGCCCCCACGTGTGATGTGGCCGACCCAGCTCCACTTCCGATCCCGAATTTTCAATTGCTATCGGCCTGTGGTGACAACGACAATGGAGCTCGTTGTTTGAGATCAAATTGCGAGGCCATGAGGCCCGAATTATATACCGCAGGCATCTGTTTATGAACATTGAACACCTGCAGCCTTTAAGTCTTTTCCACTGATACACAACATGTTTCGCTAGCGTATAACAGCACAGATTTCGTTTTTCGTTTCATTTTGTAAAATATTGAATCATATGGAATCTCAATATTGTTTTTTGTCGAGCTAACATCGAAAATCTGGAATAAACAACACCATATTGGAAGTAATGTCCTCCCTTTTCCTATCCATAGAACCAAATGTCCTCATTAAATAAATTTGATCTGGTAAGCATTTCGTTCACAGAGGCTCTCTCATAAATTTTTAACCGATTTCTTGAAAACAAGCTTCATTCGACGGGAAACAATTGCTAGTTGACCATTATTTAAAATTTGAAAACGGATTGCGTTCAAAAGTTATGTTGAAAATGTCGGAACGAAACAAAACTAGTGGTAACAAAGTGATTTTTCTTTCCTGAAATTCAGCAAATAATTTCTTCCTTTTTTCTAGTGCTGATACGTTATGTTCAATTCCCATCTACTATTTTGTCGTTGGTATGCTTCTTTATTCGATCATCTACCACTGATTGTCTTTAACTTTTGGAAAGCGTGGGCTGTTCAATGAACATCTCAATAAAACGATTATCGCCACCTTCATTGGATTTCTACCGATACGGTTATCAGATTACGCTTTGGCACAAAAGCGCCACATCACAAGAAAGCCTGAATTGAAGCACCGAATAGCTCGTAGCGAAGAGGATCGAAAATGAAAACGGGTGGGTTCGAACCATAGACAGTTTGACGCTCCTTTCGCTTAGATAAGTGTTCAGTGAAAAGTATCTTAGAATTTTAATTTCACAGAATTCCTTGTTGAACGCAGGAAAAACTTCAATTGTAATGTAGCTACTCCAGAAAATGGAAGGAAGCACCAAAAAAGAAAAGCAGAGTAAATAGCTAAAATTATATCATCGCCTGTGACAGCCAACCGCAACACACTTCACCTCGACATGGACGGCCACTAGACTAACTTATCGATCTCCACTCAACCCACATACCTTTCACCGTGAAAATGTTCATTGCCACGAATCCATGGCGCCGTATTTATGATTCCAATACCCCACGGTTGTATGCGTTAACGCTGAATTGAACTTGTCCGACTTTTTTTTAGGAATTCTAACGCTTGTTTCAATCGAATTCAATTCAATCAAATCGCACACTGAATGATAATTAAGATTTTGCTAACTGATGCACGAGGAGTGGATTTTTTTTTGTTAATTTAAGTCAAGCTTTAACATGTATTTAGCTTATACCAAATATTCCCACTCCGTTTCTTAAACAATTCCTATATTCTTAGAATTTCGATCTTCATTTATCATTCCGGCTGCAAAAAGTCCATCTTCTACCATTAACGGACTGTACAGCCGTAGTACAGTCGATTCAATATTTTCCATTGTAATCTGAAACATAACCCGAGCTAAAATGAGTCACAAAATACCGCAAATAAACGCATAGTATCAAGGCCCATTAGTAGAAGCAGTGAAGACTAAACTTGCAAATTAAATCAAGACATACATTAGATGGCACACCACTTGCCTTCCAATAATAATCCGATTACTCTACACGAGCCTCATTTTATCGATATCACCTTGCTAAATATTGCACGAGATAACTTCATATAGTCTTGTTTAGCCAGGCATTCGCCATGGACTTACTTCATGGACACCATGTGTTGGTCAATGAATAACGTGCTCCTACGTGCACAGCATACACCAACTTTCTCCTCTAGGCACCTGCCATTTCTAATCGAGATACTTTCGGTTGAACCACTTTGCCTCTCACAAATTAAATGGGACAGTTTTACCTCCGTCAAACCCTTTCAAAGAAATTGAATTATGATGTTGACACATAAGATTCCTGGAATGTCTGACGCTGAATAATAATCTTCTTCTTGTTGGCATTACATCCCCCACTGGGACATTGCTGCTTTGCTGCTTAGTGTTCGTTCAGCACTTCCACATTTATTAAACGCGAGGTTTCTAAGCCAAGATACCATTCGTATATCATGGGGCTAACACGATGATACTTTTATGCCCAGGGAAGTCGAGACAATTTCCAAACCGAAAATTGCCTGGACCGGGAATCGAGCCTAGCCACCCTCAGCATGGTCTTGCTTTATTGCCGCTAGGCTAGGGAGGGCCCCTTTGCTGAATAATAATATACCTGGAAAATCGGTTTTGGGGTTTAGCATCCATCCGAACTACAGCGAAAAAGCTCCACTTTCGGGTTGGGGCTTTTTTTTATCCGAAAATAGAACACTGGCTGGGTGTTAATTAGATAAACACCATTCCATCATCCAATTAACCCGGTGCTTCAAAGACCAATCAAGTTCGCCTTTATCGATGATGGCTCTTCAAATATGTGCGCCTGTTCTTTATTAGACCGTCAGCAACACGAACGCCTCATAAAAATACTATTTTTTAATGATAAAAACAAATGAGTTTTAGATTGCATTTTTTGCCATTGAAATATGTTTTAAAGAAATAAATGGTTGAAAAATAAAAATAAAAAATTAACTTATCGAGTTTTTAAATAAAGGTTTTTGTTAATTGGTAATACCGATAGATTTTTTTTGGAAATAAGTAGATTAGCGAATTAGTGGAATTATATAAATCAGATATTCAGTTTTGAAAATTTTCAGATTTGGGATTATTGCATTCCACCTTAACTCAAAATATCGGCTGATATTCATACTAGTACTGAATAATTCTGCAGAACCTTTATCTATGAATAGATTTTGGGTCCTATATGGGTGTCGGTTTGATTAGGATCATCTCGACCTTTTTTCTCGAAAAACAACTAGTAGCGAGTGTCTACTCCAAGCGGCAAAAAGAATTAAATTCCAGTCGAAATTGTAAACATTGTGCAACGGTATCCTTTTCGGTTCCTAAATAAATAATGAAGCACTTTAAACGAAGCCTGCCAAGCTAGAAATATACCTACTCAAACTATTTGAAGAACATCTTTGAAAATAATTTCACCATGTATTTTGAGAAAGCATATTTAATAACTTAAACTGCTGATCGGGCAATCTGGATGCGCGCTGGGTCAGCATGGTGCAAAAACCGAGCAGGTGCTAATATAAGTACGGTCATTGATAAAGGTCGTCCTGGGCCTAAGGGGTTACTGATGTAGGTTGTTTATGTTGTCCTGTTGATGACAATTTTTGATTTTCCAATTTAGATATTTTTTTTTTGCTGCGACGACATATAGAATGACGATGATTATGAACGCTGCTAAAGTTGAAGATATTACTCCAAATTGTGGGCAGAATAAGGGACCAAACTGATCACAACATAGCGGAGCGGACACTAGAACCGAAAAAATGATTAATTGTATGAAGTAAAATAAAGTCACTAGCTATAGCTGTCCGTTTTATTAACAAGAGATTTCGTTTTTGGAATAAACAACAGAAACGGAAAATAAATAGCATATTACTATAGAATAGACGAATCCAATTAAAAATAAGAAGAAGACACACGATGATGGTAACTTTGGGGCCATCCAGAAACCACGTGGTCATATTTTTTAAGATTTTCAACCACCCCTCCCCCCATGTGGTTTATCGTGGTCATTTGGCGGACCCCCCCCTTTGACCACGTGGTTTTTTTCAAGTGCAATTTAAAAAATAACCTTATATAACGAAAACATATGTTTAATCCGATCAATTTAAAAGATGGACAATTTTAACTGATTCAATATCAAACATTTTCCCGTTAAATTCACCAACTTTTTGTATATACAAACCTTGCGGATCCCAACACGAATCGATTAGGGAGAAATCTTGCAAATCGGCAAACCCGTTCGCGAGTTAAATCGTCAGGAAGGAAATCTCAACTCATTTTTATTATATAAAAAGTTTTGTGGAGAAAAAATATTTATTTTGTGAAAAAATTTGGAATTGTTTATTGTTAATATTGGTTTATTCATGAATTTTTTTTTATTTTTTTTCCGTGGATCATTTTGATTTATTTATGGAAAATTCTTATTTCACAATTGCAATTTTTGCTTTTACAAGTGCTAATTTATTATTGTTAAAACATTTTTCGGAATTTACGCTGGACATTTTTTTTCATAAACAATTTGTAGCAAAATTTCCAAACAAAATTTTCCAGAGAGAATTGTTCCAAAATCATTCGGAATGCCAGCACTTTATCAGGATTATATGAAGTAATGTCAAAGTTTTTACAGGAAATTTCTTTGCTGGATTTTTCCTGAATATCCACAAGAAATTTCTTTAAATTTTTTTTCTTGGATCATTGTAAAAACATGAACACTTTTCAAAATTGTAGCTGCAGTCCGCTAATGCAAAAGTGTCGGCGGCGTGATGCCAAAAACGATCTGCGGCGGTGCTGTGGCGCGGCGAATTTTTTAAAAATATATTCCCATTTTTTCCAAAAAAGACCACGTGGTTCGAGAGCAACACCCCCCCTCCCCCATGTGGCTTATCGTGGTCATTTTCCAAACCCCCCCCCCTCCCCCCATATATGACCACGTGGTTTCTGGACGGCCCCTTTGACAGATCCTACAGGACAGCACAGGAAGATAATTTTAAAATGTTTATAATAAATTCTAGACAAAATGTTGCGAACTGTATGATAGATATATTTTTGGAAAAAATTCAAAAAAAATGAGATAAGCTTCCAAATACGTAATTCAGAACTTTTTCCGTATCGTACATCAATCACATTTTAATAATTTTTTTGTCTAGAATTTATTATAAGCATTTTAAAATTATCTTCCAATGCTGTCCTATAGGATATGTCAAAGCTACCACCGTCGTGTGTATTCTTCTTATTTTTACTTGGATTCGTCTATTGCTAAACCGCGAGATCAGTCACAGTAGCGACCCAAAAGACTCACATATTGTGATGTATCCTCAAATGGTGGGCTGGAAACATCTCCATAATATCCGGTTTTCATCAGCGTCTTTGCAGGCTTGCAATCTTCGAGACCGAAACGCTTGACCAGTGCCTCGATGTAGATGGCTAGTTGAACACTGTAGACGCCTCCGTTACTGTGATCATAGCCCAGCGTTACATCGTAGCCCAGGAAATGCTTCACCGCTCGTCGTTATGTCCAATTTCTTCGCCAATACTTCGTACACCTCCTCAATAATACTTGGATTCTGGCATCCAACCAACATAACATCCACGTAAACCAACAGCAACACTTTATTCTAACTTTCACCTCGAACATATAAGCAGTTAGCTGATTCACACCGTCTGAACCCTTGTTTCACTAGAATAGCACGGAGCGTACAGTTTCAGCAACGTGCCGAATTCTTCAAACCATAAATGCTCTTGTTCAGTTTACACCCGTACTCATCCTTTCCCGCGACAACATAGCCAGGAGCTTGACGAATAAAGATGTCTCTCCAACCGTTCCATGAAAATGAGCCGTTCGCACATCGAAGCCTCGCCCCAATACTTGCTCCTTTGTTACTTGTTATCTGCATCATCCCTTCCGTCCGATGGTCCACTGTCTTCACTCTTTAGATTGTATCCCTTTGGGCAAATCGCTTTCTGTTAGACTGTTCTGAACCGGAAGCTGAATCTCATCGCTCTCGAGCAGAGGCGCTTCCACATTCCAAGTCGTTGGTAAGACAAATATGAGAAATGACTGTTTAGGCAACAGTTCTGCAAATTTGCAAATGCAAATTTTACATGAAATCAACTCTGAATATCAAAAATCTTGACTCCCGGGCAGAGCCCTCACAAAAGTTGTGAAATTTTCATTGGTCTTCAGGACAAACTGTGTTTCCATATAGCAGGATTGTGCATTTCACAATTGCTCTCTTTAAATTAAAACGATGATGATCACAGTCGATCACTCTCAATGTCCATTAAAAAATGGCAAGTTGTAACCATTCGGAAGCTATACTCCATGATAAGTGCTTTGAAAACAGCCCCAGAAACAGAACCAGTGTTCTGATTATACATTTCAATTTGAAAATGAACGCGAACGAAGCGTTTTATCATAACTTCTCGGTGGGTCTGCCTATCAAATTCTGTTTTTCATGACTTATAATGATTCATAGAGGTTTCTACCTCTCTAGTTGATTGTTATCTATTGAGAGTTATTTCTGCGAACACTGCGTTCTTCACACACCCCAGAATAAAACTTTTTTCGACAGAAACGACGCGTGCTACAAGTGCACGACGATCCGCCAAGCACTAATTATTTAGTTTCATTGAATCGTGATTTAAGACAAAAAACAACTTACACATTGCTCGCCCGGTGATTGCTGCACCCTGACTGTGAATTAGCTAGAACTGCTCATGACATGAAGATGGCAAATTTATGAATAATAAACTGATTTTTGCTCGAAAACCGCTCTGATATTCGTCAACAAGGTCTTCTCAAACGGACGCATTCTGCTAAACAGAATTCGGGAGATTACCTTGTAGGCGGTATTGGGGAGTGTTTTACCTCGATAATTATCACAATCGAGTCTGTACCCTTTCTTATAGATAGGTCACATGAGGCCATTAAGCCAGCTCGAAGGCATTTCTTCTCCCTCCCAAATCATTTCCATCACTTGGTGGTTCAGCTGGTCACTCCCAACTTCCAACAAGCTCAGCCGGGATTCCATCCTTCCCAGCGGTCTTGCCATTCATCAGCTTATTTTATTTAACTAACTTAATACAATAACATGAACTCTTTTATTTAAAAAAAAAGATCAATAATCGCATTTTAATAATAGCTTTTACGATGATGACGATGATGATAAATAATTATGGACCCGCCATATACCCCTACAAAGATTTGAGCTAGACGATTTATCTTTAAGATTGTGTATGTATATTGCACAACAAACAATTTAGGCTGAATAAGCTAATTTTTAGCTTAAAACAGTATATTTTTTAATGATGCAGGTTCTTTATGAGCTTTCGATGTTTGTTACGGGGTTCAAAGTTTTGAGGTTTGATCAGTTTTTCCGGCATTTGTCTATTTTGGCCTGTTTTTCGAACGGACAAATATTGCTTTGGTTTTGAGGCAACAATTATTGGTGGCATTTTCATCAGTAATAAAAAAAAACTAAGCATGTATGCTTACTTGGTCTTGTCCAATAAAATTTGGTAAAATATTGCACTAGTGCGTTAAAAAATCTGCTTGTTTTACTAAGGTGGCGAAATATAACACAATGACGATTTATAGTACATCTACCATACAAATACGAGTAAAAATAGATTTTTGATGGAACGGAATTCAAAAGGTTTTGACATATGTATTTTTTATGTCAAAATTTTATATTCTACATTAATATTATTGTCTTTATTAACGAGGTTTTCGGCCCTGGGCCGGTTCACCTCGAAATCTTCTACATAATATGCATGGCGATCAGTAACTCAAAAGCTATTGAATCCTTCCCTCCACAACCAGCACAATGGATGGAGGGCTGTGGGGCAAAGGATCAAAAGGACAGAACGACGAAAGAACAAATTCTAAAAATCTTTATCTTTACCTTATCGAAACAAAGTGTTGAATGATATGTTAAGAATATGTTTCTGTACTAAAATTAAGACTCAATTTTTGGAAGCCTCCATTTGAGAGACATGAAGACTTTTTTTTCTCGAAAAGCTCAGTGGCTTCAATGCTAGAGGATTGGAAGCATCCTTCTCGAAAGTCTCCTTATAAGTAGCTCGGAGGTTCAGAGATCTCCTTTCAAAAAGCCCGAAAGCCCCTTTTAAGAAGTCTGGAAGCCTCCTTAATAGAGACCCAGAAGCCTCCTTTCCAAAGGCTCGAAGCCCTCCTTTTAAGAGGTTCGGGAATCTTCTTTCAAGGGGCTGGGGAGTCTACTTTCAATAAGTTCGGAAACTTCTTTTCAAGTGGTTCGGAAGCCTGCTTTCAAGATGTTCGGAAACCTTCTTTCAAGAGGCTCGGAAGCCTACTTTCAAGAAGCCTGGAAGTCTCCTTTCAAGAGGCCCGGAAGTCTCCTTTCAAAAGGACTGGAAGCCTCCTTTCAAGAGGATCGGAAGCCTGCTTTCAAGAGGCCCGGAAGCCTCCTTCAGGGTGTCGACTCAAATTTGAGAATAAAATTCCCTGACTTTCCCTGACTTTCCAGACCATTTCTCGAAAAAATCCAGTTGTGAAAAATGTTTTTTCAATTCCAAGCAGCATATGAAAATATTTGCAAGTTTGAATCCCTGAAGTCCATACGAGTTTCTGAGTTACCTAAGCCTAATCACTCCTAGAAGCAGTGCCTTAAGAATTTATAGGAAATCGTAGATAAATCTGGTCGTTCACAAAGACTCAAGAATGTGCACAAAGCTCCATTATGTTATAGACCTCTGGGGCCTTCATCCACCTTCCGGAATTCTCATGGACTCCCTCGAGTCGCAATAGACCTGCAGACTACTGACGTTTTGTTGACGTTGACGTTTTCATGATCATTTTGGAAACTTATGTGAAATCTTGCATAATTTGACAAGAATTTTGAAATCTTTCCAAACAATCGAATGAGCTTCTAGAAATCCTTTGAATTCCCTTAAATTTGCAGGTAGTATCGTGGACTCAAAGAAACCTCCATTGGCTCTCAAGTATACTTAAGGAGTAAGAATTCTTGTTCACTCTCTGTGGGGTTTACGGGCTTTTAAAAATAGTCACGAACTGCTAGCAATCCTCCAGATATTCAAGAACTCAGTACCTATAAGCTTCGATAAATCCATTCAGCACTTACAGTAGGCCCAGGAAAACAATCTAACCACTGCGATTCTTCGAATACTTTGGTCAGTATACACTGGTCATGTTTGTAAGAAAGTGGCATAACTATCCTCAAATGCTAGGGGAAGCTACATCTACCCCATTTCTTTTACCGATTTTTAATTGTTTGCCAACAAATTCAAAAGTGAATCAATCGACTTGTAATTCCAGCATTGTTTATTTATAGAAATTTCAATCTGCTATCTATCTATTAACTCGACCAGTGGCGCCGGATGTGGGTAGGACAAGTAGGACATGTCCTACACACTTAAATTTTTCTACCGATCTCGGCTGTGCAAATCTCGGTTTAAGTTCGTTTGCTGATTTGACGGCTAAATAGATGTATGATGACGGCGGCTCCCTTGAGTGCCGCCGTAAACAAATTACTTTTTCAACTGAGATATCAGCGGAAAGTCTCGAACCGAGCGCTCGGCTGTGCGGATCTCGGCAAAAGAATGAAAAAATGCCGAGCTGAACTGAGTGTGTACGCTTGAATTTGTCTGGGTGGAACAGTCAAGGCATTGTCCTACCCACGATTGTGGTAAGAACATATGAAGTCATTGACTGGCAAGAATCTGTGTGTTATCAAATTGTGATTTAAAAGTTAATCGGACTCTTTAGAATAATCATTGACGTTTCTGGGATCCCAAATATATAAAGGAATAGAGTACTGAATGTTCTCTAGGACTTTACGCACTTTATAATCCAGAAAGCGCTCATGATATCTAAAGCAAGGATGTTTTCTATCATTTAGTAATCTTGGCTCGATGATTTAGTGGTTTGTCAATAACTCATTCCACAGGCTAAATTCCAAAATGTGTTAACAATTAACAATTGTACGCTGGACCTACCAATTTTTCCTAACAAGTCAGTCTTTGAATTCCACTAATAACGAAGTTAAAGCGCTAGTTGCAGTAAGTTATAGTAGATGATAACAAAATATCAACCAATTTAGTTTTAGTTGCTGCAACTAGTGCAAACAATGAACTATTAGGCAGAGTTGTAGAAAACCTTCGCACTAGAAGATCACCATACTTCACATTTTTGAATTCAGCCTCTGGAATGAGTTATTGACAAACTACTAAAAGATTGAACCCAGATTACTGAATGATCGAAAATATCCTTGATCTAAAAGTTTTCCAGAGGTAAACAAATAGTTGTTGAAATCAACAAATGCGATTAATTAGAAAAAGGAAGGTTATGATAAATAAAGTACGTTTAAATGGATTATCAGAAGGCCACGGAAACAAGTTTTCTTAAAACCTCAAAAGATTCATTGAAGGCGACCAAGGAACTGAAGAACCACAAACAGATCTGCTTCGTCATGAAATCTGAGCTCCCATAAAGCTCCCATTGTTAGACAATCATACGATTTCTTGGATGCTCGCTTTGAATCAGTAGATCCATAACCATTTCTGAATGTTGATTGAACCCATTCGAATATTTAAACAAATTTCTGTGATCCATGACTGGAATCCTGTAAAAATGTTCGACAATCGTAAGAATTCAAAGATGTATGTCGTGTTTCTTAGCAATTTTCAAGCAATCTTGGAAAAGCAATATTTGTACTGAAAATAGAAGAAATTTTTAAAATTTTGTAAGTATTCTATCTGTAAAGATCTTTTCAAGTCTTGATTGTTTTTAGAATTGATCAATTTGCTGACGCAAGTATATCTGTCTCATATTGATATGGATGGACTGGACATGGAACAGTAACTGTTATGCTTTCATCGGTAATATGTATTGGTGAATCGATTTCGGAAAACTCAGTAGTGGCTATCGCGTCAGCCTATAAGCAGGAGGTCGTGGGTTCGATTGCAAGCTCGTTCCTTTCCTATTCTGTATGTATTAGTTCTTTCTGTGTGTCACGTTATACCAAAGCGATTCCTACTTCCATAACCTTTCGTGCCACCTATGCAAAGTCGTAGAGTTCTCTGCACCTCTGTGGTAACGGATGCAGTTCTCAGGGGAAACAAATAGAAGTGATGGTACTCTCATACACCGAAAATAAATTTGAAAATTCAACGACCTGTAAAATTACAACTTATCCCATCAAACGAATTAACATTTGATACTAAATTGAATTTGATAGTAATTTACATGCAAGAACAGTTTAAATTTATTTCAATTTAAACGAAGAGTTAGATCGATTGAATGTTACACACTCAGTTTTTATTTCTGCAGCTCGGCAAAATCCGCACAGCCGTGTGCCCAGCAAAATAAAAAAAATACTGATATCCCGTCAAAAATGAGGTTTGTTAGCTGGGTTTAGGAAAATAATTTGCTGATTTTTAGCAACTTTGACAGCTGAGATCTGAAACAAACTCCTTCGACGTCCTCACGTCTGTGGAGCGGACGTCCTAACGTCCCAAACTAGCTCGCCTCGTTGGGGTTTCTCAGGGTCGGTTTGAACCTGCTTAGGGGACACACAGAGACAAAGGTGGAGCAGCGGACAACCACAATGAGGCCAAGACAATCCCATGCAGTTCAGGACTGGTAGTTCAAATGAAGGAACATAATTGTTACATTTTACTTAATTTCATTTAATTTTCTTTTTTCATTCTTAGAATTAGTAGTTAGTTCGGGTTAGTAAGAATCGTTGCGGCCGTTTACAAATGTGAGCTCATACCTTGGATGTTTTGCGGGGATCCGCCGGCGAGATGATGGGAAGCGATGGTCTGGTCCATTCCGGCGTCGGTAGCGGAATGCCTGATTCTCCAGGTTGCTTGGTGCCCCAAAAGGGAGGGGGGTTCGGATTCGGCCGGGGAAGGGCTGGAACTTCGGCTTTCGTGGCGCCCCAAGGACGAGGGTCGATTTCGGCCGAGGAAGAGCTGGAACTTCGGGTTTCTTGGCGCCTCTAGGACAAGGGTCGAATTCGGACGAGGAAGAGCTGGATCTCCGGGTCGCTTTGAGCTTGGAGCGATGATACTGGGACTTCCGTAGGGTTCACGCCGGAGCTAGTTCTCACTGGGGTGACAGGATGTACCCGTCCGATGCGAAGCTTCGCCGTCGGCTCGAAAAGGGGTTTCTTTACTCCGGCGATTTTACGAGCGGCCGGGCTAGAGATGAGTATTCCAAAATGGACGAATGGACGGTGTTCGTTCTCGAAGAGGTTCGTTCCGCGAGGGGCACGAAAGACCACGTGGCTAAGTACGTAGCAGCGGCTCACTTTTCTGGGTGTTCGTACGCGGGACTTCGAGTGGGCGGAAATCGGTGTGCTCCTAAAAAGGATCGGTCGGCCTAGGACCCACGCCGGGCTCAGAACCGTTCCTAGCGCTTCCAATGAACTCTGGCCACCACTTTCACAGGGCTATCAGCACTGCCTCTTCGAAGGTTGCTTTCACTCGGTCGGTGGGTTTTCCGAGTCTCGCTGTGTCCAGTCGAGAAGGTGGCTTCGGTGACGGACGGCGAAATTTACCGTCCGGAACCAGTATTTTGGGTTTTGGCAGATTGCACCACGTTTCTCGTCGCTCTTCTCCTTTTGGTCACGTTCAGCAGAAATTAGTGCTCTTTCTCGAGCGTTCACCAACCGACTACCCCGTCTATCGCCTTGCTTTCTTCCTTCCTCGCTCGCTCTCTCTTTCTTTTCGCCCCGGATCTGCTTCCAATTTTCCAATCGCCTCGATGGTAGGGGTGGTAGCAGCGTTAGTGGGTACACGATGAAGACGGAATACACAGGTAGTCGGCAATTTACCCGTGTATTCCGCCTTTTTGGGTACTTCATGCGTAGTCTCACAATTTTTGGGTTTTCTTTATTAGTTAAGGGTTATATGCATGGGTGTCTCATTGTTGACGCATTCGGTAACAGATCCCGGTAATAAAAATTAAGTGTGAAAGTTTATTTGCATGCTCCAAATATGTGCATGAAAATACATTTTAAATCACAACATATTTTTATCTGTGTACTAAAGTCGTCGAGGCTTATAACACCCACGAACTTATGCGAGTCGATTTAAGCTGATGCTTATACCAGAACTGTTCGACAAATTAACATTTCCTATTTGTCCTACCCACGACTCGGAACGTGGATGCGCCTCTGAATTCGACATCAGTCTTTTTCAACAATGGAACTTTATAATAATTATCTAATGGAATTTTGTGAAGATTTCATGAAGAAATGTTTGAAGATTTCTTGGCATGGATTCTGTATGAATCCCTTGACGAGGACATTTCAATTCTAATTTGAGTAAACACCATACAATGTACTAAGCTATTGGAGCGGTGTTTTTGAAAAAAATCTACTGAGCATCCATCGAGGAACGTTAGGTAAAAACTATCGAGAGAACTCTTGGAAATCGTGTTGGTTTTTTTTTTGTTTCAAGGAGAATTCTGGAATAGTTTGGAAAATTTTATAACGGAAATATTCTTCAGAAGATATCTTACAGCACCCTCACTGAAGTAATTTCTAAACGAAATTCTCAAACATCAATCAAAATATTTACTGATCAAATTGGTTGAAAAACATCAAAAGCAACCAATGTAAAATTGAAACATTGCCCTCCTCCTGCAAATATCGGAACAAATTCAACTCGCAACAATCGATTATCCTTAACTGCAACGGAATATATTCGTATGTCGCGCATCTAGGAAACAAACAACTTGATGAATGATAACTAAATTAATTGTCCGAGTATGGTTACACTACTAAGCAGTACTTAAGTAAACACTTTAAAGCAGGTAACATCAATTGGGCCCTAAAGCCCTACATCATTGCAAACGATAAAGCACCGCTCAAGAATACATGAACCGATGTTATCTAAATTCTAATAATAGTCTAAGTCAATAAAAATTATATTTTTGTGTTTGAGATTTTTAAAGACATTACAACATCTGTTGCTCAAAAGGCGCATATAAGAAAGATTAAACCATCAGGCCCATATATTAACTGTCAAAGGTTGAATCAAGTGCCCTGCAGTGTTTTGCTAGTGCGCTTGAATCATATTATTTCGTGCGTCAAACAAGACCGAAAATGTCGAGGAAGCATTTTCCATCTATTTTTAATTTTCAAATTAAACAATGTTTCTTTCGACTTTTGAGTCGAGAGAAAAACTGATCCGTTCAGGATGATTAACTTCATCGTTCCCTGAAAGAAAATTGAATATCAATTCTTCATTTTTTGACCCAATTGCACAAAAACGCGTCGGATATTATTTGCCAAATTACAGAAAATATAATTAAACACTTGGTACATCATACCTCCATGCTAAATAATACGTAGAGATTATATCGCATGATCTAACAACATGACTCCAACATAAAACCACACACTAAAACTAAATACTTCCAATTATTAGGGGAATTTTTTAAGAGCTATTTGGCCCCAACATTGACCATTTGAGAAACGTGGCTTAGGAACGTCTTATATTGATCTCAAATGGAGATTAATGGAAGCCAATTTGATTACCGTGGGGAAAATGGAATAGGTCCGGTATAGAATTTTAATATCCAGACTGAAAAAAATCAGAAGGGTTATGTACGAGACACAACCGCCCAACGTAAACTACGTAAGGCAGTTTTGTTCATTGAGGATTGTAGTGCCATCATGCATTTCGACACGGTTGTTCCATAAGGGCCAATGTCGCAAACGTAAACAATGCCTTTTCCTGCAAATTCCTCAACAACTAGGACCGCTCCCAGCTAACAACCACTTGGTACTGGTGGCGCTCCGCGCCTTCTTTCGAGCGGAAGTGGAAAATACCGCCAGAAGTCTCTAATCTTCCTGAAATCAGCAGAAGAAGTCAATGTTTACGTTTGCGACTTTCGCCCTTTTGAAACAACAATGTCGATTTAATTACTTATGTCACTGGTTTCGAACGAAACTAGCGTATCTTAAGATAGTTGGGTACGCCAATTGTTTAAAAAATTTACTATGAAAACCCAAATTTATTCCTCAGTGGTAATGATGCCTTTCTTCGATCCGAATTGCCTACATTTGGGTTTTGAAGCTATTGATGAAATATTTCAATAGAAGAAGCCCTAGGGGACCATCCTCTTTTCCGTTTGCAACATTTATTATTCAGAAACATTCCAATCATAGGCATATCTTATTTTTCGTGCATCACTAGAAATCATAAAATGTACCCAATAATCCCAATTAATTTGATTGCGATGCGCGCGAGTAGTAAACGTTGCGGACGGGAAAAGAGGGTGTGTGTTATTATGTACAATCTAACTCCCACTGTCTGGTAGTGTTGGTAAAATCTCAAAATCTCAAATCTCATCGGCGATCCAAACCATGCGTGAGTCAAATCCCATCAGAATCATGGCCCAGAGATTTGCTCATGATTCGAATCGCAATTTGCATATTGCATGATATTTACGTGTTCTTCATTGTTGAATGCATTGAATTAACTGTTTTTTTGTCTAAAACAATGGCTAATAATTGCATATACAAACAAAACATACGCCTCGATTGCGATTTGACGCTTTTTAGAACGAAATCATTTTTCGGTGAGTGAGCGAAGCGATGCGATTCTGGCCGAGAAACTCAAGCGCGATACTCCCCCTACAGAATCGCAGGCGAAACCCCGATGATTCTGATTTGAGTAAGATTCTATCAACACTGAGTGTCACTTTGGATAAAATATTCGTGCAACCATTTTATTGATATTATTGCAAGACTTTTGAATCAGGGTGCAAGAAGTTGATACTTCGATTGTAATTCATATAGCCCGTTTCAAGAACGTATGCGTTACGAAGCTTTTGTCGTGTACAATAAGTACCGCATGATTGCACCCACGTATTATAAAAATATCTTAAGTGCATTCACACCACCTGAATCAAAGTTAAATCCTTCTGATTCAGGCGCGCATTTAATTGGACAAAATATTATTAGTAATTGGGAATCTCACGAAAAAATATTATTAGCCCGATATAAATAATTTTTTAAAATATGTCTCCCCCCCTTCGGATTGTTTTCCTCAAAAATAACAATTTGAGGGGCAACAAAAACATCCGGATAATTTTGAGAACTTTCTAAACATTCTTTAACAAATCCGAGGAGTTTTTTAAATTTATTTTTCCATTTTAATATTTATTTTTTACTAGCAGACCCGACGAACTTTGTTTCGCCTAAAATTGATTTATTCTCTGATTAGTTCTCGAGTTATGCAGAAATTTTTGGTTCATTTGTATGAGAGCCCCTCTTTCCAGAAGGGGGAAGCGTTGCAAACCATCACAGAAACATATCTTATCTTCCAAAACCTCCACACGCCAGATTTGGTTCCATTTGCTTGATCTCGAGTTATGATGAAATTGGTGTTTCATTTGTATAGGAGCTAGGTTTCAAAGAGGAGAGGGGTCTCGAACCATCTTAAGAACCTTCCCCGGCCCCAAAAACCTCTGCATTCAAATTTTCACGCCGCTCGATTCAGTAGAAGAAGAAGATTACCCCCTCCCCCTTGACTTTACGGAGACCATAATTCTTAATAAATCTGTGAAACGGCCTTATTAGTTTTCAGTTTACAAAAAAAATGCTCAGCATTTTTCCCAAGTCATTTTTTAATATAAACATGTTTGTACGGGGTTGGACTTTTTTTATACTGTGTATTGAGTGTAATATCACAAAATAAAATTTTTAATAGTAATATTGTATAGTTTCCCGTGGAGATTTTTTTCGATTATCATCTTTCTGCTTCTTCTTCTTCTTCATGCAACATCAAAGCGCCAATTACATTACTAGCAAGGGCATTGGCATTGATGACAATTGATCGTCTCATGCCTGCACATACATGCCCCTATCTGCATCACTTTCAGAGCGTTAATGAATAAAGCTTCCAATGAATGATTAAATTGGTTATGATTAAATCATTCAACTCTATGGTTAAAGATTATGATTAATGATTTATTAATTTTTGACAATGATTAATGACTATGATTAACGATTGAAATATATTTTTTACAATGAATAACGATTATGATTAATGAATAAAACGTTTGGAGTATGATTAACGATTACTGATCGTGATTAAATGGTTACACAACATGTGTATGATTAATGATTAACGATCGATATGATTAATGATTAATGATTATGAATAATCAAATTGAATGATTTGCATAATGACCAATAGTCAAGTAACCTTTCTTCCAAACTGGGTTATTGAAAGGTATAAAAATTATATGATTAAGATTAAAAATTATTGAATAAAAGCGATGTATGCCATGATTAAAATTGATGATTAATGATTAAACTCAAAACAATTATGAATATGATTAGTGATTAATGATTAAATCATATTTTTTGTATGATTATGATTAATGAATAATGATTAAATAACCCATTATTCATTAATCATGATTAAATCTATGATTAATCACTAATGCTCTGCTTTTTATACACTATGCACTACATTAGGCATTTTTGTTACATTTGTTCCGACCGCGGTCACTGGTCCGGCTCCATTGTTCTACTTTTTGTGCGAAATACCGCGCAAAAAGCAGAGTCCAAAAGCCAACCGCACTGAACGGCGACGGCCGAAACGAAACTCTTGCGGACAAGAAAAGAGGGTGCTGCCAAAATGATCCGATACCCTATTTTAACGTTCATAACCCAAAGTTTCAATATAATTGACAAATTGGTAGATAATTTCCGAGTCGATTGATATATAAATCTCAAAAATTCATCGGAAGATAAAGGCGCTATTAAAGTTCAAAATCTTACATGATTTCGTGACGGTCTCGAATTTGGAAATTTTCATTTGTCACCCTGTATCCGAGTCTTCCCTTAGACGTAGTTTACGTCAAAAACAATCAGTGTTTGGGTTGCATTTTTTCCCTGACCTCATTTGAAATTCCCTGACTTTCCCTGACATTCCAGGTCCAAATTGAAATTCCCTGACTTTCCCTGACTTTCCAGGTTTTTCCAGGTAGTCGGCACCCTGTCCTTTCAAGAGTCCCGGAAGTCTCCTTTCAAGAGGACAGGGAGCCTGTTTTAAAGAGGCCCGGAAGCCTCCTTTCAATAGGCCCAGAAGCCTCCTTTCAAGTGGGGAAGCCACCTTCAAGAGGCCCGGAAACCTGCTTTCAAGAGGCCCGCTAGGCTTTCAAGAGGCTCGGAAACTTCTTTCCAAGAGTTCGGAATAATGAAAATTCGCAGGTAATAATTGAAATGCCAACGAAAAGAAAAGAGCTTTCAGAATTCTTGACTTTGTGGCATCGTATACGATGTCTATAGGTAATAAAGATTATGCCACCGAAGAGCATGAACTTTCAGAATTCTGAGTGGATTTAGATATTCTGAAGGGGTACCGCTGTTCTAGAAGCTAGTTGCGATGAATAAGAATCTGGAATGCTCTTGGTCAAAGAGTTATCCAGAAATTCCAATAAAGCGATATGATGAATATTCTGGATTATTCCATCATATGGTATGGTGCCTAGATTCCGAATATGCGTTCCAGAACATTCGGGTCATACGCACTACACCATTGCTTCATTAGAATTTCTGGAACATTCTTTGGTCAAGAGAATTCCAGATTTTTCTATTCATCGCGACTAGCTTCTAGAACAGCAATGTTGTGTTTGGAATCGTATGCTCGTGAACAAGATAATCTTGCAGGATTTCTTGATATTGACAAAACTATGTATAGAGTCCTAAAAAATCAATGAGAATCCTGGTATAACGAAAGCACTTAACGAATTATATTTTTATATGATTTCTATGATTGTTTTAATTTTGGTTGTTTTCCAAAACCAGTTAATTTTGCACAACTTATAAACTCTACATTGCTTTATAAATACAGACAATACAGATTTTTGAGTCAAATATAGTCAGTGTCCAATATATTTTCGTCATTTGGCCGAAACCCATTCGGCCGAATGCCACTAGGCCGAACAAACCATTAGGCCGAAACCCATCTGGCCGAACAAACCATTAGGCCGAAACCCATCTGGCCGAAAGGGTCGTTTGGCCGAAGTGGTCGTTTGGCCGAAAGGGTCGTTTGGCCGAAAGGGTCATTTGGCCGAAAGGGTCATTTGACCGAAAAAGTTATTTAGCAGAATGGGTAATTTGGCCGAAAAGGTCATTTGACCGAAAGGGTCATTTGGCCAAAAGGGTCATTTGACCAAAAGGGTCATAGGTCTCTCTTCTCTTTCCTAATTTCTCACTTTTCAAATGAACTATTCAGCCAAATGTCCTATTCGGCCCAATGACCCTTTCGGCCAAACGACCCTTTCGGGCAAATGACCCTTTTGGCCAAATGACCCGTTCGACAAATGATCCTTTCGGCCAAATAGCCCCTTCGGCCAAATGACCCTTTCGGCCAAACGACTCTTTCGGCCAAAAGACCCTTTCGGCAAAATGTCCCATTCGGCCAAACGACCCTTTCGGCCAAATGACTCTTTCGACCAAATGACCATTTCGGCCAAATGACCCTTTCGCCCTAATGACCCTTTCGGCTAAACGACCCTTTCGGCCAAACGACCCATTCGGCCAAATGACTTTCGGCCTAATGGTCTGTTCAGCCAAATGGTATATTCGGCCAAACAACTTTCGGCCTAGTGGCATTCGGCCAAATGGCTTCCGGCTGAATGGGTTTCGGCCAAATGACCCTTACCCAATTTTCACACACTTTTTTATCTCGTCGTAGCTATTTGCAATCGGGCAGGCTAATGCTTGTTTTAATTGATAATATCATTACGATCGATAATGGCATTAACGTTTTAGTTTTGAGAATGTTGTGATACAATTTTTTTTAATGTATGCTTTTTTTACGATGTTATGCTTGAGAAGGATGGATCACTTTCTCGAACAGTGAATCTGGTCTAAAACTGGTGAATGGACTTCCAGTTCACCAAATGTAAATCCCTTGGATTATTTTGTGTGGTCTCTCGTGCTGTCGAGAATAAACGAGCATTAGTGCTCGTTGCCCACGTAGAGTATTTTCAACGCAACGTGCGCTCAGCTTTAAAACGATCAAAGCCGTAATTCTTTGTGCGTGCCGAATGCGATGGACTTTGAAAACGTTTGAAGAAACAGGTTAAAGCGGTATTATTCCGAAACACATGCTTTAATTGATCCATGATTATTAGCTTTAACCCTTAAAGGCGTAAGGCGATTTTTTTTAGAAATCGTCGGAAATATTTTTAACGTAAATAACCATTGAAATTATTAAAATGAACGTATTCTTGGTTAGTTGTTTTAAAACAACATTGCGCATTTAAGGGTTAAATAAAAACAATAAAATCAGAATAACTGAAGTGAAATAATCGAAGTTTTAATTTGTATGAGAATATATTGGACACCGTGTAGATATTCGTTCCACCTCTGATGCTACTGGTAGTCATATGGCTACTGCTTCTGCCTCATACGCAGGAGGTCGTGGGTTCAATCCCAGGTCCGTTCCATTCTCCTACTTTGTATCTTTCCCTTTATTTCTCATGTTCTAGCAATCGCTAGAACTGGAAATGGACTTCCATACCGTTTCCATTACTATTCCTATACCTTCAACTTGAGTATTCTAACAGTAATCTGCTAGAATTGGAAATGAACTATAGAGCTCGTTTCCTACATCCAATTAGAAATTCCATCAGTTACCTTCTCCTATCTATCACATTGGTAGCTCGTTAACCAAGACGGACCTCTGCCTCTCCAACCTAACCCAGAAATTCCAACAAATTCCGCATGAACTCGTGGCAAGTGCAGAGGCATATTCGGCTTGCAGTGGGCGAGTGATTGCATCATCATTTCCTCCCTACATTGACTTGCATTCTGACGTGGCAGGCGCCAGTATGACCTAACAAATGAGATCACCAGTACTTGTACATTGAAGATGTGTGCTAGTCCCAAGCAAACATCTGTTGGTTCCCTGTGCAAGAACAGCTGATCTGGTCATAATGGAGTAGCAACTACGAGCAGTCAATCAAGCTCAAGCTCAAGCTCACCTCTGATGCTGATTTTTATCATTCTGAATGGTCGGTGTTACAAGTTCGTAAAAGTTTAAAATCTGAGAGTTCTGAGAAACAGCGTTTCTAAGTTATGCCAAAAAACTGACAATTTTATGATTTTGGAAATTTTCCAAATTCAACGGACAACGGACTGACGTTTAGCATGTATGGGTACAAATGGATTACTTTTGTCTGTTTTACCGAAATGAAATTATACAACGAGTTCAAAAAATTTTCCGGTTGTTAAATAAACATAATTTTTAATGTATTGCGGATTTCAACTTGCGTCTTTGATTCAAGACACTTTATACTTTATCATAAAGCGTATATATTTAGTTCATTATTTCACACAATGCAATCTTTTATGGCAAACGAAGATTGAAAATCTCATACTGCGCCATTCTTAATATAGATATACATACAAGCTTCTATCTATCGAGATCGCAATTTTCGCAATATTTACACCTACATAAAGAGATCCCTGCTATGAAAATTAATCATCCATCTAAAAAGCTGCACTGCAACCTTCCCTGCTGGCTGGAGTGGATATCCTCCCTCATATACAGTTTTCTCTTTTATTTCGTTTCCAGATTTTCTTTTGAAGCTTTTATCCTCCCTCGCACAACAGAGCACACACACAGCACACATAGATTGAAATGAACCGCTTTTGGCATTCCCTTATGGACGTCGTGCTTTCCTCGTCCGTTGAGAAAATTAAACCCTTTATTCAACTACCTGGGGATGCAGTGCAACCCGTAGAGTTGTGGAACCGAAACTCTCAATAATTTGGTACACCATGTGTGTAACCGAAAATTTTCAATCCTTTTTATGATTATTTTATTTATTTTTCATCAAATATTCATTACTTGTTGCAGTAAAAATAGTTGATAATAAAACCTTTGGTTTATTATTAGGCGTAGCTTTTTTTTTACAAAGATTGACATACATTTTCTCAGTTCATTAAGCTGACAAAGAATAATATACGCCATACTGCGAATTTCCTTTCAACAATATTGTGATAAAATGTTAGCCCTTCACCACATCTCAGTTTTCTTCGTACGTAACTTGAGCATCTTCTGATAAATATTTCGATGGGAAGAATGCCGGAAACCGAGCCATATCCCTCCCATTCAAACATGACTATGTTGATTCCATCGCTCGAATTCCGCTGCATAGGAGAAAAATACCACTCTGTGTTGCTGGAAATTGGCTGACATCCGTTGTTTATCCTTCTACTAGTTAATGCAATATTTGATCGTGTGGAACTCGCATCTTATTACATACAACATGGGTTGTCATTGATGTTTGGCGTATCTTTTTTTGCTTTTCCATATTTGCCGGAAATACAAGCCCTGTTAAAAATAAATCGCAAAATATAAACCGAACAGATTCCACGCAAGGTATCAATCTCGGATTATTTAGGATATAATTTCCGACTGCCATGGGCGATTTCCCGCGTAATTCCTACCGAGTGTTCTGCGGTAATCTTATTTCTGTTTGTCGCTTAGTCGGTTTCGTGGGAAACGGGCCTAAGTGATATATGTTCACTAGCTAAAAGTGACAAAAACGCCATTTTGATTTAATTTGTTTTGTGCGACAAACAAACTTATCTATCTATATCAACAAATTGTCAAAAATATCTTAAGCGTCGAAATGTTCAATATATATTTGATTCCAAATATTGACTTCTGTCAGTATAGTATGAAACGAACGGTTTCTTTGAGATGCTTCTCGCCTAAACAATGGGGTGACAAAATCGTCGGCGTTGACACCAACGCAACATCGTCGTGTTGAACCAGGTGTCGGCCTCAGGCATCCGCTGTCTGTTTGCTTGAGAAGCGAGCTTATCATACAACTTTCCCCAAACAGTAACGCAACGACTATAGGTCTGGGCTGAGTTTCTTCAATCTGGGGAATGGAGGTGAGAAAGTGTGATCGTTGATTGATTTCTTCGTCCTTTCCTCGTGTTTTGCATTCTGTTTACAAGGATTGCAACTTTGAGGACTTTATCTGGCGTACATGTGTTGTCTCTGAAGATTATGAAATCAATGAACAAGATTGTTCTTTTTTCATCAAAAGTTTTGACTTAGGCCCAGAGCTGGTTTAAAAATTTGTTTGTAAATCATATATTTGTTCTTAAAACAAAGCTTTGATTTTCTATTTACAAGTGGATTATTAATATATGTGTTACATTAAGCTTGAATACCTTCCATGTTATTTTTGATAGTTAATTTTTTAACTAACAGAAATCCTAAATATTTAGCTTCGCTAGACCAATTAATTGAAACCCCATCCATAGTGACAATATGTCGCTTCAAATATGGAGCTCTCGACTTATGTAAGTGAAAAAATATCCAAACTTTTTGGCAAGGCAAAACCATGAAGGACGAAAGCTCGTCTTGAGATGTTCTACCAAATCGAAAAGAGAGTGTACAGACAGTTGAACTTCTGTAACTTCAAATAAGTTTTTATACATTCGTTTCGACATGGCACACCAAAATTGTGTTACTTCATTCGGATCGTTGGCATCAATCACCTACATATCGATTGGATTGTTATACGTCATCATATCACATCTCCGGAACTATCTATGTATACAGCAGCGTCCGCGCAAATTGCTCTCATAGGAAATTAAACGTCCTTGGAACCAGCAAAAATAACGAACAACTATCCAAAAGCTTTAGCGTTTCTCTTCCACCAATTCCGAATTTACTATATTTATGTTCAACTGTTGAGTATTTTATATATTCCAACAGGACCAGTCTTCCCGTGATCAAACAATGGTCATTCGCTACGATGAACTATTCCCCGTTCGACCCGTTCGAGCAGAGCAGTGTTCGTTACACTTGTTGTTAGCGGATACCGATATAAAAAATATAAACGTCCTTCCAATGCGATGAATATGAATTGTTCGAGGCTTTTTGGCGAAACAATACGAACTAAAACGACCCAACTGGAACACGTCGGGAAGTTATGCTGATACATGTGGATACGAGGAAAATCGAAGATACGCAACGCACGTGGTGCAAAATGCACCACCTTTGAGGTGATGAAATCCTCTGTAGTTTTTTTCAGTAGATCTTTCCACTTATTTCCCCCACTTCATGGTGAATCTTGACGTGGATTTTGATCTCCAATAGTGTGGTATTTTTTCATAATTTTAATCGTTATAATAATCAGAACTGGGTGAACTGTCCGATCTTGCTCGGGATATTTTTTTACATAACTGTCAATCGTCTGGTTGATTCCAGCGTCGCAAATTCGAACTTAATGGCCTTCTTCAGAACTCAGAAAACGTAGAATTTTAACATTTGTTCAAATTTCGCAGCAAAATGTTCTGTCTTTTCATGTATATAAACACAGCTGATAAGTAGGAAATCTTGCAAATCGGTCAATCTTGCACGGGTTTGTACCAATTTTATGTGTCAAGGGAAGATCCATTAATTACGTAACGCAAAAATTGGGCATTTTCAACCCCCCCTCCCCCCTATGTCACACTTTTTGTATGAAGCATCTAAAAATTATGTATGTATCGTCACACTTCGCCCAAGCCCCCCACCCCCCTCTAAGCGTTACGTAATTTGTGGACGCTCCTTAAGCTCATTGCAGCGCCGCACTTTATAGATCGACTATAGTGCGAGCATGATTGTTTTCTCCACAACACACCAGATCGTTGCATTTTCATCAAAATAAAGAAAACCAATGCTATTGATTTTCGCACAAAATAGATTAATCCCATATTTATATTATCAAAAACAAAGAAATGAGAAACTAATCCATTCTTATTTTTGTGATTTTTTCAGCAATTAATTTCAGCAATTAAGGGAAGATCCATTAATTACGTAACGCAAAAATTGGGCATTTTCAACCCCCTCCCCCCTATGTCACACTTTTTGTATGAAGCATCTAAAAATTATGTATGTATCGTCACACTTCGCCCAAGCCCCCCACCCCCCTCTAAGCGTTACGTAATTTGTGGACGCTCCCCAATAGTTAAGCTCATTGCAGCGCCGCACTTTATAGATCGACTATAGTGCGAGCATGATTGTTTTCTCCACAACACACCAGATCGTTGCATTTTCATCAAAATAAAGAAAACCAATGCTATTGGTTTTCGCACAAAATAGATTAATCCCATATTTATATTATCAAAAACAAAGAAATAAGAAACTAATCCATTCTTATTTTGTGATTTTTCAGCAATTAATTTCAGCAATTAAGGAAGATCCATTAATTACGTAACGCAAAAATTGGTCATTTTCAACCTCCCCTACCCCTAGTCACACTTTTTGTATGAAATATTTAAACATTTTGTATGTATCTTCACACTTCGCCCAAGCCCCCCACCCCCCTCTAAACGTTACGTAATTTGTGGACGCTCCCCAATAGTTAAGCTCATTGCAGCGCCGCACTTTATAGATCGACTATAGTGCGAGCATGATTGTTTTCTCCACACCAGATCGTTGCATTTTCATCAAAATAAAGAAAACCAATGCTATTGATTTTCGCACAAAATAGAGTAATCCCATATTTATATTATCAAAAACAAAGAAATGAGAAACTAATCCATTCTTATTTTTGTGATTTTTCAGCAATTAATTTCAGCAATTAAGGGAAGATCCATTAATTACGTAACGCAAAAATTGGGCATTTTCAACCCCTCCCCTATGTCACACTTTTTGTATGAAGCATCTAAAAATTATGTATGTATCGTCACACTTCGCCCAAGCCCCCCACCCCCCTCTAAGCGTTACGTAATTTGTGGACGCTCCCCAATAGTTAAGCTCATTGCAGCGCCGCACTTTATAGATCGACTATAGTGCGAGCATGATTGTTTTCTCCACAACACACCAGTTGCATTTTCATCAAAATAAAGAAAACCAATGCTATTGGTTTTCGCACAAAATAGAGTAATCCCATATTCATATTATCAAAAACAAAGAAATGAGAAACTAATCCATTCTTATTTTTGTGATTTTTTCAGCAATTAATTTGCGTTTCATTCTTTGTTTTGAAATTAGATGAATTTAGTACAGTAGGGTAGAAAAACGAACAACTATCCCATGCCTAATGACAGTGTCACGCATACGACTACAAGTTGAGTCAAGTGCGAAACATTGAAGATGATATAATGAATTAACTGTCGATATACGTATCTATAAAGTTACAAACTAAAGGAATTAAATGCAATGCTCATTTTTTAAAACGAACATCAAAGTACACTGCGAATGGAACCGCCTTGCCAGTGAGCGTTTTACTCCCAATGCCCCCACAGGGCTCTCAATTAGAGGAATTAGGGGGAGGAAAACTGGAATAACGACGAACGGCATAAATAATATCATAAAACTTTATCCCAGACGAGCAATCTAGATACATAAAATGAATGTGATTGTCAGCTTGTTGGTATGTAGAGAGAGGCAGCAAAAAAATCATCGTAAACAGCGCTTCACGTTTCATGGCAGACATCGATCCAGTTCCAATATGAAGCAAAGGGTCAATGATAGTAAATAGTGAATAGATCAACTCCGTTGAATTCAATAAACTTTGCAAAAGTTGATCTAGTTAAACTTTTTTTAATTTAAGCGAGTTGTTTTTACGCATTCAAGCCATGTGTTTTACCCAAGTGGGGTTTCTTTGTGTTTTAATTTTAAGTCTCAATTTAAATTTAATTGTTGTTCCGAACATTTTATAAATTCTCTATCTGTACAGTGTACACCTCCAACTTGTCCATCGGATCGCTATCGATAAACAATTTTCACCGGGTTGTTGTCCAACATTCTGGATACGTGCCCGGCCCACCACAGTCTTCCAATTTTCGCGGTGTGAACGATGGATGGTTCTCCTAAAAGCTGTTGCAACCCGTGGTTCATTCGCCTCCTTCATATACCGTCTTCCATCTGCACCTCGCCATAATTAGTACGCAACACTTTCCTCTCGCAATATCCAAGTGTGCGTTGGCCCTCCACGAGCACTATCCAGGTCTCGTGTCTGAAAGTTTTGTAGATAGCCAGTTTGGACGGCGGCGAACTCTATTCGATCGGAGCGATTTATGGAAGCTTAGTACGTAGAATTCCCTGCCATGATGCGTCTCAGAATTTCTCTGCTGGTATCGTTATCAAAGGTCACCAGTGAGCTCAAGTACACGATTTCTTCAACCACCTCGTTTTCGTCACCACCGATACAAACTCGTGGTGGATGGCTTACATTGTCCTCTCTAAAGCCTCTTCTTACCATATACATACTTCGTCTTCGACATATTGACTAGTATAATGTAGGCTTCTTCCATCTTCTCAAAGTTACGTGCCATAATATAAGTGTCGTCGGCGAAACCAAATAGCTGAACGGACTTCGTGAAAATCGTACCACTCATGACAATCCCTGCCTTTCGTATTATTCCCTCCAAAGCGATGTCGAATAGCAGGCACGAAAGACTTCGAGAGAAGCTGCTCCTAGCTGCTCTTCCGTTGGGAGTGCCAGTTCCAATTGCTACGCGTAGTCTTGGGCTAGTCTATCGTCTTGTAGCAGCCCAATGTTAAGCCACGGCGTTTGGCTTCGACGCGTGTTACACACTGTCGAGAGTTTTGAGCGCATGCATACCGCAACGAGGTAGTGGTCGGATTCAATATTCGCACTGCGCTAAGTGCACACGTTTATGATGTCGGAGAAGAATTTGCCGTCGATTAGAACGGAGTCGATTTGGTTCTCCGTTTCATTATTAGGTGACAGAGCTTAAAACATTCATCTTCATGAAGCAACCTCGGTCCGAATTTTGACAAACATCGCATGAATATTCAAAACATAGAATGACATAGTCAGATGACTACTCCACGAACTCATTCATTCGACTGTCACTGAGTGTGTTTACTATGTGCAGATTAAAACATAATTAGCATTGTTTATGTTGATGTTTACCGTTGAAAGTGCCTCGCGGATGAAAATCGGATTCAGTCCTGTGTGATAAATCACTTTACTCATTTGAAACGTGTTCAGATTTCAGATAATGTATCAATTTGTAAAATGTGTATAAATATTCAACTGAATATTGACTGTCCAGAGCCGACTATGAATGTGTTGGAAGTGAAATGACAGGTGAAGAAAAATGGACTTCACCAAAAAATTTCGATTATTTTACACTCTGTTAGCTGATCTCCATATGGCCTTTTGGATATTCTTGCGGGGGAAGCAAGTGCCTCGGACTACTATTCCGCGAAAGGCTGTAAAGTGTACGCATCGTTGGCCGTTATCGTTCGATACGGTATGCAGACTATCCGGTACAATAACCGGTCTATACATTTCATCCCTTTTATCGTATGTTTGCTTCAGCTCTGCATAGAACGCTTATTTCTCGTCATCGAGTATCCCCTCGTGTGGGCAGTGTACGTTGATGATGTTTTAGTTAAAGAAATGGCGTATCTTGCCCAGCACTATGAAGCTGGTTCCCATCTCGATAATGGAGCCACAGCTTGAGTAGAAGCTAGCCGCTCGATGGCCGCTTTTCCACACTTTCTGCCCAGTTCATCGTAGATTATCCTGTTCCAACCTGCGAAGCCTAGCGACTAGCAGTGAATCATGCACTTAGCTTTTAAGGGCCTATATTGAAACCATGGGTTGTTATTAGCTTCGGCCCAGTTGACTTGAAACATCAATTTGGACTGTATGGACATTATGAGTTTCTATTTGATCAGTTCACTTGGTAGATTAAGTGGTCTGAACTCCAGAGTGATTTGTAGAACTAAGAACATCCGATTTGAACATACAAAAATCGTAAACTATGCACATGGCTTCTAAGGGCTAGTATGGACACAATGGATTCTAATTAGCTATCGAGCCCAATTAACTTGGTAGACCAAATGGTCTAACCTCCAGTCTGATTTGGAGAACTTAGAACATCCGGATTGGACATATCTATACCTTGAATCATGCACATGGCCTCTAAGGGCAGGTATGGACACCATGGGCTGCTATTGTTTTGTACCAAGCGTAATTGACCTGGAAGACCGAGGTTCTGAGCTACAGAATGGATTGAAGAACTAGAAGCATCTGCCACCGTTGAAAATGTTCGGCCGATAATGTCCATGTCATCCGCGAAACAAATAAATTGACTGGATCTGTCGAAAATTGTACCCGACTGTTACACCCGGCTCTCCGCATGACACCTTCTAGTGCAATTTTGAACAACAGGCACGGAAATCCATCACCTTGTCTTAGTTCCCGGCGCGATTCAAACGAACTGGAGTGTTCGCCCGAAATCTTCACACAGTTTTGCACACCATCCACTGTTGCTTTGATCAGTCTGGTAAGCTTCCCAGGGAAACTGTTCTCGTCCATAATTTTCCATAGCTCTAAGCGGTCTATACTGTCGTATGCCGCCTTGCAATCAACGAACAGATGGTGTGTTGGGACCTGGTATTCATGGCATTTTTGAAGGATTTGCCGTACAGTAAAGATCTGGTCCGTTGTCGAGCGGGCGTCAACGAAGCCGGCTTGATAACTTCCCACGAACTCGTTCACTAATGGTGACAGACGACGGAAGATGATCTGGGATATCACTTTGTAGGCGGCATTAAGGATGGTGATCGCTCGAAAGTTCTCACACTCCAGCTTGTCGCCTTTCTTGTAGATGGGGCATATAACCCCTTCCTTCCACTCCTCCGGTAGCTGATCAGTTTCCCAGATTCTGACTATCAGTTTGTGCAGGCAAGTGGTCAGCTTTTCCGGGCCCACCTGAATGAGCTCAGCTCCGATACCACCCTCACCAGCTGCTTTATTGGTCTTTAGGTGTTGGATGGCATCCTTAACTTCCCTGGTTGGCTTTCATCGTCCGCTGAATTGACGTTTTCATCCATTGGCGTAACTACCTCCGATGTCTAGGGGGGGCTATAGCCCCTTTATATTTTTTTTCGTAATTGACCCTCTTTGAAAATTCTCGAACATTTTAACATCTCATCAAGTTATCAGCGGTTATTTCGAAAAGAATCCTCCAGCGATCCTGAAGGAATCCTCCAAGGATGTTGAAGCAAATCGTTGAGGGATTCCGATGCAAATCATCAAAGGATTTCGAAGCAAATCGTCGAATGGTTTAAAAACCCAGATTAATCCACCTAGCATTGGTGGTGCCTTTCTCGCATTTAGTTAAGACACCAACCTTACATGGGGTTTATATGGTCCGATGTACCATTTTCTTCATAACTTTTAAACGCAAGGATCGATCGTTATGAAATTCAATAGTGATCAACAAGGCTTTGTCCCCTGTCGAATGAAACTTGTTGCGAGAAAATCGGTTAAGGATTACTATACGAAAAGTTGTCTAATGTTTTTTATAGCTTTTGCGCACACACATACACACACACATACACACATACATACACACGGACAGACAGACATGTGCTCAGCTCGTCGAGCTGAGTCGATTGGTATATAATACTATGGGTCTCAGAGGCTTCTATAAAAAGTTCGTTTTCAGAGTGAAATGATAGCCTTTCGGTACAACTTAGTTGTACGAGAAAGGCAAAAATACGTTAAGGGACTCTGAACAAAATCTATGAGAAATTCTGAAGCAAACCGTCGATGTATTCCGAAACGAAACGTCGAATGATTTTGAAGCAATTCTTCGCGGGATTCCGAAGCTAATCGTCAGCCGGATTCCTTATCGTCTAGAGATCCCAACGCAGATCATTTGCAAAACGTCGAGAGACTCCGAATTAAATCTTCAAAGCAGGGTTGGTCATTTCTCACACTTCGTCTTGAAATGTGTAGAGATTTTACAAATAAAGAGAAGTGTATTGATTCACACTCGAGAGCGTTCACACGTACGTGTGATTGAAGCCAAGAGAAACATGATCGAAAAAGAGTGAGAATATTTTCGGTCGCATGTGTTTTGATATTCTGTACAAAATGGTCTATGTTTAGGCGCTCACAACAGCGTATTTACATGGAAGATTTAGAATATAGCCTAAATATATGCATTTTGGTTAACAGAAAATTACCATTTTCCTGTACTCTTTACACTTGTGGACTTGTGCGACGAAGAGTGGATACTACGCACGCTCCTTCATACAAAGATAAAGTGTATTTCTGCACAATACACTCGGATAACAGATCGAGAAAAGAGAAGTTTTTACACCTTCTCTTGAATACTCCTCAGATAGAACCAACCCTGCTTCAAAGTATTACGAAGCAAATCGCCGAAGGATTCTGATTTGTCAAGGAATTCCTAAACCAATCCTTCTCGGATGCTAATGGGAATCTTTCTCAGAATTCAGAAACAAGCTAATTTTTCTTCCACTCGTTTCATTCAGTATGATAGAGTGATTATGAGAGATAACTCTTTAGTCTTCAAACTTTTTCGGTAATTCATTTTGCTATAAGGTGAAAACTGATATCACTGCTAACTAACTTATCAAATCCTAGGGGGGGCTAATTTTTTTCTAGGGAGGGCTAAGCCCCCCCCCCTAGCCCCCCCTTTTTTACGCCAATGGATCTTCCGCTGCCTTAACTTTCACTGCCTGTACTCTCAGCGCCATTCAAATGTTCCTCGTAGTGCTGCTTCCACCTTTCGATCACCACACGTCCTTATCCTTGCACATTTTGTGGGATGCGTTGAGCTTCTGATAGAACTTGCATGTTTCTTTAGAACTGCTGTTCCATCTCCTCGCACTCCGCTTCATCCAGGCGGTGTTTCTTCTCCTGAAAAGGCGGGTCTGCTGTCTCCGCTTCCGTCTGCCGTCCCTTGCTGCAGCGCGACCGCCCGCGCTGCGTCCTTCTCCTCCAGAATCTGTCTGCACACTTCGTCGAACCAATCGTTCCGTCGATTTCGTCCCACATACCCGACGTGGGGCCCTCCTTAGCCGTGCGGTAAGACGCGGCTACAAAGCAAGACCATGCTGAGGGTGGCTGGGTTCGATTCCCGGTGCCGGTCTAGGAAATTTTCGGATTGGAAATTGTCTCGACTTCCCTGGGTATAAAAGTATCATCGTGTTAGCCTCATGATATACGAATGCAAAAATGGTAACTTGGCTTAGAAACCTCGCAGTTAATAACTGTGGAAGTGCTCAATGAACACTAAGCTGCGAGGCGGCTCTGTCCCAGTGTGGGGATGTAATGCCAATAAGAAGAAGAAGAACCTGACGTTGTTCTACGCTGCGTCGTTAATGACTGCTTTAAGTGTATTCCAGCAGTCCTCAGGAGGGGTGCAGTTTAACCATCACCAGATAGTGGTCAGAGTCGATGTTAGCGCCACATAATTTCATCATGAAATAAACATTTTTCTATGAAATTCCATCCTTAAATACTAATGATTTGATTACATGCATTGGTAACGCTATGGAAAGTAAAAATAGATGATTGATTACAATTTTGTAAAAAAAAAAACAAACACGAGAGTGTCTACTATCCAGCTTTTTATCCAGATCTTGATATAATTTTTGATTCACTACTTTTGACATTTACGTCGTCCATTATAATTTTCTAATTTACGAGTCAAAGTATGCTTTGACTTGTTGAAAAAAAAGTTGTTTACATTTATACGCAAATTAATGTCATTCATTTTCGATATTACGCATTGCAAGAACAATTTGGAAACCTGGAAAATTCAAAGCACTTGCAATGAATAATTTCCTGGTTGATGATCAAAGGAAGCTAACGCTAAATTGTTTTGTTTATATTAATATTTATGACATTTCTATATCTAAATCGTCCCTAATCATTCGGTGGAGAATGAACAATTAGAAAACACATAGTCTATGACAAATAATATGTTTGGATTTTAGGGGGCGGCAGGGATTATGTCCAAGGGATTGACAACCCGTACCCTGGCCACTGCGAGTTGTGGGGATTGCCTTTAGAATGTGATGGGGTTTGACAATGAGGCCTGTTGAACGTCCATGAAAATCTGCATATATAATCAAATATACCCTACCAAGCGAGCGTGCTCAGATCGCACTATCTCAAATCCTGGGGTTAGGTGGGTGACACGATAGACCTGACTCAACGCCCCCTGCGAGATAGAAGGTGAAAGTTTGATGACATGAAACTATACGCTAACGTTCTTTAAAATCTGGCATGACATCGATAGGTTTCATTGATAGTTAGCTGCCATAAACGCTAAACCATTGCAGATTCAATTTTTATGCGCTATGACAGTTGAATTATGTTGATATTTGAAATCAAGTCATCGCACACTATGTACGATTTGTTCTATGCGGGGATTTACCTCTGCGCGTTATTTCCGCGGAGCCATCCAAATTTTTCTTTTTCTCCGTAATAATAAGTATTTCATATATTTTCAATAGGTCTACGGTTCGAGGCAGATAAAGATAGTTTATATAATAGTCTAAAGAAGCTATCAACGACTAATGCTTCAATTATGTGGAGTGAAATTGATGCATTCAAACGACATTTCTATGAAAAAGTATGAAAAATCACAAACCTCGTTTGATGCACCTCTAAATATCCATAGATTTGGCTGAAAATTGGTCAGGAGACTCCATTTAAGACACTCATTGAAATAGAGAGGGTGGCACTTTGAATCTGGAATACTTTTGAACATCTGGTCTTGTACACTGTATCTGTCATGGTTGGCTAGCGTAAAAAGCTAGATAGGAATACTATGGGGGTCCATAATAAGAAGAACATCCTGAAACGGTACATGAAAATCAAATGATGTGTCGACTACAAGACCCCCAGGAAGTCTACTATAGGGCAAATTCAGTCAGACTTTGAAATGTTAATTTCAACGAATAAGATCGTGTATTTAAGTGTTTTATGTATGTATCGTGATAGGGAGATGCAGGACTTGATATAAGACATCATGCGAATTTAATATATTGAAAATTTCCCCTCTTTATGGCAGGAAGAGCGAAATTCCGCTTCTTGGGGAATCACTATTGGGCATTTTATACTTCGTCTAACAATTATTCGATTGACCACATTCCGAAACCAGCAAGTAGTAGTACGGGATTGTATAGACATTAGATATATTATTCAGAATAACATCATATGGTCTATATTACATGGATTTAGATATCGATTGATACCTAAAACTTTGCTAAGTTAAAGTTGATTGGAAAAGAATGATCGTATTCATCATATTCTTTTATTTTTATAACAATCAAATGCAAATTGGTCCTGAGATGAATTTTTTACCCTCCTTCTTCCGATGGCGATTCCGACCATCGAAAAAAAAACCACTTCAGAGTGATTTTATTGACCTAACAAGAGCCAATAGTGGTTCCAAATCACTATCAGACCCACTACGGAGTTAGATTTTTCTTGATCCAAATAGATTCGATAGCGATTTTGTCCGCCAACCGCTTCTTCCGACAAGGCCTATTACGAACATCGATTGACTCACTCCAGATTTGGGTTTTATCTGCCTAGCTAAAACTTTTAGTTTCTCCAAATCAACGACCAAGCCAGACTAAATTTAGATTTTTCATGATTTGGTTAGGTCCGACAGCGATTTCGAACATCGATCAACCGACTTCAATGCTTGGTTTCATTGACTCAACTAAGCCCAAAGACTTACTCCAGCGTGGATTTTTTTATTTGGATAGTTCCGATGGCCCGATGGTTCCGGGCAGACCGGAGTTTTGTTTTCTATTTGGCTAGATCCGATAGCGATTCTGACCATCGATCATTTCACTTCGGAGTGGTATTTCATTCACCCAACTATAGATCCAGTAGTGGTTTCGAACGACCGCCAACCCACTTCAGAGTTTAATTCTGCTTGATCTGAATAGGTCCAATAGCGATTCCTAGCATCTTCCGTTCCACGTCAGAATTGGATTTTTTCTAGATCTAGTTAGTAGGGCGTGGTTTCCGAAAAAAAATGCGTGTGTTTTATTGTAGGAGTTTTATGTTCCTACTGCTACAATCATATTCGAGAGTTTATGAAGGCTTATATAAATGCCTCCTTCTTCTCAAACCTCCCTCTTCGTAATATGTTTTAGATACGGTCGTATAAAAAATTTCCGCCAATGTTCATGCTAGTCAATCACAATTATTTAAAAAATTATTGAATTATTCTCTGAATGTAAAATTTGCTCTTAAATTTCCCTTAGTTAGAGGGAGGGCAAATCAGAGACGCTTAACTCTACGCTACGATTCTTTCTAGCCTAATTTGCATGAACTTAAAAAAAGACTTGTGAGGCAGCACATGCTCAATTTTTCATTCCCTGGGCAGAATTAAAAACATTTTATAATGATGTTTAAAAATAATGAATGATAAAACTATCAGAAAACGGTTCGTGAAAACTCCGTATAAAATTGGTATAACCTATGGGTAAAATTAGTGGATGAGATTTTCCCATATATTTTGTCGATTTCTTCAATCTAAACTTCATGCACCGTTGAGCCGCGAAAATTTTTTTTTGAGTTTTTCATACCTCATTCCTGAACCTAGGGGGAAAGACGGCTTTGGCAGGTTTTGTTCTATTATTGGCAGGGGGGTTTTTGTCGACCAAATTTTATGAAATTTGGCCACAATATTCTTTGATATGCAAAGAATGTTTAGGCCAAATTTGAGCCTAGTCAGTCATAAAAAACCCCCCTGCCAATAATAGAACAAAACCTGCCAAAGCCGTCATTCCCCCTACATAATCTATGTACAAAGTTTCATGATTCACTTTCCTGAAACAACACACCCTGTATCAAAAATACCACCCGTGAGTATTCGATTTCCTGCAATAATATGAAACCGAAGAAATCGATTTCGGTTCGACATCAAAACAAAACGATTTGGACAGTTTAATACCTCTCCCCGTACTGCCATGGAAGCCGAACGACACCGGAGCGGATGTTATTTTATCCCCTTTGAAACATTTCCTAAATTTTCCGGTTAACCTTTTTTCCTGTCCCATGCTGACCCAACACTATTTTTCAATGGAGAAAAAGAATCACGTCAAAGTGGAACGAAGCAAATAAACGCAAACTATGGTTCAGCCTTTTCGTAATTGGGAGAGGCTTATTTTTAAGATGTAATAGATATAATAATAAAATATATGTACTTGTTTATATACATATACCTTCCTATTCAGAATACCTTTTGTGTAATTTGTTTTTGATATTTTTTTTTACAAAAACTACTTTTATTAAGAGCAAGCCCATTGGAATCCAAAACTAAATACACCGTATTCAATACGGAAGCCACGCATAACTGTCTTTGATATTACAGTCGCCTCTCCACATCTCGATATTGAAGGGACCATCGAGATAGGGAGAGATCGAGGAATGGAAGGAAAATTGAAATGGGTACTAGATCCAAGAAAGCTCGTTGCTATCCAAAAACGACAACAAAACGAATGTCGTTTCCTGTTGTTGATGTGTTGTTGAGTTGTTATTGTCCAAAGATGGTCTAGTAACCAAAAAATCTGACCATATCGACATAAGGAGAGTGAATCCTGAACAAAATATGATCAAAAGCCATCCAGATGGAGAGATATCGAGACAGGGAGGTTATCGAGATGTAGAAAGCCCAAATGTATGTAGATTGAAGGGACTGAGGAAACCATCGACATAGGGAGAGATATCGAGATATAGAACATCGAGATGTGGAGAGTCGACTGTATTCTAGTGTTGCTGCGGCTCAGCATGCGACGTAGCATGACAGTTGTGCGTGGCTTCCGTTTTGAATGCGGTGCCCTTGAAATCGCGAAATCATTTAGTGTTGGATTCCAAAAGTAAGTAAGATTTGACTATCAAATTTAATAACGATCTTATGAAAACATGTAAGTATTTCACTCAACTTTTTTTCTATTGTCTATAGAATTTAACGTTTTATTTAACTTAATCATGTCCAAGAAAAAAAATACGCGAAACCACTTTTTGAAGCGACAATACCATAATTTGCCTTAATTAAGGGTGCGTTCGCTCCATAAACGAACTTTTCATAGGAGGCCCGAACACCATGGGCTTTATTTACCAGCCATCTCAACTCAACGAATGGAGGTGATGTCTGTTTGTCTATACGTGAAAATACCTCACTCATCTTTTTGGCACACCTTAACAAATTTGCTCGCTACAAGTTGCATTCGTCATTGCATTGTTTCCTATCGAAAATGGGTCAGATCGGATTATGAGCTCAACAACTATAGCTACAATACAATTTTCATAATAGACGAAAAAGGCACCATTAGTGCTAGGTGGATCATTCAGATTTTTTTCTTGCGTTTTGTCCAAAAATGCGGAGTCGATTTAACATAATTAAGTGCATTTGCCAAGTTACTTCTACACACAAGAGTTTACACATCAGTTATTATATTTTATACTAAATCCCCATTCTCAAACCAAACCTGACGATACAGAATTATAGATTTAAATATTGGATGAATGGAATGTTAAATCTAGTTGAATGACTGCTACCAAAGCCTGTGCAATATGCATAAATTGAATACGCACCGAAAAATATTTTATTGGATTTATTTAGGAACAGTAATAATAAAAAAAGATACACTTCTTTAAATCACTTGTGCCATAAGAGCAGTTTTAGATTTCATAGAATAGACCCATTCTAGAGAGTGGGATACTTTTTTTCCGTCTTATCAGGATAGCTCAATCTTGGTGCAATATGATGTCAAACTGATTTCGAAGGATCAAAACTATTACTAAGAAACGTTGAATTTTCTAAATTTTATCCAGTTTCTCCAGTTTATTAAAGTTTAGGATAGTGAGACCTAAAAAAATAATATATAACAAACTATGATACGATGCGAGAATGAAGCTGCATTTACATAATCTGGTGAACAAATCAAATTCTAAAATTACCTTTCATCAAATGAAAACGAATGTTAAAAAAGTTTCACTTTATTCTAGTACCTACAGTTGAGATTGCTAAACAACCACATCCAATTAAAAAGTTGATACTGCGTTCCGCTCGTGAAAGTTCCACAAAAAGCAGCAAAAAGTCAGTCAGTGGAGAAAATAAAATAGAGAAGAAGAAAGTCCTTTCAAAGGTTGCCTAAAGTACGCCTAGTAGTTAAATTTCAACTCCGTTTCCCTAATAGAGCAAAACGGTAAAAAGCTAAACATTTGAACAGGTACTCATCCGGTTACACGGTTTTCTACAGTATAGTTTCGATTAAGAATGCAAAGCTGTAAAATTGAATAAAAAGGATTGAGGATCAATGAACTGCAATCAGCATGTTCGCAACAATCAGAGTCAATAGCAGTTAACTAGTTCGAAAGTAAATTTGAATTGTATTCATTATAGACTGCTTTTTCCAGCCGAAATATAGTGAATACTTTTTTCTTATCCGCGTTTTGATTTTAAAAATTGGTTTTGATTGTTTTTCTTTAATGACGACGTTGATCGTTGATTCTCTTCTATACTACATTTTTATCTGAATCCAATCAACATCCAAAGAAGCTTTTCAACTTTCCAGAGGAAAAGGAAAACATCGCGAGCTAACAGACCGAAAAAAATATAAAGGAAAGAGCATCTGTGAACCACGAGAAAAGAGGATCTTCTCTCCCCATAAATACTTCAGAGTGCCTTGTTTGGTGTATAATACATTATAAGCTTATTTATGGTTTTATTCAATTTATTACTTCCTTTTTCGAAACATCGACAACGGATCGATACTTGTTTTTGTCCCATTAATCTATTTTTGTCATAGCGTACACATAAGTATTCATATATTATCATATATTTCTCATTGGAACAATCTAATAATTCAGACATGTACTGTTTAAATACGCTTAACCAAATAATTCAATGCCAATAGTCGCAATGCCCTATTTAACTCAGCAACTTTTGGAATTGCGTTTCTTACATTATTCTGTTATTGTACTCTCAGTTTTCTACCAGCTATCTTTTTGTTATCCTTTTTTTGCAACAGGTGCTGAAGTGGAACCAGGAGAAGCACGATGGAAAACTGTGCACGTCTGCGAAATGCTTTACCTTTCTGTTGTTATATCTACTTGTTGAAGCTTTACTGACTTTCGTCACATCGAGACATTTCTCAATACGAAGAAAAACGGACATGAAATTTCATTAACCTAATTGAGTGTAAGTTCGAATACACTGACATAGCTACCGGTAACTACCAATTAAGTCCAACAATCAAGAACAATGGAAAAGATAAATGGAGAAAAAGAATTCAGACGGTGGGGTAAATTAACTAAACAAGTGAAAACTGAATAATTTCACTAAACTGAATGGATAACTAGATAGCAACAAGAAGAGAACAGTGCTAAGCTTAAGTATGACGAATCGAAGCGTTATTTGTGAAGCTAACGACGGTTTGAAAAATCGATACACGCTGTAATACACAGTCAAGTAAAACTACAAGAAGCTTTATTTTTTGTATCAAATAAAACACGATCAGAAGAAAATAATAGTAAGGAAAAGACGATAGACTAAAAATGGTTTCCTGTGCGTTCCTTCTCTGGGATATATCCGAAGTCCTTGCAAATATATCATACCACAATCTTTTTACATGGGGGATGCATTCCGTGTGAAAAAAACAAGCTGTAAGAAAAATCCGTGCTAATTTGAGAACCCGTGCAGAAAAAATCCATGTTAATTCGAGAATCCGTATTAAAAAAGCCGAGTAATAAATTCAAAGGTGCATACCTTTGCCTTGGGATGAAACTCTCGATATTAAAGAGAAAAATAATTAAAAGGTGCAGCCAAATCGGTGACGTTGAACTACGTAACTGTAGGATTGTAATGCATATTATTTTTGAAATATTATTATGTGTGTCTTTAGTACGTTGAAATTTTACTTCGAAACTTTGCCATCACACGCTGGCTAAAATCGTGTTTTACCGCGTTTATTTGTTAGTGTCTTTATTATGTGATTTAGTTAAATAATGTCTTCGAGACATTTTATCAGTCTATGCGCTTCTTCAGAGGTATTCAGCATTATGATCAATCCCCCTGAAAATGAGATGATTTTTTTTCCACTTTACAACATGGAAGGTATCCGTCTTCACGAGAGTTGTAGCAAAAGATCTCCTGAAAAACTTTGTCGAAGACACCAAGTTCATAATTTCTCGCTTAACTTTTCAAAAGGACCTAAGTAACATTTTTTCATGAATTAATTTGAGTACTGCAATCAAAAGCTTACATGTTTTTCTGTTGATTGCGCTATTCAAATTAAATCATGAAAAAATGTTACTTAGGTCCTTTTGAAAAGTTAAGCGAGATTTCATTATTTTTTAGAGATTTATTGCTTCTTATGCCAACAAGCTTTGAGCATGTTCAACGTATGAGCATACGTATGGAGACGCATAGTGCATTGGTTCATCAACTCCTTGAGATGGGAGAGTGATTTTTGCTTTGCATAGTAGGAAATGGTTTTTGATGCAACATTCCTCACGTTCGCTTATAGCTCTACAGTTCAGTTTTACTACAAGTTTTATGAAGAATCAAACCTTATAGGGTAAAATACCCAATCATAGACCCCCTAGTAGCATTCAACATATTAATTTCGCGTGATATCTAATATCAAATTCTGCATCTCCCCTTCACGATGCATACATAAAACACTCAAATACACGACGTTATTCGTTAAAATTAACATTTCTATGTTTGACTGAATTTGCCCTATAGTAGACCCTACACAGAAAGAAAAATCATTAATCAAATTAAAAAAATCGTTGGTTAAAATAAAAAGTTTCGTTTGTTCTTTTTGGTAGAGAGTTGCTTGTGTTCAAAGCAAAAGTACGCAAACTTTTAATTTGCCTATGGTTTGAAAGGGGCATGCTGCTCTGAAAATAAAAGTTTTATACATTCAAAAAAAATTGTGGAACTGTCAAATGAATATGGTCACATTATGGAAAGTATAGTAGAATATTTTCATGCTAAAATCATTTTCCCAAAATTATTTCTTACCCTCCTTTCTTGTTTTTCTTTTGAATAAATTGTTTTTGCTTGTTTTTACATTATTTTAATAGTTAATTATAATTAAAGCAATCACAGTTTAGTCTCAAAACAGTGTCTTCTTATTCCGAACAGCAGGGATACTCGTCGGGGTGTTCATCGTGTAGAAATCTGGACACACGTTTACGAATGAAAGAATATAAAATGACTTACCTTCAGTTTTGCAAAATTGCCAGTAGTTCGGCCTTTTTTATCAGAGCACCAGCGAGAAAAAGTAAAAAAATAACATGCAAACTTTAGTTGCCTTTCGATGTCGTGACCTGGACGTAAGTAAGTTTCCTACCGCTGCTGTTTTCATTACTGTCCTCAGTAAACAATGAGAGAAAAAGAGAGCAGAGGTACTATCTTTTTCTTTTTGTCTATGCTTTATCGCGGGTATGTTTTAAAAGTTCAACAACTTTTAGGTCGATAGAAAGAACTTTTAATATTTTATTGGGAATAGGAGAAACACAACTTTTAAATCACCTGTCATAAGACGAGTTTATACAATCCCATTGAATTCCACCACTTAATTGTATCTTGACAGATACGTATTTCGACCTCAACAGTAAGGCCGTCTTCAGTGTCTCGTACTTGAGTCGAGTCAAGTACGAGACACTGAAGACGGCCTTACTGTTAAGGTCGAAATACGTATCTGTCAAGATACAATTAAGTGGTGGAATTCAATGGGATTGTATAAACTCGTCTTATGACAGGTGAAAACATTCCACTAAAAAGCTCAAAATAATTTTCTTATCAACTTTTAAATGAAAAAGTAATTTTGAATGAAAATATTTTTACTTTTAATTTAAAGAAAATAAAGCACTTTTCAACAGGAAAGTGCATCACATTCTATTAAACCATGTTTGTTCTTTGTGTGTAAGGGACCCTCCTTATCCTTGAGGTAAGACGCGCGGCTACAAAGCAAGACCTGAGGGTGGCTGGGTTCGATTCCCGGTGCCAGTGTAGACAATTTTCAGATTGGAAATTGTCTCGACTTCCCTGAGCATAAAACTATCATCGTGTTAGCCTCATGATATACGAAAGTATGTAAACGCCAGAGCCCAGCATGACGTGGTAAGGGACAATTACTGTGGAGGGTGCCCAGGCTCCGTTAAAGGCCTAGCTCATTATTTCACCCCCCTGGCAATGCATCCCCTCGGCACGGGTCGCTTGACGCCTTGGGATTAGGGGTTAGGGACGATGGTCCCGGTCTAACTCGCAGTGGCCATGGGGAGGGGTCGTCAAGCCCTTGGACAAAGTCCCTGCTGCCCCCGTGATATACGAATGCAAATATGGTAACCTGTCTTAGAAACCTCGCAGTTAACAACTGTGGAAGTGCTTGATGAACACTAAGCTGCGAGGCGGATCTATCCCAGTGTGGGATATAATGCCAATAAGAAGAAGAAGAAGATGTTTAACCATGTTACAACTGCACCTCAACGCCGTTCCCGCATCCGTCGGTAACTTCTCCGGTTCCCGAACGCCATCAGAACTAAACAACAAAAAGTGATTAGGTATCAAAGATTCCTGACTGGATGTTTCTAGTAGAATGAACGTCAACGGCCTTGAATTGACCATGCTTTCCGCCTCTGCCAATACCGTTGCAAACGACTCGTCATCTAATTAAAGCTCTACCAGAATAGACCCCAGTGCCGACTTCACTGCGCGAACCATTCCTTCCCAACAACCCCTCATATGAGGAGCAGCGGGCGGGTTAAACCGCCATTGAGTTTGAATTGAGGGAATTTGTAAATGTGCTCCCCAGCTCGGTGTGAATCATGTTGATCTCATCCTGAAGATCGCTCCTACAAAATTCGTACCATTGTCGGAGTAAATTTCCCGAGGCGATCCCGCCGTGCAATGAGCCTTCTGATCGCCTTCTTGCACGCATCGGTGGATAAACTGGCAACTACTTCGAGGTGAATGGCCCTGCACTTCACTGCACTTCGTCCCACTTTCATAAAATACGGCCCAAAAAAATCAACGCCAACGTATGTAAACGGGCGTACGTTCGGCTCTAGGCGCACCGCTGGAAGCGGACCCATCTTTGGAGGAACACGTACAGACTTGTACACGCGGCACCACATGCAGCGATTTCTTGTAAGTCGAACTTCCACTCGCAGCGGCAGGTTTCATCATTAGCATGGCCGTATATCCGATGATAGAAGTCCAATAGCAGTTCAGTTTACCGATGGCTTCTTGGCAGGATAATAGGGTATTTTGCATCGTATACTAGTACATGTGCGGCAGAAGCTATGCTGCCTACGCGCAACACCCCATATTCGTCGGCAAATGATGACTGCTTTACCTGACAACTGGAGGTCTCTATTTGCTTCTGTTGACCACTGCTTCGATTCAAGTTCTGCTTGATAACTTCAACTTCTTCTGGAAACACTTCGGATTGAACCATCGTCCACAGGGTTTCTCTCGGCTTTTTGCATTTCCACACAGGTCACTCCGATTTTGTCTGTAGAACGACTATACTTTGAGTTTCTCAAACTGTTCACGAAATGATGAACATATGCCACGGAACGCAACATTCTCTCGAACCGTGAAAATCTTGTATTAACGTTCACCATTGGTTGTTTGATATGATGGCAAAATATGTAGGCTTCGCGTAATTAAGTGTCACTTTCATCCTTATCTCTTCCGTATTCATCGAACAATTAGACCCGCTGCCGTAGAGGAATTCCGGACCATGAAACCAACGGCTGTCAACATTACATGGTGGACCTTTTCCCCACTTTCTAGCTTCATCTGCAACGTTGATCTTCGTAGAAATCCACTGTCTTTCCTTGATCTTTGTGAGACACAGTATTTCGTCAACTCTGAAGGCGACAAACTGCCGATATCGACGGGTATCCGTCGTTATCCACGAACACACCGTTGATGAGTCGCTCCAGAAGTACGTCTTCTGAATTTTCAAAGTGTGGTTTTCCTCTATCGTTGTTCGTAAGCGAGCTCCTGGCAATGCTGCCATCAGTTCTAATCGAGGAATAGAGACAATTCGAACTGGTTGCACCTTCGTTTTCGACGAAACAAGTGCTACTCTGACCTGTCCTCGGTCCAAGATGCGGAAATATGCCACCGCTGCAAATGCCTGAGCGTTTGCATCGACAAAAACACGTAGCTCCAGAGTGTTGAAGCATTGTGGATCGTATCCCGGAAAATAGCACCGAAGTATACGCAATTCACACATCTTCTCTAAAACTATTATCCAATCTTTCTCGCTTATATCCTCCGGAATCTTGTTGTCCCATTCTGTCTTGCTTCTCTACACATCTTGTATAAGGATTTTTCCATGAATTACAATCGCCGCTACCAAACCTAGAGGGTCGTAAATGCTCATGACCAACCGAAGCATTTCCCTTTTCGTATGAAACGCCGAAATGTCTAGTTGATCACGTACTTTCGCGTCGAACTGCAGTGAAAACGTGAACTCATCCTCCTTTTGAATCCACGCCATCCCCAACAATCGGTCGAATCCAATCTCTTTATCCGACAGCATGGCTTTAATCGACTCTGAATTATCTTCACCTAGATTGTCTAGGACTTTTCCGTCACTCGACATCCAGTTGCGAATATGGAATCCTGCTCGTCAGTGCACCTCGATCACTTGCTTCGCTACTTCAACCGCTTCCTTCACCGTATCAATACTATCTACGTAGTCGTCCACATATTACCACGTAGGAGAACATGGTACTCATTGGATGCTCCGGAGAATCTCTGTAGGGAAATAAAGTGCGCTGCGATCTTCTTGACGAATAGAAATTTGTAATGATATTCTTTGATGTCTGCTGATACGGCAACTTGACGCTCTCGATATGGGAACATTACAGACAATAACGGTGTCAGCAGATCAGGACCCTTGAGCAACATGCTGTTCAATGATACGCCATCAATCTTCGCCGCTGCGTCCCAGATCACTCGAACTTTTCCGGACTTTTCCTGGCTCGTTGTTCTTCCACACTTTTCACGTTTAGCACAACAGCTACACCCAGACCCTCGGTATCGAAAAAGCGACGAACGTACTCATGGAGGTCATCTTCAGGCGACATGACAAACATATGCAGTTGCGTATGCATCGTGTTCGCTTTTGTTTTCCGTAGACTTCCACACACTGTCCATCCGATTCTGGTCTTCGTTGCTATGGGGTCAGTCAGCTTGCCCTCGCGCAGTTTCAACGTGGCTAGTAAATGGCAATTGCTCTGTCTAATCAGGATTTCTGGTACTGCAGGCTTAAAACTCTTCACCGGAAGCTTGCTCAGATGCTTGAAACGTGTGGCTAGTTCTTCATAGTCAGTCGTCTGTTGCGGTAGACCAAGGTTATCGATGGTCTTCTTCTTCTTCTTCTCCCACACTGGGACAGAGCCGCCTCGCAGCTTAGTGTTCACTAAGCACTTCCACAGTTATTAACTGCGAGGTTTCTAAGCCAGGTTACCATTACCATTGAGGCTAGCACGATGATACTTTTATGCCCAGGGAAGTCGAGACAATTTCCAATCCGAAAATTTCCTAGACTGGCACCGGGAATTGAACCCAGCCACCCTCAGCATGGTCTTGCTTTGTAGCCGCGCGTCTTACCGCACGGCTAAGGAGGGCCCTAAGGTTATCGATGGTATACACCTCGGATAATTTGTACCGTTTGTTTTCACCGACCTCGGATATTACCAAAGTAACGATTCTGTTCCAGCGATGTTCTTGTTGATACCCCCTGTCCATTCAATGTGCAAGGTATCTACTCGTCCTCTGGCACCAAGAGCTTTGGCAATTGACCGTTCAATAAGTGTCACCGAAGATCCGCCATCAAGGAATGTGTAAGTGTTCATGTGTCCCTTTGTCCCGTACAAAGTAACCGGGAGAATGCGGAAGAGCATGGATGACGACAACTGACGATGAAAAGAAACCACCGCACTGGTAGTCTTGGAGATATTCGGTGGCTCAAAGTGAAGTAAACGGAGATGTCGTTTGAGACAGTTGTTGATTCCACAAACCTCCCCTTGGCAAGGCCATCGAGCGTGTGACGTGAGGCACACAATTTATTTGTCTTCACCGCCTTCCATTTGCCATCCAAATCTAATCCTTTAAACGGCTGCACGCTTAAAGTCAAGTACACATCGCATGAATAATTTTCACACATCACAGCGACGCCTTGACCGACTCTCACAATGATTGAAAATTTTGTGTGAAACACGCGCAGTCGCTGTGTACTGTCTCACATACGCATGATATGTGTAAGTGAGTTTGTCTCGAACTGTCAAAGTCCCTTCGGGTCGCTATGATTGCGAACGTGTGCAGAACGTACCGCAAGGACTCGTACTTTTTCGGAGGTTAGGCTTGCCAAAAACTCCTCGCCGAGTAGAAAATGAGCAAGAGCAAGCGTTTTTTTGAGGAGCAGAAGTAAGCATCAAAACTCACAACATTGTGCATCATTAAACCCGAGCATGTGCGTCGCAAAACAAGAGCGAGTCTATCTGTTCATCTTTTTCTTGTGGTGCGTCACTCACTTACACTCACACTCAAAACAGCCTCCAAGATTTTTTCACATACAAAGCGTCGCTCCGGAGGCTCAATGAATGCTCTTTCGCCTGACGCCTCACTCACATGTGTTTTTATTTTGCTTTTCCTCACTCTGCGTTTTTGTACCTCTGCTTTTTTACGCTTCCACTCAATTGTGAGGATGCGAAGGCAGTATTTTGCTGATGATGATTTTATTTGACTCTAGCGAGGGTGAGGAGTTTTGTCAAGCCTGGTTAACCTTTTGCTTCGATGGCGAAACAACAAAATGTGCGAATACAATCATCGCACTTTGTTTTGTTGATCGAAACGATTGGAGAAGCCTCCGAATATGTATGGAAAAGTTGGTTTCGTGTAACATTAATATGAAATCATACAATTTAGGTTAGGTCCGGTTTTCGACTGCTCCCTCGCTGTGTGAAATGAACTCACCGAAAATCGTTGGCCATCGGTTACACAAAAATGAGTAACATGGTAGTTACTCGTAATATGAGTTGTTCCAGGAGAGGCCCGTTTTGTGTGAACGGAACACAAAAATATGTAATTCATTTTAAGCGTGTGGCAGTTCTCGATTCAATCTGGTACTGCTCGCTCCGCTTATGGGTCAAACACAATTGGTACGTTTGCGTGCGTTTTGACAGTTTTTCCATGGGAAAACTGTCAAAACGCACGCAAACGTATCAATTGTGTTTGGCCCATTACTCTTTCCTTCAGCTTTCCACCATCAGTTTCAGTTTTCTCCATCTCTTCGCGAAAACTCGCTTTCGACTTGTCAGCGTACACGAGCGTGTTTAAGAACGATCTTTCCTTCTGTCGATTTTTCTCTTACCTGACAACATTCTGCGGAACATTTAAAAGCAGCGTTACCCCGCTTGCAGCAGAAGAAATCCTTGCCGTGTAGTCGCTAAACACATTTAGATCCACCACTGCAATTTGTTCTTGGTAGAGAGCCCAACTAAACTTCACCGTACCCGCAGGTATCCGTAGAGTGTTGGTAGCTGCTTAGAAACAGTGGCCAATCAATCGGATCTCCAGAGAAAGTTGGAAGCTCCCTTGTGACAACCTGTCTAGCAACTAAATGTTGAGGCGATGGTCCAAGTTGGGTTGCCACAAGCGACTGAGCAAACTGATTCGGTTGAATTCCTGGTATTAGGGTCTCGCCGACATTTCTCACCAACACGAACGCAGGTTCGTGGTTGCAAACAATCCCATTTGATTTTGCCGTGACAGCTGCTCGTGGTTGCAAACAAACCGAGTAAAAGTGTGAGTGAAACGTGCGTGTACGTACACGATCGCTGAAAGCCTAATAGAGAGGGAAATGGGAGGAATAGAAGCTGGTATGTTCGTTATTTCAACACCCTCAGGCACACCACATTGCGCCCAGGGTTGCCACATTTAAATCTGTATTTTTTCTTCCGTAAATCTCCATATCTGTATCTCAAGTCAAAAAATCTGTATTAATAATCTGTATCCATCTAAACCTAATTAAAATGGTTTTTGAACAAACTTTGAAAAATGTTTTGAAAAATATGTAAATTTGATAATTTTTGAACGGAATCTGTCGAGAGTCCGTCTTTAACTATTGTAGCCACTTTAGTGGACCAACCGCTCAGTCACACTAAACCTACTGAGCAGAACTACTGTTTCTGGATATGTGAATAAAGGCTGGATCTGATTCTCTTTTAATATTGCTTGAGCTTTTTCTGAGATCACTTTATTCAAATATAGTCTGAACATTTTACGAACCGCCATCGGGGGTGACAATGGATCATCGCTCTCACCGGCAGTCTGGTGGTCGTAGAGCAAAATAGTTCAAAATAGTCTCTTATATTTTAGTCTTCTTGCCCTCAGATACATTCAATCTATTCTACAAGCATTCTATGTAGTTGAAACAGTGACCCATTCTCACCCCCATTTGACCCACTGTTACCCCCGACGACGGGAGCATAATCTGGTTTCATTCATCGTTGATTTGCATAAACTGCCAATATGTTCTGTCTTTTCAAATTAAGATTTTGCTAATATGATAATGGTCTGTAATAAAATCAGTTTGTCAAAGAATTTAATTGTATAAGCTTAAAATATTATTGAAAACAGGTATTCACTGATAGCAAATTATTTATATAATTTTTATTATAGTTTTCAGTACTGTACTCTTCAAGAAATCTGTAAAATCTGTAATTTTGTCAAAAATCTGTATATCTGTATATACAGATTCTTGGTCATCCCTCTACCCCAAATATCTGTAAAATACAGAATAATCTATATATGTGGCAACCCTGATTGCGCCACGAAGCCCTGTAGATTATGACACACACCATCATCAGCCGAAGTCAGTATAGGAGGTGGAGGAAACGAAGAAACACTTTCTTCGGGAGAGATACCGCCATCTGCAGACCTAACCTGATTGCGGGTAACAAGCCGTTGTACCTCGTCGTGTAAGTCCCAATACTCTGTAGCTGCTTCTTTCTGCAGACGATCCGCCTCATAATCGCGCTGGCGAGCCGCCGCTATCTGGGATTATAGTTGCTGCTCAGTTCCGCGCAGACACTCAATTGCGTTCTCCAGTTCTGCCAGTTGGAGTTGAACCGTTGTGAGTTCCCTGTTAGGTCGGTTGAGTTTGTGAATAGTTTCATTGGCTTAACGGAATAGGTCCCCAAAGAATTCTTGTAATAGCTAGTGGAGGACTGGGGCCTCATTGCACCCTTTCGACATCTCTTTCGTATGACAGTTTGCATGATTTGCTCGAGTCGAGGTGCGCAATGCCACCCCTGGTTTTGCCTTCTCGAACATTAAGTGTACGTAAAATCTATAGGTTCACCCCAAAGATAAACTTTTTATAGGAAAAATGAGGCTTACAGGGTTATAAACTAATCAAATTAGTTTAACGAATTGAGGTGATGTCTGTGTGTGCGTGTTTGTATGTATGTGTGTGCGCAAAACATGTACAAAATTATCTCCTATTTTTAAACACTTGTCCTTAACCAATGAATTATTGGCAGTGGCTGATTTTCTACTCGCCGCAGCCACATCCAGGCGCTATAGTATATGTACAAAATAGCCAGCAAGAGTTAACCGCCAGAAATTTGTATGGCGAAAGACATCTAACGCTGGTTTTCTCAAAATTAGGAACTTTTCATGAAAAACTATTTGGTATCGGTTATGAGGGATGGTGTCCGCTACTACGCCTACCAAATATTTTTTCGATTAAAGTGCTTAATTTTGAGAAATCGAACCTTAGATGCCTTTCGCCATACTGATTTCAGAAAGTTAACTCCTAGTGTGCCGCTGTAAGCACGCTCAAAGCAGGCGATTCATTTGTTCGCGCGAAAAATTGCATTCAACGGTAAAACTTGCTATAAATATAAATGAATGTGAATTATGGAATATATGCACCTACCGGTGCTATTTTTTTTTTTCTATTTCAAACATTTTTTCATATGTAAAACAAGCGCTTGCTGGTTGCTGATGAAGTTACATTTTTCCTCTTTGCAAGTCCCGTCGCCGTCCCAGATCAAAATGAGCCTTCAGTCTGTTTTTTCTCTGCTCGGGATTCCAAACATTATGACAACTCTGAAATTGTTGTGTAATTTCGAATAATTCTTGTTTTCGTGATGAACAGATAGATGTCCGCTATTGCATTTTCGAGAGGGTTGTGTCTCTGCTGCAAATAATCCAGCGAAGACAAAAACGTTTCGAACATATGTCGCGTATGTAACGTACCGCTGTCAAATAAAAAATAACGCGTTACAGTAAGTTGAATGTTTGGGCTGGAAGCAATTTCGTTGAATCAAAATAAAACCTTTCTTACGTAAATTTTAGGATTTGTTTTCCAAAATTGGAATAATTTAAAATTAAAATGGCTTTGGTGCGCTCATTACAGTAAGTAATAGTACTTCTTTGCGTATATAAACAATTTTAAATAATTCATTTGTTTACTGCAGAATGCTCATTCCGCTGGCCATGCCTAAAGCATGCATGCCCGCTTTGACTGCCGCCAGTGCGATACCGGCTGGAGGCGCGTGGTCCACCCTGTCGGCAAGAACCGTAGTGCGGAATCAGTTCCCCAGGGCACGGGAAGTCAAACGTATCCGCGTACATGGATGGTGGAAGCGCATGTCCACTCCGGAAGGACGGCGCATTCTGATGCGAAGGATCCTCAAGGGCCGACACGTTCTATCGCACTGATCTACCATTATTTTGTTTGTCCCCTTCTAGTTCAAGGTAAATATAAAGCAAATGTGGAGCCGATGAAAAGTTCAGTCCATTCCGAAAAGCCTTGGTAAACGATTATTGTGTTTATTTGCTTTTTCGCATGGGTCGAATCACCTGGGCTAGAGGTAGATTCGATTTGCTCAATTTCGTCATTAATCAAATCGAACTGATTGCTAAGTTCAATAGGAGAAGAATTATTTCCAAAGTTAGAGTTAGAAGGGACATCATATTCATAATTGTTTTGAGTTTATTCATTCATCGTCAGTTTTAATCATTGCATGCATCGTTTTCATTCATTAATCTTAAATCATAATCATATAACTTTTATACCTTTCAATAATCAAATTTGATACCTAGCCTTTGAGAAGAATTACTTCATTATTGAGCACTATGCAAATCATTCAATTTGATAATGTAATAATTATCATCGATCGTTAATCACTTGTCAAGCACATATTGTGTCAACATCGGTAATCGTCAATCACACTCCAAACTTTTTATTCATTATCATTAATTGTTAATCATTGTCAAAAATTAATTTAATCGTTAATCATAATCTTTAATCACAGAGTTGAATGATTTCATCATAGCAAATTTAATCATTCATTGGAAGCTTCATTCGCGCTCTATTTTTAAGTAAGGGAACTGTTCCATTTTTCATCTCACTGGACATATATTCATCTAATCGCAAAACAAAAAATACAGCCCCAATCTCGTCGCTTCTTTTTGCTAACATGCGGGCTCACTGGTGAAAAAGATCACAAAAATAAAAAACAAACCAAATTCCTTTTCATTGCTTTGTTTTTGATGGGATGTGAATAGGAGTTATGGGATGAAGTGCCGAACCGTTCCCCTAGTTAGTTTCTTCAAATTTGTCATCAATATCAACACTAAGTCCATTGCATATGGTCATTATACTTAGTTACCAGGCATTACAAAACTTAAAATATTGTCGAGCCCTTGTTTTCACATATTTAACATGTTTTTTGCTTTACCAACGCCAAAGATATTTGAATTTTATGCCATACTGGTGCCAACACGGAGTGAAGGTAAAGTACTCACCGCATTTTTTCGCATTTGACACACTTTTGGCTTCTTTCACGCAAAGGGCAAATTTGAGTGAAAGGAACCATAAATTGAGTTGATCTGCGGTTCCGTAAACATTCCTATACACCTCCAATGAAAATTTAACTAATCTAATAGCTATAAGTTTTTTCCTACGGGATTTTTCAAGAGAAAGCGCCCGAAAAATGGTCTATTTGTGGAAATCAATGACACAAAAACCCAAAATAGAAGCTAAATATTTTCTAAATTTGACGCAATATCACCGCAGAAGCAATGTATTCGGCAAAATTACAACACGTTTATTACATGTATTTTTTTTTTTTTTGTATCTTTGTTATAAAGATTTTCAGCCCAACTAATTAAATAGATATCATCTATAATAGGATACATTGACTTTTTTTGGAACATTACATGCAGTTCAATTTTCCGAAATTGTTTTAGTGATGTTATATTAGCTGCAACAGTCTATAGTCAAATGTTCCATGTACGGATGGTGTTTCAAACGACTCTAAAACAAGTTTAATGAGTTTTTAATGAGTAGTGGCGCTTTTTGAAGAAAATGGGTGAATTTTTCACGGTGGGAATAATATCAACAATAACACAGTACCCATTAATGGGTAAAGTCATCTAACCGTGTGTGGCACAAGTTTACACTTAGTTACACAATGACAGTTGTCGCTTTTAACGTGGATCGCTTTTTAACGCTGTTTTTTAAAAGGTTGGGGGATACGGGAAACCGCAAAAAAAAACAATTTTTGTTGAAGTTGTTTTTTACGTGATTTATAGTATTCACGCATTGTTTGTGTAAATTTTGTGATTTTCGCGGTTTTAATTTATGCCCCGCGTAAGAACCGGTTCAAGTGTATTGTGTATTCAGTGGCGTCGCGTAACCTCACTTTTTACCTATGCACTGACCCAAAAAATGAAAATTTTGATATTTTGGCAGCCCAAATCTTATATATAAAAATGAAATGGTCTGTGTTCGTATCCGCATAACTCGAAAACGGCTGGATGGATTTTTTTCATTTCTTCAGCAGAAACATTCGTTATTTGAAAATAAAATTATCTGAGTCGTTTAGTCAAATCAAAATCTAGTTATTCTGTGCATTTCCGCACAACAATTCATTAAATTTAAGTACAGTGCACAGGTAGATTGAGGTTAGGGAAACGCCACTGAGTGTATTATATTTTAAATTTATATGATACAAAAACCCAGATTAATCCACCTAGCAGTGATGATGCCTTTCTCGTCAAAAGGTCAAAAAAGCTCTTTAGGAGAATAGATCACTTTTTTTCGATCATTTTGCATGTTTTTGCATTAGTTAAAATGTATTGCCCCCTTTTCCGGAAATTTTTTTTTTCGGTTTTGAATTTTTTTTCCAAGGGGAAAAACAATGATTTTTTAATAATTCCGAAATGCAATGTCCGATCGAGCCAATTTTCAATAGCAAACAATGGGACCGCATTCCCCGTCGAATGCAACTTGTTGCGAGTGAATCGGATAATGCTAAGTTCCAAAAAGTGTGTCTACAAAATTTGTACACATACACACACACATACAGACATCACCTCAATTCGTCGAGCTGAGTCGATCGGTATATAAAAATCGGCTCTCCGGGCCTCCTATCAAAATTTTATTTTTGAAGCAATGTTATAGCCTTTACGTACACTTAGTGTACGAGAAAGGCAAAAAGATGTATGGAATCAATATGGCGAATTATTATGTATCGATCGAACTATTAAAATGTTGATGTTTTAGGCTATGAAGGAGAAAGTGTGAGGAAGCTAATGAGAGTTAACTTAAAGTTAATGAATATCTTCCTTTTGGCTTATACCTACCACAACCCACCACCCATTGTAATAATAAATCTTTGTAGAAAAAGAAACATTGCTTATATTTATCAAGATCTGGAATTATTCGAGCTACACTACACAACAAATAGCTGGCAAAGAGAATACCGTCCTTCTTTCTAACATCCACGCTACTAGGAAATCACTAAATCCCAGGTGCTACGTGGCGAGTTTACGCACAAATCCAAACCAACAAGGGCGCCCTTTCGGGCTTCCGTGACGGCCAAGCAGCTGCCTGACGCAATGTTGTAGACTGGAGTTCCTTTCTGTAAATGAAATCAACATTTTCTGAATCTATTAATTTAAACAAAAAATGCCAAAACATACCGTCTTTCTATGCTTCCAAGCCTGATCGCCACCCATTTCGTGGCATTTGTTGAGCATCGGTGATCCTTTGGTTGCACTCGAAGGCGCTTCCAAGCACAGTAACTGCCCGAGCACCAGTTCTGCCCGTTCCGTTTCGTACCACGTCTGCGCTTTTACGCGCAAACAAGGATGCAGCACCAAATGAGATCCTTTCTTCCATAGACTCTTCTCCTTTGCATCTCCCGTTGTTATACATAAACTGCTATTGCTCAGCCGAATCTGAAAACTGCTTATGTAGTTGCGCTTTCTGGAATGCCACGGTTGGAATTTGGGTTGGGATACGTTGCTATCGGTAGTCTTCTCTCCTGGAAGCTTCAACTGAGGGTAAATGTTCTTCAAGTACCACTCGAAGGACTTACAGTCCAGACGTTTCCTCAAAGCATGGCGATCGGAAAGATCCCCAGCATCAACATTCTTGGCTTGCGGTTGATTTTCAAAGAAATATTTAATATAATCATCCATCCACACTCGCGACAGACGCAACGAATTCCTTATCATCGTATCCGAACCGTCAGGAGATCCGTAGGGCCGTCTTTTACGAAAAACATGTCCAATTCTCGAACAAGGGACCAACTCGATGGATCCACCGCACTGCCACGTGCGGAATGAGATTTCGAGATTCTCTCCTCCCCATACATCCATACCTGTGTCATATTCACCGAGATCCTTAAAATACTGCCTGTCCACAGCAAAAAGTCCTCCAGCCATGGTTGGCGATTGGAATGGTCCAACAAAATCACTTTCGTGTGCTAAAGTACCCTTCGGAAGGTTATCCCACTTAAAATGTAAACCCCAATTGAAGCCTCCCCGTACCAATGGGCTCGACGTGTAAACAAATGTATCGGAGTTAATAATGTCAATCACCGGCATAGCCAAAATGGTACGATTGAATTTGATCCGCTGCAACAACGGTTCAATCCAATCCACGTTCACCTCAATATGACTATCCAAGAAAATCAACACATCCCCTGTAGCATTCCGAGATCCATAAACGCGTGATCGCATCAGTCCCTCTCGTTCAGCATTTTTTATCAGTCTTACTTTGCTACTCTTGAGAGCGCTCAATTCATCTTCCAAATTATCTCGCAATTCGTCCAAATCACTGCAGTCATCGACCAAAACAATCTCCTTCAATAGATAGGAAGGAGTTCGACGTATAACTGAATTCACCGAACGAATCAACGTCTCCAAGTGTTCATTATAGAAGCACATTATAATAGATGCAGATGGAAGCACTTTATCGTAGCTTTGCTCTTGGCACCTAGAACAAAACCTCATTGGAAATTACAATCATTATGACCAACATCAAAATAACTTACAATTTATGTCTCGTATCGGGTACATCCCGGAACGAACCGATCTTATTACTGACCAGCACATTAAACGCATGTTTCCTATATCCGACGTCTCTGATGAACTGCTCTTCAGAATTCCGCACCATTCCAAATTCATCCGTTCCATTGGGCATTATTGGTTGCAGCTCATCCATTAGCTTATGGCTTATCTTTCTGTATTTCTGTTCCTTTTGGTATCTTCTGTATTTCTCTTTGAAAAAGCTAAAACTTTTCCCATCTTCTACTTTTCCTTCGAACAAATCTGGTCCCTCAAGATTGTTCTGGTGACCATTTTGGAAGACTGCTTGCTTGTCCACAGTATCCACCTGTTCCACTGGTCCAACAACTGGCAATGAATTCTCGTCGTCTTGCCGCAAGCCTTGTTGCAGTGCGGCTAAGGTAGGAGTTGAAGTTACAGAACCAGAACCACTGCTCAAATTCCAATACAGATATAAGCTGACAGCCCAGGTGAGCGATGCTGCAATCACGCCCCACAGAAACGATTTGCTTACCATCCTTGAGATTCTGTAACGAATAGAAGTTAATTAATACATATCGCAAAAATCGAAATGCTCCGTACGCTGTATACAGCACCGATAGCGGAAGCACTTTCACTTACAAGACCAAACCACTTACCTTTTACGTTTGTCTTTCGTCATTTATTTTGATCGTAATTAACAAACTTATGAACAATTACATAAAGCGTTTCATCATTGGTGAAAATTATCGTAATATTTTCGCTTCACAAGATGTTCAAATTTTAATTTTCAAGTTAATAATTCACAGCAAAGCAATGCCAGTCCAATTTTCATGATGGCTCACAACAATCGACTTCTGTCACTTTCTGACAGAATGAGAAAAATATTTCAGGCTGTTGCTGGGATTGGAGCATCGCGGGAAAAATATCAAAATAATTTAAATTATTTTCCTCCATATTCTCTTCTCGAAACCTGGTTGAGCCAATCCATGTAAAAGATAATACACATATTAATGTTATAAGAACATTACTTATACTAACAAACAATCAAAGTTCGCCTTTAGTAATAGTGTGATAATAGGAAAAATTAAAAGATTGTTTTTAGAAACTTACGACTTTTTTTCTGGAAAAGCTAAATTTTCCCTTCAGAAACAACTAGCGCTGATGGACGCACATTTAACACAGTGGACCCGAGCAAAATAAAATCGTTTTGTAATAAATAAATAAGACTGAAAATCAGTAGTGATTCAGTTTCATTCCGAATTTTTTTGATTCTGTTGCAATCGATCGTTTGTAATAAAATCGTTTTGTAATAAATAAATAAGACTGAAAATCAGTAGTGATTCAGTTTCATTCCGATTTTTTTTGATTCTGTTGCAAAATAGCACAGACTTGCTGGTTTCTCCAGCAGTGCACAATGGGGAAATCCGATTTCAAAGGTGGAATAAATTGATAACTTTCTTCACGAACCACTTACAGAAGAGATCAAGAGCTTATTCGAAAGGGAATTTTGCAAAGAATAATTCAATGAGTGTTTCATGGACTTGGAACGCTTCTGTATGTAGTTATTGAGAGTACAACTGTGTTGAACTTAATCCTAGAATTAAAAAAACACATTAACAAAGTTAAAAAAAAATGTTATTGAGCTCGTTTTGCCGTAATACTAAGGACACACCTGTGGTACTTGTACCATGGTACAAGAGAACAAGAAAATTATTCCAAGACTATCTTTGATAAAGACAATAATTGGTATGGTACTCATTTCAAGATTCTTGTACCATGGTACTTGTACCGCCAGTGTGTCATTAGTATAATGCCCCATATATCGCGAGGTTCCAAACATTTTGTCATTTTATCTTGAAGACATTGTTCTAAAATTGTGTTTATCTCTTCACTGTGGATCCACAAAAGGGCACTAAATGTATTTTGTTGATAAAAGTTGGAAATTTAAGGGATTTTGGGGTCAAATAAGCATCAAAGTGCATTTTATGTGCAATTTTCATGTATTCTGTAGAAAAATAGTAATATTTACAGATAAGTGTTGATATTATTGTCTGAAAGTGTTGAACAGATATTGACAAATGTTTGCCGAACAAAAATTAATGGAATAAATCGTTTCACAAATGTTTTATTTGGTTATTATTTTATTGAGTAAAAAACGATTTTTAAAAACTTTTGAATAGCACCGATGCCAAACATTTCCAAACCATACCCGATAGCACAACTAAACAATAATAGTCATATATTATGAGTTTTGATCTGATCATAGATAGGAGGTGATGGGAGATACTCTTTTTTCATACCTTTTTGCCCAAATTCCTCTATGAAATAATATAGCTCAATGATTCTGAGCAAGGAAATGATGTAGTAATGTTAATTTTATTGATATTTTCCAATGATATAATGAAAATAACAAATAATCATATAGTTCATTAAAATATTGAATTATAGGGGATGTAGGGATCATACAGCTCATTTAATGTAACTTTTTATACAAAATAGGATAACATTTTCACGGACGACGCATATAGAAGATTAAGGGCTTATTCGAAAAGGAGTTTCCCAAGAAATTCTGTGAGAGATGTTTTATAGACGTGAGACACTTCTGTATGTAGTTATTAAGCTCGATTGGCCCCAATGTCCCATACATCACAGTTTATCATATTTTTTGTGCTTTTATCTTCCAAGTATTGTACTAAAGATGTGTTCTTCTCTTCATTATGGATCTGTAGATAAGCACTATACATGCTTTGTTGGTAAAAGTTGGAAATTTAAAGGATTTTGGGGTCAAATAAGTATTAAATTGCACTTTACGTGAATTTTTCATGTATTCTGTAAAAATTAATAAAAATATTATTATTCTCCCAACATGTTGCGAAACAATAACTAATGAAGTAAATCAATAGATTTTATTGTACGTTTATTGGAACAACAATAAGAAAATTTAATTAGTACAATAGAAAAACAATAGAATTGATTGTTCGTCAATAAAATGTATTGTAATTTTATGATATTTTAATGTAATTCTATTGTGTTTTCTATTCGGGAATCTCAATTGCAAAGTGGATAAAATGCCGCATTTATACACCAAAACAATTGAAAAATATTTGAATCTCGTAATTCATTTGTGGTTCAAATTTGCAGAAAATAGAACTGAGCGTTAAACCAGTTTTAATTTTTTGACAGTTGACTGGTATAAAAAGGAATCTAGACTGCTATGGGAAAATTTATGTTTCAGATTCATATTCAAAACGACATCCCCGAACAATTTAGATCACTGCTGATTTCACTCTAACCAGGATCAGTTTTTAGTATAGATAGTAGATGAGCGAAAGCATGGCTGAGTCGGTTTTATGACGTCGGCGCATATGACGTCACAGCCCTTAACATTTCCATTGAAATTGTGACGTCATGCTCGTTTGGAGACACGTTTGACAGTTCGTTTGGAGACGGAGGATTTATCTTCGCTATCTATATATTCTATATATTCCACTATCTATAGTTTTTAGTAACCAATATTGGTCATTTTTTTCCTAGAAATACTAGAAATACTACAATAAGAGATCGGCGACGCCGACGCCATCTTGTTTCCAATTGAACCGTCAAAAGTGGTTCCAATTCTACTTGTTTACATTTTCCATTCACAAGAAGCAAGCAAAAAGTTCAAGTGATGCCAGTATTATTTTCACAATTTCATGCATTTTCATACGTTGAAATGGCAACGACAGTTTTTCACTCCGCCGGTCTCTGGTTATAGGGTGGCTAAGAAATACTACACGCTAACTGTCACCTACTCAGTGACTGAGTAAAAGTGTATTACTCTCTCTTTCTATCCCACGGAAATTTTACTCAATTTCCGTCAAAAGCAGGACAACTCAAAACTATGAGTAATTATCGTAATCGGAGAACGTGAATTCCGGGCGGTGGATCCCATAGCGAACACTTCATTCAAGTACCACATCTACTATAACGGCGGTGGTACGGAAAGCCTTCATTCCGTTACCAACGATAATGGTTTGCGACTTGTAACCTTTGCTGCTGCTAGAGGGATGGCAATAAGCAGTACCTACTTCGCACGTAAGAATATCCGCAAACACACCTGGCAACATCCGAGTGGAGATACTTGCTCACAGATAGACCACGTGCTGGTCGACGGACGACATTTCTCGGATGTTATAGATGTAAGGTCCTTCAGAGGTCCGAACATCGACTCGGATCACTATCTTGTAGTTGCGAAAATTCGGGCGCGACTTTCCAGCGTCACGAATTCACGAAACAACAGAACGATGCGTTTCATTATTCAACGCTTGTCAGTTGAAGGAGTTGTTGAACAGTACCACCAGAAGCTGGGCACGAAGCTGTGACTACAACAGCGCAGGCATTGTACAGCGACGCCAACGAAATGGTTGGGTTGATGAGGAGTGCCAGCGAGTGATGGGCGAGAAAAATGTTGCTAGGAGTCGAATGCTAGTGGCTCGTACCCGTTCCAACAGAGAGCGGTACAGTGTAGCTAGGGCAGAAGAGAAACGAATCCACCGCAGAAAAAAAAGCAAAACGAAGGGAGTGTGATAGCTGAACCGCAGGAGAACATAGAGAGAAACGATATGCGGAGGTTTTACGCAACTGCCAATGGCGCGCGGCATAAGACTGCGCCAGTGGCCGCCATGTTCAATGACCGAGAGGGGAATTTGCTGACAGACAAGACTATGGTGGCAGCTAGGTGGAAGGAGCACTTTGAAGCTTTGTTGAACGATGAAAATGAAGGTGTATTAAGAAGTAGGTCGGCGACGGTCAAGCTGTGGAACCACCAACGCTGGACGAGGTTGAGAAGGCTCTGGAACGAGATGAAAAATAGTAAAGCTGCTAGGAAGGACGAGATCCTGGTCGAGCTTCTCAAACAAGGAAGTGAGCAGCTGCATCAATCAATCCACCACATTATCCAGAAAATATGGGAGGATGAAGAACTGCCTGCCGGCTGGTTGGATGGCCTCATATGCCCAATCCATAAGAAAGGGCACAGACTAGAGTGTACCAATTACAGAGGGATCACCCTTCTCAACTCGGCGTACAAAATCCTGTCGCGTATCCTGTTTAACAGACTGAGACCGCTTGAGGAGTCCTTCGTCGGCGAATACCAGGTAGGTTTTCGTGAGGGCTGATCAACGACGGATCAGATGCTTAGCCTGCGGATGATTTTTGATAAATTCCGGGAGTACAACTTGCAGACTCACTATCTGTTCCTTGATTTGAAAGCAGCGTACGATTCAGTGAAGAGAAATGAGCTGTGACAGATAATATCCGGCGAAACTTATTAGACTAATACGTGCAACGCTTGATGGCTCGAAATCAAGTATTCGGATTGCAGACGAAGTGTCAACCTCGTTTGTGACCTTAGATTGATTGAAGAAAGCTAATGCAATTTCGAATTTATTGCTAAACATTGCACTCGAAGGAGCTATTAGGAGATGTGGCTTGCAGAGAAACGGCACTATCATCACACGGTCTCATATGCTCCTGGGCTTTACGGACGACATCGACCTTATCCAGTATTTTGCGCTCGGTAATGGCGGCGTGAGTTCCATCCAATTTGGCATTCAAGAGGTAGAAAACATTGGAACTCATCAAGTTTGCCTTGATTAAATAATTTTTCAGCATAAATAAACAGACGTCAACCATTTTGCGTGTCGATACCTGAAAATCAATTCTGGTCCAATTTTCTTTAGAAAATTTCTCTAATAGGTATATGTATTTATTATTTACGAATTCCAGGTTTTCCCCTAACGTATGTAGAGTAGAGTGGGGCAAGAGTGCGCGTGGGGTAAGAGTACGTTTTCGATTTTTTGAAGTTATTTAAAAAGATAAACTAGCAGCACTGCATCAGTTTGACAGGTATTCTGACCAACTATTGTCATGTGTAATTGTAAACGATTTGAATAAACGATAAGGGAGATATGAGGTTAGTTAACTTTTTGGCCATTTTGCTAAAAATAATTGTGTTTTCGCAACTAGTATTCCATTACCATATATACGTTCAATCAGGTGAACATTATACCATTTCGATAACCTATTGTACACAGTACTTTATGGTGCAGAACATCAATTGGGTTGGTTTTCCAAGAGGTCAAAACCATTAACTGTATACATTTTGGGGCTGTGGGGTAAAAGTACGCAGGAACGTGTGGGGCAAGAGTACGCATATGAATCTTCAAGTTCTTATGTCAAACCCGTATCTTCGGCCGAAATAAGATTACTTTCGAAGCGTAAAGTTCAACAACAATCAAAAAGGGATAGAAATCGAAAATTAATAATTAAGTTCTCCTTCTAAGGATAAGCTGAAGTCATTTGGTGTTAGCGAACAAAGCGCAAATCATGAAATTGTATTAGGTATTGTTTTACATCTAAACATAGTCTGAAAACATAATTTCATCTAAATGATTTTTTCATTTTATCAAAAGCAATATCCATTACTTACGCAACGCTTAGGTTACGTGGGGAGGGGTTGCGAGATGTATGTCGATCCATGCATTTTTTTTTTTATTTTTTTTTTTTTATTTTTTTTTTTTTTTTTTTTATTTTTTTTTTTAGAGGGTTCATACAAAAATTGTAAGATGTGGAGGGGTGTGAAATGGCCAAATTTTGCGTTACGTAATTAGTGGACTTTCTTTAAGGATAATGCCTTTGTTTACGCTACGCGAAACCTGATATATTTTTACCTCCTTAGTTTTTTGGTATATTTAGAAAAACACAATGTTTTTTTCGTATGAAATTTCACATTTCTAGGACCCCCTCCCTCTTTCAAAGTTACGTAATCTTTAAACATTCCACAATATACTTTCAGTAAACATCAGTTAAATGTTATTAGATCCTTTACGTGTTAATAAATACTTAAAACAGGAATGGAAAAGTGCGCACTTTTACCCCACCCAATGCGCACTCTTACCCCACCGGTGGAGTAAGAGTGCGTTTTTTAGGTGTCTTGCAATAAGGGTTCTATTAGAACGAATTTAATTATATCCATTATTTTTTTCACTGGGTAACATAAAGGAATAGTATTGCTTTTTGCATTGAAACTTTTCGTTTCGTCGTTGAAGACAATGACATTTGTCTTCAGCGACTGCTTTCCCGATAGACCTTTTATACATGTTTTTCACTCATGCATGAATAATACTGTCAAAACTTGCATTTGACAATGAAAAAATCAGCTAAAAGCTCTATTTTTTGACATCGGTGCACTCACACAAACAATCGACATTAATTGTCAAAAATCAGGGTTACCAACTTTATAACTTTCACCTTGTCGCCGAGTCTTGCGCTGAGTGCTCGGCGCGGAAACCCACAGTGGGAATAAAATTTCGGGATTTATTCGCAATATATGAATCGTCGACATTGATTTGATATGCAGAAGCTTGTTTCATAAGGTCTCCATGTTCGATTGAAAACTTAGTGCGTACTCTTGCCCCACTCTACTCTACTGGAAAAAGTATCTACAGAATATATCTAGAGTGCTTTGAGAATAGGTCGTATGTGCAAAAGAGAGTTTCTCTTTGCTTCCTTTCTCTTTCGACTATTACAGATCTATACTACACTTTACTCCATGTTTCTTGGCAGATGACTAAAGATAATAGCTTTGTCTAGCGTTCTGAAGTGAAAATGTACCAAAATATGCAAAACTAGTTTATATATTAGCGAAAGAGAGCGTGACCAAAGAGAGTCTCTCTTCTGCACATACGACCTATTCTCAAAGCAATCTAGATATATGGTTGGGCACCGCTCGAAATATGGAATTAGCGAATTCGTTATGTGGAATATGATCGAAAGAAAACTGGCGTTATCTAGCACTTGACTAAAATTCAGCAATGAAAAAATTGTGAAGCTGGTTCAGTCCTTAACCAAATTTATGGAAAGATTTTATTTAATTAGATTACTACTATATAGACTACGATCAAACTCAATACGGTATCAGTAATTTAATCATGTCCTAGCTCTTCCAAAATAGGATAGATTCACGTCTTTCAATACAAACAATCGAAAAAAAAACTTTCAATAATAACTTATATTTATGTACTAATTTGTTTATTCGAGCAATGTCTTTGATAGATGGTAGCCCGAATATAACGCATGCCATAATTGAGTACTTATGATTCCAAATTACAATTTCATAATTCACTGTGATGGCTCATTTAAAATCTCCAGCTTTTAGCAACCTGAATTTTATAGGAAATCAAAAAAACTATACATTCCAAAAGGATAGCACGATTGGTTTTCTGCATTTTGCTTTCGCAGATGTTTGACGTTAATTTATTTATCTTGGAAACATCCTTCGGATCAATGCCGACTAGATGAGTTCCAGTGTTTTCTACCTCTTGAATGTCAAATTTAATGGAACTCACGCCGCCATTACCGCGCGCAAAATACATACTGGATTGGAATAGATCGCAGAGCAGTAGTGGAGGCTTTTGTCCCACTGAAGAGGGAGACGGCGAGGATCACGTAAAAAAATAACCTTATATGTTTTGGCAAATAACTATTCGAAAATACTTATACTCTTCATTATGCCACCTAATGAATGATCCCATATCAAAAAGCTAATAACATTCATAAGTTAATGAAAAGTATAAGTTTCGGAAAGTATGTGACTAATGCGATGTATAAGTTTTTTCTTATACATATCATTAAGCGCCTGCTTTGGCAAAAAAGTATTAGAAATATTAATAATAAATAACATTAATTTTTTTTACGTGTAGGCTTAATCATTAACTCTACCAAGACAAAGTACATGGTGGAAGGTAAAGATAGGGGAAGACCTAGTGGTGTTGGTGCAGAAGTAGTGTTTGATGGGGATGTGGTTGAAGTTGTTAGAGAATTTGTTTACTTGGACAGCTTGTGGCATGTGACAATGTCGTGAAGTGAAAAGACGTATTGCAGCTGCAAATAGGGCCTTTTACCACAGAGAACAGACATGGATGCTCGAACAAAATTTCGTTTAAAACGTGTTTTTTTTTTAATTTTAGTTTTTTAGTAAACCAACAGGCTATAGACATCCCTATCTAACTCCCTTAGCCTAAAAATAGCCACCATGTCCCGGGCACAGTATGCAGATAGACCGCTGTCAGTTGCATGAGATGTCAGCAATCGTCAACAACACCAATGATTGTAGCTTGATAATTAAAAATATCCACAACAATAAAAGAGCAGGATTTATTTTCAAATTCCGCTCAAGCTTTTCACGGTGAAATAAAAGACAAATTGTTGTTCTCCATGTAAGTAAAATCAAAATTGATCATGTAGATAAGTTTAGAATCAATTAAACTCATTAGTCATATTTAGTGAATATCCCGATTAAAGTTGCATATTGAAGAAAGCTGAATTTGGATTTTTTACGATGTTAAGCTTTTTTAGATTTGACGTACGTTGCTCGGCATTGGTGTTGGTGTTGGCTACGCTAAACATGAGTTCTTAGCATAGGCCTGTAGACCAACGACGTTTGTAAGTAATAAACTCCCGAATCACGGTAAAAAAATATATTGATTATGTAGACGTGATGAAAAAATCATTAAATCCGTAAATTTCTGAACAGCACAAAAAGTCTGTAAAAAAACGCCACCGGTAAAAATGAAAATTTAGCGGCTATAGCTGTTACTTAGAACCTTTTGAAAAGTTAAGCGAGATTTCATCAAACTCCTGTATGAAGGGCCAAAAATGGGTGGGGTGGTTCCATAAGCAAAGACACTTATGCGAATCCACGGGATGACAATCTCCGTCCAGAAGAAAGTTCGTACATACAATAATATAATCTAGCCTTCATTACCCAGATTGACCCAATAGATAGTTTAAGATTTGTGCTGACTTCAGAGATGTTAAACCAATAGTTCGGAATATTCTTGAATAAGTTGAAAAATAGACTTGTTGATTTATTATCATATTATTGATTGCATATTTCTTACTTGTTGAGCTCAAAACCATTTTGTAAATTATTTCCATCTACCGTAATTCGACAAACTGGCAACCCTACACGAATGAAAGTTTTTGCAACTCTATTTGCTTTTTTGTTTTGGTTCATCCCATTGTGTTGTGTTTCGCGCCTGATGAGAAAGTGTTGGTTCGGCTAGAGCGAAATGTGACAGCTGAGCATGTGTTCCAGCACTTTTTAATTCGACAAGTGTCGAATTACCGGGCACGAATTAAAAAGTGTCGAATTATAGTGTCGAATGAGCGGGGTAATATATGTTTGAGTTTTCTAAATGTTACTTCGATCTGTCAAAATGGTGCACACCAAAAAAAACCTGGGCACTCACACAGCAAATAGATCGGCGTGTATTCGCATTGACGAAGTTGAGCTGCTGCCATCTCGCGGAGACAGACGTGTACGTGAAATCACGGTATTTCAACATGGTGAAGTATATGAAGTATATTTTAAAATGCCTCTAAAATGATATTAACAGTGATATATTGAAAACTTTTAAATACATAGGGTTAGAATTTTTTAAAACTACATGTTAGACTACAAATCTACACATGTTTTTTTAATCGAAATAATAAGACTTCGGGACTGATTTGCGATTTGGGCGTAACTTATTTTGTAAACAAACATTGTTTTATGGATTACGAAGAATGCAAGCGTTTTCATCCTAAACTAATTCCCTTATCTGGTGGAGGAAAGCTTAATCTGTCGGATCCATACCGTGGTTTCCTCATGAAATGCTTGTTTTAGCAGGAATTCGCCTTCCAATGTTTGTTTACAAAATAAGTTACGCCCGAATCGCAAAGCGGTCCCGACTTTTGTGTTGCTAATCTAAAAGTAAATTAAATTTCTAACCCGAAAAATCAAACTATTTTTAGCTAAAATGTGTTTTAACGTTTTAACAATCATTTTCAAATTGACGTCCTATATCCCTTGCCGGGTGAAATAAAAAAGCATCATCCGACCCCCATTTTGTTTTCTCGCTTTCGCTAACTGACCTGTGGGCGCGCTTGTGTGGCTCTGGCGTGCGAAAATTTCGAAAACTCAAACATCCATCTACCTATTAGTTAAACTCTTTGATTTTAGTCTATCGCCAGCTACTCTACAGCGAGTTTTTACAGCATACTTTCGTTATATTGTAGGTAGTGGTGTATTTCTTGTGTATTATGATTGATGTGTATGCTTGTATAATGATTAGATTCAACGATAATTTTGACCTTATAGTCATTGAGACATCATCATTATTATGGAATAAAAAAATATTTTGAAGTTTTTTTTATTGTAAAATAAAAAATAAAAAAAATCACTGTATGAATTTTACTTAACTGTTTTGTGAAAAATAAAAAAGCAGATATTTTGCCAACTATGTAGGGCAACTCTAACCAAAAGGAACCTAAAGATATTGAAGACTGAATATTTTAAATGAAAACTAGAATTTTAGGCAAAAAAATTATAATTATGTTACGGTTCTGATTATATTCAAAGAATTGTGGCATAATGAAGAGACTTTTCTGAATAAAACTAGCATTCCCTTAGGAAATCCTAATGAATATTAGAAGATAAACTAATTTGATGATTCTGATAACAACTGGAATTTCTGCAAAAATACAACTAAAAGGAACAACAGTAGGAGTATATTTGCATTTACAACATTTTTTCTAAGTTTAGAAGCTTCTCGAAATATATATTTTAAGATTGTCCACTTCCTGAGCTACGGAAGGTCCCAAATACTCTTAGGAATCAAAATCAAGAGATATTGCGGAAAATTTCTAAACCAAAACCGATCGAAATTCTTAAAACATATTCACGAGTCTTTATTTTGTATCCTGATGCATTGAAGGGGCGTGCGAGTTTTAGATATTCTAATATCTGATACACACTACAACATTTTCGAATACAGGAAAATTTGTGATTCCCATGGTGCATTTAATTAGATTATATATTCCTGTTTTTGTTCACAGTTGTGAAAATTGTTTTATTTAAGTACGGAATCCCACGATGGAGATAATCTTCTCTAGGGTACGTTCTGCTAGTATCATATAATAGTCTATCGATAATATCGATATTCGCTTAAAGACCACATGTGTTGTTCATCTTATTAACATAAGATCATTATGCGCAAAATTGCAGCATCAAATTTAAACAGCTGAAACATCGCGAGCCAGTTTCTGCTCTTATGGCTTCATATCAAGCCTTCATACCTCCATATGAGTAATCGCCTAATCGGTCTCGCTCGTACTCACGCATTTTCCGAGAGAGCGTATTTTCCTATCTATTACCCACCAGCATGGTTCTCTTGTTATTGTAAACTACATCACCCAAGGGGGCGAAAAGTCAACGCCGGTCGCGAGAAGACCAAACCACACCCACTTTTCCCTATCCATCAGCAGAAGGAATATGCGCGCTGCAGTAGGGTGTAGAATAGACCGCACGCGGTAGCACGCTGCTGTTCGGTGCGGGCAAATTAGCACAGCCACGTGCGATTGGGTCTCACGCGCGCGAACGATAACCGTTGCCTCTTCTCTGACCTCCTGAATGCGGCAGCATGCGGACCGGAGGGGCCGAGTCATGATCTTGCGTGATGATTGGTCGGTGGTCGAAGCAGCCAAACTGTGGTGACGAAGGTGACAAAAGGGCGAACATCGGATCACGACTCGACGGTCATCAAATTGGGTTCGAGTGGGTGTTTGCCTTTTCCTGTCGAACGATAGATCAATTGCTCGCGGAACGGCAGACCGGAAGGACACGCGTCGGCAGTTGGTACCTACCTAATTTCATAACTGAAGTTTTTCGTTCGTGATTGTGTAAAAGAAAAGTGGTTTCTGGTGAACTTGTGTTTCATTTCAGGTTAGTGAACTGTATTGAGGAGGTTTTACTTAACTGATAATTGGATAACACGAAGGAAGTACAGGCCTCATTCGACTTTGGCAAACATTCAGTTTGGCAGTATTCGATTTTGGCAACAAAATTTTGTATTTTTGATATTGTTTATAAACCGCGTTAAACTCATTTTCCGCTAAAAAAAATTGCTTAAATATCAAATCCAGCGTAAAATAACCGCATAAAAAGAATTTTTCATGAAAAATGCTTATATTTCAAAATCCGTCACAGTGTCCAGTGTCACAACAAGTGAAGAAATGTGAAATATCATGGAAAAATCGGTTTTGGAGTGATCCTATAGCCTTTACGTATACTTAGTTATACGCGAAAGGCAAAACAAGGACCATTCTATTTTTGTAACATTTGATTTTTGCTACATGAATGTACCGAACGTGTTGCCAAAATAGAATGGAATCAAAATTCATACCAACAAAAACGGATATTTTTGACCAGAAACATTTTTATTACCTATCATCAGAGCCGTAGCGAGGATGTGTCTTGTGCACTTCTGGATTTTCGTATCTGTCCGATATCTATCCGTAGTCGTGGGAGGTCGCGTACACGGTGGTTGTTTGCAGTTAATGTTGTAAAAACATCCAGAACGGGGTGGAAGATAATTAAAAATGCTTTACTTAAATTGTTTAAAGTTCTTATCACATGATTCATTCCATCTCATACTGTTCATATTAACTGGTTCTTGCACTAAAATGAGAAGAACCGACGTACTTTAAATTACATCACGAAGAAGGGGGACTCAGATGGTTAGGTCAAGAAAATGTATCTCCAAAATGGATCGGTCGATGGTCGGAATTGCTATCGGATCTATTCAGATCAAGGAAACCCCAACTTTAGGATGGGTCTGTCAATAGTTTGAAGGCACTGTAGTACTTTTTTGGGTCAATAAACTTTTGATGAATTTTCTGTTGAACTTCTAAAAGTAATCAGAAATAATTTCAAAAGTATGTTTATCATAATAAATATTGTGTTAAAGGGAAGTAAGAAAATTAAATGCATAAGGATTGGCATCAATTTATTCCTTATGATGATATTTTTTATCATGAATGGCGAAATCTGAAGAGGCTTTTAGATAGTTTTGGTGGAGCGATATTGAAAAATTTACAATTAAAATTCGATAGGGGGAGACCCCTCCGTGCCGGACACATAAGCTATTTAACGGAACACTCTCTAATTATTCGGATTATGTTTTCCATATACACGAAATATGAGCATTGATGATCCATATAAACTATATTTGCTCGTTTGAACACGTTTTTCGACGATGTGTGTTGGTGTAAAATTTCATGGTTCAGAAAAGTGTCCCCAAGTGAATTGCCTACCAGATAGACCTGTGCGCCGATCTACTTTGAATATTGTACGGTGTTAAGTATTCCTCCAGGACTACCATAAAATGATTCACCCAGGTTTCCTTTAAAAAAAATCAAAAATTTCTTTACGAACTCCTCCAGTGATTTCTCCAGGAAATTCAAGACTTCAAAGCAAGGCCTTGCAGAAGGTGACTGAATTCAATTCATGATGTGGTGTAAGTTTTTTTAGTACTTTAGTATGTCTAAGAACATCATCGTGTGAGTTTCATGAAACAGAAATGCGAAAATGGTGAATCACACAAACACAACATCGATGGTTACACGATCGGAAACCCCTTTCCTACGTCTAACTGTTCTTGCACTTTTATGAACACTAAAGCTGCGATACGGCAATTTTCAAATGGAAGCTGTAACGCAAACAAAAGAGATCTAATGAGATAATTCCAGCAGAACATACTTGAGAATCCTACGGGAATTTGCAGGAACTGATAAATGAAATTTTCTGGGAGATTCCCGTCCATTTATTCCTCAGAGCTTCTGGAGAAGGAAATACCTGAAACTCCTGACGGAAGAACTTCTCCTAATTTCTGGAGGAATGATTTCTCAAAAATCAAGCAATAGAAATTGCCCTGGGCACTTCTCCAGAATTCCTGAATGAGTATTCCGGAGAATTTATGTGGAAGACATTCTTGAAGGATTAATTTCCCAAAACTTCTGAAGAAGAATTTCTCCTGAAATCTTGAAGTATGAATATTCCGTAATCCCTGTATAACGAGATCCCAGAAGTCCCGAAGAAGAATTTTACCAAAAGATTTCCAGAGAATTCGAGAAAAAGAAGGAAAGGTTTGATGGAGGAGGGTAGGCTGCTGCTGCTCAGAACTCTTGAGTAAGGAATACCCCAGAATATCTGGAGAAGTAAGAACCCAGAATGCTTGTAAAATCAGTTTCCCAGAATTCTTGGAGCAGAAATTTCCTAGAATTTCGTAAGAAGAACTTGCTCAAACTTCCTTAAAGCTGCTGGGAAGGAATTCCCCAGACTTACCTGAGAAGGAACAACTCTGTAGATAGAATAGAATGTATAGAATAGCTCATATTACAGCTGATATTTGCTGTACCGTGAAAGCTTCGACTAGTTGTGGACCAGATGGAATTCCTGCGTATGTCTTGAAGAATTGTTCTAATAGTCTATCCGTACCTCTAGCCAGTCTCTTCAACGTATCGCTTCAAGTCGGAACGTTTCCGGAGCAATGGAAGAAATCTTACCTATTCCCGGTCTTTAAAAAAGGAAATAAGCGTGATGTCAGCAATTACCGTGGTATATCCGCACTTTGCGCCACCTCAAAGCTGTTTGAGAAAGTAGTCTATAAGTTCTTATTTCACAATTGTTAAGATTTCATCTCCGAGCATCAACACGGTTTTATGCCAAGGCGTTCAACGAATACAAATCTGACTCTCTACACGTCATTCATCGCCCAATCTTTGCAGAAAAGATATCAACTTGACTCTATCTACACTGATTTTTGGGCTGCTTTTGATAAGATCAATCACAGGATTACAATTGCCAAGTTTGAACGCCTAGGTTTTTCCGGACCCTTTCTGTTATGGCTTGAATCCTATCTAACTGCTCGGGAAATGGCCATCATAATTGGAGACTCTTTGGTGTTACGTCAGGTGTGCCACAAGGTAGTCACTTAGGACCTCTGATATTTCTAGTATATCTGAATGATGTGAATCTTGTGCTCGAATCCTTCAAGCTTTTTTGTCGATGATTTCAAATTATACTGGACTATTAATGATGATCAGGATGCTCTGTTTCTACAACGTCAACTCGACATTTTCGTCAAATGGTGCGAGATCAATTGCATGGTCCTCAACGCCAATAAATGCTCTGTAATTTCATTTTCCCGCAAGCGCTCTACTATTGACTTTTGTTACAAAATCGAATCTACAGCTATTAGACGAGAATCTGTTGTTAAGGATCTAGGCGTTTTATTAGACTCTAAGCTGACTTTCAAAGACCACATCGCCTTTATCACATCGAAAGCGTCGAAAACACTTGGATTTATTTTCCGCATTGCGAAGCACTTCGATAACATTCAATGTCTAAAATCGCTCTACTGCGCGTTAGTGAGGTCATTACTAGAATATTCATTAGTTGTATGGGCTCCTTTCTACCAAAACAGCACAATACGAATCGAAGCAATTCAGCAAAAAAATCGTTCGTTTTGCTCTACGCCGTCTTCCTTGGAATGATCCAAATAACTTACCAAGTTATGAAGCACGCTGCCAACTTATTGGTTTAGATCTGTTAAGTGAGCGTCGTGACGTTTCCAAGGCGCTTTTCATTGCAGATCTCCTGCAATCTAGAATTGATTGCCCGGCCTTGCTCTCTCAATTGAACTTTAACATCCCCTTTCGTCCACTTCGGTCAACACCTTTCATTTTTTTGAGAGGTGCTCGCGCAAAATGAGCCATTCACTAGTATGTGTCGTATCTTCAATCGCTGCTCCACCGCATTTGATTTTCTCACCTTTCACGGGGTGTTCTTCGGAAACGGTTTTCTACACTCCTCTCAGCTTCCAACAGTATCACACATTAGCATAGGCCATTAGGATATATTCTATAATATTAAGTAATTTAAGTCAAACAATGTATCATTTGGAATTATTGTATTTCTGTTGATATGAAAAGATGAGGAGGTTTTGCGCCCATTTGAGAAAGATTCCATGGTTCTGCTCAAATGGGCTTTTCCCTGCTCCAAATAAACAAATAAACAGCTTCCCAGAATTCCTGTACAAGGAATTTCGCAGAATTCGAGGAAAATGAAGTCCACAAAATTCTTAAAGGAGCAATTCCCTAATATTCATAGAGTGATAATTCTCCAGAATTCTTGGAAGAATCATTCCTCAGAAATTATTTAGAAAGTATCGCTGGTAGCAGAGCTACCAAAAATTAATTTTCCAGAATTCCTGGAGAAGAAATTTTCCACGAAGGGTTACCTAAAAATACCGTAATTCACCATCTTATGGCACATTAACACATTATATCAAAATGTCTGTCGTCAGTAATAAAGTCAGACTTCTTAAAAAAGATAGCATATCCGGTAAATTAGTGGCGTGTGGGAGGGGGCTGCTGAATTGAGTTCGATTAAGCAACTAAGATGCTAAGGGGCTTTCCTTAGCCGTTTGCTAAGATGTGCAGCTACAAAGAAAGGCCTGCTTTTGGTGACAATTCTGATCTGAGGTATAGGCCTTGAGCTCCTTGAGAGCTGCTAGGCTTTTTAGGTCAATTAGGCATGCTAATTGAATCATTTGTTTGAGAAACGGGATATATCTATTTTACACAATTTCGAGAAAACAACAAAAAACTGGCATCGATTCTTTCGATTTCTTCGATACAGATTGAATTGGATGAGCGTTCAACAACTTTTTCATTCCAGTTCATACAATAAATTCTCTGGAGTTTAGGTCTTAAGGTCACTCCTGACAGAATCCAAGCTTCAAAGTGCTCGCGTTTTCGGGGGCAAAACACTCGATACGGAGGCGGCGGACAACTGTCATTTTTGTTGATTCAGCTTTGATTCAGCATGCGTGAAAAAATAAAAATGACAGTTGTGCGTTGCTTCCGTATCGAGTGGTGTGCCCCCGAAAACGCGAGCACCTCGAAACCTGGACTCTGTCAGGAGTGACCTTAAGGTTTGCACGTGTTCCCAAATAACCGTTACTTTTTTCCAGGTATTCCGAAAATGGCCTTTAAGTCTTTCCAAAAATGTTTCATGCCCTATGGGATCCATATAACCAAATTGGAGTTCTTGGATGCTTTGGAGTGACACCCCAAGCAGCACAAGTTGTTTCACTATTGAACATTTCACTGTTTCAGCGCAAGAGGTTTTACTGCAATCCTCGATTGCATCGATTGCAGTAAAATTGCATTAATGTTGCAAAATACTACCTCGAAAAAAAAAAATTAAATGAAAATATAAAACTGGATTTGATTTATGGATCTTATGATTGATAGTCCTTCACTCTATCACAGCACCATTCAACACTTCAAAGGAACTGCATGTTGACTCACCATAAAAACCATACGATTGTGAAGTTTTGTACTCGGGTTTCTTGTTACTTGATTGCACCATCACAGGAAAAAAATGTGAGTTGTCAAAACGTTGAAGGATGCTAAATTAAACATGAAGACACACTCAACTTATCTGCAACTTAATTTAAACAAACAATAAAATTTTTAAAGACGCATTTACCCTAAATAGCAGCACACATGTTCCATTTAGCTTACTGCAACTCAAATATGACCAGATTTAGTCTCAAACAAGTTGCTGAAAATATTTTTGTCTGACTTGTGCTGCTCGGGTAAGTTACATGGTAAAAAATCAGAAGGGTTATATACAAGATACGACCGCCCGACGTAAACTACGTAAAACAGATCATAAGATAAAGCTATGTCCATTTAGAATCCAGAATAATAAAATTATCTGTATCTCGGTAACGGATTGACGTACAAATAAGGTTAATACATCAAAACAAGGGTAATTCACTGTACTTTAAGGAAAAAATATTGATAGAAATAATTTCTTCTTGTTTTTAGTGAAAATTCGCACTTTCTTCATTTTTCCTCTCATTAAAAGTTGCACACCTCCGGAGTCAACTTCCTTTGCACATTTGTTCCACATTTTGGTCATCTGAGTCGCGAACCGAGCTGTTTTTCCACTTTTCCTGAGCTTCCACTTCATTACTACCTAAAATGTCTCGATGGGCCGGAGCTGTGGGCAGTTGCGTGGATTTATGTTTTTATCGATGAAATCTTCGTTATTATCGCGGTACCACTGGATGACTTCCCGGCTGTAGTGGCAAGTCGCCAAACCTGGCCAAAACTTCACGGGACCTTTATGGGCTTTGTGGAAGGTAGACCGCGGTTTTTGAGACATTCCTCCTTGTACAGCTTCGAGTCCATCGTCTTCTTCGTCATAAACACTTAGGTCTTTGCTCCACAGCTGCATATCCTTTGCCAAAATCGTCTGTTTTTTTTGCAAGTTTGTCCAAAAAGCAAACTTAAACTTCTCAGGAACTACTCATATTGCTGTCGCCATGTAGAATTTTTGGCTAGGAAGTTGCCCGAAATCCTTTTTGACGTAGGTTCCATCGTCGATAAGCACACCCAAAATAATTGTCACGTTGTAGCTACGTGAAAACATACGTGGATTTTTTCCACAGCATTTTTCACGTAACAATTAAGTGATTCAAAGGTGCAGGAACTCAGTTCCACTCAATCGAATGTCACCAGTATCCCACATGAAGGTTACGTGACTGCTTCATGACCTTCAAGGTTTTATTTGAAATGGATTTATTTATTTATTTTATTTTTCGTTTGAAGAAATAAGAAACAAAAATAGAATTCGTTTTCAGTTTGTATTTAAGGAAAAAATTTAATTTTTTCAACATGTATAGTAAAATGAGATGTATAGTGAAAAAACTCGGTCGAATATTCCCGTGTGGTAGATTTCTTTTGCTGACCGGGGAACGGATCCGAAAGCGGGGGAAGTACCTGAGAACTTGGGCAGTTTATATGGCGGATTTGCACATGATCCGATAATTTTGCTGCAAAAGCATATGAAAGCATCATTACACAACGGATATATAATAAGAAAATAGTACTAACCTTATGAGGAACTGATTTCGCGAAATGAACATTTAGGAATATTATTTTGTACACAACACTGACTTGCAAATGCTGTAATGGTCGATTCTGACAGCTGAGTGAGTTCCCAGCCAATGTTATAAAGACATGAAATTCACGTAAATCGTACCGTTTATTTTGGCGAATTTCAAGAAATTGTATTTAATGTTCACTATATACCATTACGTTTTACATGTGTCAGGTGAAATTAATGGTGTCAATAAAATCTAGTGGTTACGTGATTTTTCACGTGTAGTTGACGGGTTTATTATTCTGAGTGCAGGATTATCAACGTGGGTGTGTAGATTTTTTTCTCTCCTTTCGGCTTCCATCTGGAATAATTTTTGACTCGCTGCACGAAACATCGTGAAATTTATACCACAGTAAGTGGGCGCCTAGGTAGACAAACCACTGTAAAAGAATTCTTGTAGCGGTCACTTTCCGTCCGCTGCAATACAATAAATGATTCCGGATTTTAAATGGACATAGCTTTAATTATTTTGGTCAGAGCCTAGAGTGATTGAAATTTGCGCACCCTTATGCTTGAACGATAACATTTGCTGTTTTGGTGAACCTCCTAAATTTTCAACTGAATTGGTTATAATTTAACTGAGTACGAGCAGTTGGAAGTTTGTATGGAAATTACTATAGAAATCGCCCCGTATGTGAGAGATCGTTTCATGAGGCGGATCATTAACTATTTAGGGAGAAATTTCTCACCGCCGGACACCTGCCAATACCGGACACTTCTTAAAACGACACTACTTGCAAAGGTCCGTCCAAGGTCCTCCGAGGTCCCGGCAAGGAAAATCAGATCTTCATGTGATAAACTTTGTACAAAATTTGAAGTTGAATAAAAATTCTTCACACCTGTTTTGTTACAATTGTTTCTTCTTGCTGAGAAAGCCTCAGAAATTAGCAGAAACAAAAATTGAAGAGATCTTTGAAAAAGGTGGGAATTTGGATTAGGATTTAAAATATTTAGCTGAAGAGTCAAATAAGCTCCACTAACAATGTTTAATATTTACAACTTAAAGCACGTGAATAATATTACTATTCTGAATGATGTCTTTATTCATGTAACAGGAACTTAATCACATTTTAACATGATGCAATAGCGTCCGGTACTAGAAGACATTTATCTAAATCGTAAAATTTTTCACCAAAATTCATCGTCGAAAAACGTGTTCAAGTGATCAAATTCAAAGTTTGTATGAATCATCAATGGTCAATGGTCATATTTTCTGTTTCTTTCTTCTATCTATTCTTCCTTTGAGGCATTATAACTCACGAAGAGGATGACCGATTTGCGAGATTTCCTCACTAATCGATTCGTATTGGGATCAGCTGTGTTTCTATATGCAAAAGGTTAGTACATTTTAAAGGAAAAGTTGGGAAAATTGTCAAAATACAATAGCGAGTTTGGAGAAAACCTAATGCGATCGCTCGAAAAATGATCTAGAGTGCGGCGTCGCAATCAACGCAGAAAATGACATTTCGAACGTTAAACGTAAAAACCCGAACAATGCAGGGTACGTTCTGCTAGTATGGTATAAAAGGAAACATAATCCGGATAGTTAAAGTTTTTTTTGTTAAATGGCTTATGTGTCAGGCACTGGAGGATTTCCCCCTAAATATAATAGACCCGAAGATTTCGTAGAATATTTCTAAATCTGTAAGGCGATTGTTGTTGCAAACCGATCGGATTTTGGTAAGCAAAGTTATAAAGAAAATAAAAATGCTCATTATTGATATGTTATTCTTTTACGTGCTCAATTGAATTTCCCACGATTTAGTATTTCCTTTATATTTTTTCTTGCAAGCAGCGAACTGTTTTGCAATAAAGACGGTTTATTCACTTGCTAAGTTTCCTATGTTGCCGACGTACTAATAAATTTTTAGATAATAATGACCAACGTTGCAAAACGGTTTTCCGAAAAATTTACTGTTTTCATAGTAATTCTCATAAAAACTTCGAACCACGCGTGCGTGCTTAGTCAAATTACAACCATTGGGATGTTGGATATATGGGGTCGGGAGGTAGCGAGGTTTGTTTTGTTAAAAGTTTTGCCGCGTGTAATGTGTAGTTTTTCCGCAAATCATGTTTGATCGCACACCAATTCATTTATGTTTCCAACAAAATTGACGTAACTTACTACAGTCAAACCTCCATGAGTCGATGTTCTACGACTCGATATCGACTCATGGAAGCAAATTATTCCATATTAAAATTTTTTTCTGGGTTACTATGATGGTCCCTTCAAACAGCTTCCCAATGACTTTATATTCCTCATCTCGATATTTCCATAAGTTGATGGTCCCTTCAATATCGACTCATGGAGGTTTGACTGTATATATGAAAATGGTTGGATATGACAATTTAAAATTTCCATTTAAAAACCCCAAATTTATTATTCCGCAGTGGTGATGATGCCTTTCTACGATTGTTATTCGTCTTAGAGTGATCAATGCATCTCATAGTTATTTGCCTATTAAATGGCGATTAAATGTTTTTGAAGTGCTATTTTAAAGGGATGCTGCCTAAATAGTAGGATACACGCTAACTTTCACCTACTCAGTAACTGAGTAAAATTGCATTGCTCTCTCTTTCTATCCCACAGAAATTTTACTCAATATCCGTCAAAAAAAGTTGATAATCAATTTTAATATTCACCTCTTGCTAACATGAACATGTCCAGCATCTGTAGCACTTTTTCATAAAAAACCCAGATTAATCCACCTAGCGGTGATGGTGCCTTTCTCGTTCGTTCAAAAGGTTTGGAAAAATCTAAAATAACACCAATATGTGGATTGGTCTTATTTTTCATATTTGTTTATGTACATAAAAAAAATGCTCGCCAAACGCAATTTGTTGCAAACAAATCGGATGAGCATAAGAGCAAAAAATGGCATTTTATTTTGGTTTTAAAATTAGTATTTTCGCCATAACTTTTGACCCAATTGTACGATCCGGCCAAGTTTCTATAGGAAACAATGGGACAAGATTCTGCGTCGAATGCAATCTGTTGCGAGCGAACTGAGAAGCACACATATTGCACATCAATCACAGTAACTTATATATGACCGGATTCAGTCACAATACACGGATACAAATTTCATCCATTTGCTTAAAAAATATGCATGTTTATTTCCAAAATGGTAATATGTTTGAATCAAACATATTTATTTTTAAAACCAAATTAAATTCCTGTTTGTTTTATATATACACTAGTGGACAGCCCCTCACTCGCTCTTGCAAAAGTAAACAAAAACTCGAGTTCGGATCGGATCCGATCGGAAGTCAGCAGAGGAGCAGGAGCAAAAGTAGAAGCATCGGAGACGAGCCAGCCTCGGGCTGAAAGTCTCCTTAATAAAGACACAAAAAAAAAAAAGTAGAAGCATTTGTTTTCTTGCTTCCAAATTGATGATAGGGATGTTTTTCAGGTACAGAAAGGTAATTAAATGAAATATGAACGTTTGGAATTGTGAAATCTGGTAGTCAAATGCTACCAGAATATGAAAATTGGTAGAATTGATAAGAAAATATTATGAGGGGTCGAACCAAAACAATAATATCCATGTTTGCTTCAAACATTTAGCTGGTTAAAACAACATGAAACATACATTTGATTCAATAAAAAGTTTTTGTTCGCTTCAAATGCAACAATATGTTTGTTCCAAACAGATTTATTTTTGATGCCAGAACAAACTGAATTTATGTTTGGATTTACCTAGAATATGTTTGTTTTTAACATAGTTTTTTCTGCGTGTATGGTTACTGCGAATCTATGACAAAAGGTCGAAAGACAAAAGGTCGAAAATACAAAAGGTCGAAAGGACAAAAGGTCGAAAAGACAAAACGGCGAAAGGGACAGAATGTCGAAAGGACAAAAGGTCGAAAAGGACCAATGTCGAAAAGAACAAAATGTCTAAAGGGACAAAAGGTCGATAAAAAACGAGTTGAGTGTATTCTAAAGGAATTTGTTAAATGCATTTATTTTCATGCAGAAATACCACACTTATCTCATCAATCAAAGTTGAAGAATGAGCAATTTTCAAAGAAGGAGTAATTACTATGAACCAATATTATGAATAGCTAGATAGTTCTGTTAGAAATGAATAAAACTTGTATTGCGCGAGACAGAGTTGTCCTATACAGTTGGCAAAAAAAAATGCCCTTTTATTTTTCACTATTTTTACAATTGAATAAAAATCGTTGAATGAGTGCAAATAATAGATGGAGATCTAGATTTTCTAAATGTCACTTCAATCTGTCTAAATAGTGTACGCCGTAGCCACGCAAGTGCGCGCATTAAAAATACACCGGTGTGTAAAGGCTCCTCAAAGTCTAAGCGATTTCATCCCCAAGACGGCGACAGCTTGTTGCGGCGATTATATCGTTGGGTGGATGCTGGCAATGCTCGATTTACGCATCCATACCAACAGAATCGCAGTCGCCAGGCAATAGAACCTTAATACACGCCGATGTGTTTGATGTGCGGCGTGCGCCATTTTGAGAGAACGAAGTGATATTTAGAAAACTCAAACATCCATCTGTACATATTGAATGAGTTTTATGTATTTGTTAAAATTGTGAAAATATAAAAGCAGAGTTTTACCAATTGTGTAAGGCAACTCTGGTGCGCAATTGATTCTCTCCGTTTCAGTTTCTTGTCTATTTCGACCTTTTGTGACTTTTGACCTTTAGATCTTATTGATCTTTTATTATTTTCGGCCTTTTGTTCCATTCGACGTTTTGTCCCTTTCGGCCTTTTGTCCCATTCGACGTTTTGTCCTTTCGACCTTTTGTCCTTTTCGGCCTTTTGTCCTTTTCGACCATTTGTCCCTTCAACATTTTGTCTTTCGATGTTTTGTCTTCCGACCTTTTGTGCTTTCGGCCTTTTGTCTTTCGACCTTTTGTCCCTAACCCGGTTACTGCAACCAGATTTGTTGAACTTGTGTTGCTTGGGGAATAGATGAAGTCTAAGCGCTAAAAAAGTGAGCTAGACTTTTTTGAACTCTTTTTCACAATAAATAGTAATTTTACCATAACTTCTAAGCCCATAGTCCAATCTGGCGAATTTTCAATAAGAAGCAATGAGACATTCTGCGTCGAATGCAATTCAATGCAAGCAAATCGGTTGAGGAAAAGTGCCTGAAAAATAAGTAACCTTTTTTTAGCGATTTTTCCATAAAAAATGGTATAATTTTCGATCCCATAGTCCGATAAGGCCAATTTCAATAGGAAACAACGGGACAGGATTATTCGTCGAATGCAACTTGTTGTGAGTAAATCGATTGAGGATAAGTGCCCGGAAAATGAGTGACATTTTTTACGCGATTTTTTCGTATGAATTTGTATTTTGGCCATAACTTCTGATCCCATAGTTCGATCTGGACAATTTCAAAAAGGAAATAATGGGACAGGATTCTGCGTCGAATGCAATTTGTTGCGAGTAAATCGGTTGAGGCTAAGTGCCCGAAAAATGAGTGACATTTTTTACGCGATTTTTTCGTATGAATTTGTATTTTGGCCATAACTTCTGATCCCATTGTTCGATCTGGCCAATTTCAAATAGGAAATAATGGGACAGGATTCTGCATTGAATGCAACTTGTTGTGAGCAAATCGGTTGAGGATAAGTTCCCGAAAAATGAGTGACATTTTTTACGTGATTGTTTCGTATGAATTTGTATTTTGGCCATAACTTCTGATCCCATAGTCCGATCTGACCAATTTCAAATAGAAAACAATGAGACAGGATTATGCATCGAATGCAACTTGTTGCGAGCAAATCGGTTGAGGATAAGTGCCCGGAAAATGAGTGACATTTTTTACGCGATTTTTTCGTATGAATTTGTATTTTGGCCATAACTTTCGATCCCATAGTTCGATCTGGCCAATTTCAAATAGGAAATATTGAAAAAGGATTCTGCGTCGAATGCAATTTGTTGCGAGCAAATTGTTTGAGGCTAAGTGCCCGAAAAATGAGTGACATTTTTTACGCGATTTTTTCGTATGAATTTGTATTTTGGCCATAACTTCTGATCCCATTGTTCGATATGGCCAATTTCAAATAGGAAACAATGGGACAGGATTCTGCATAGAATGCAACTTGTTGCGAGCAAATCGGTTGAGAATAAGTTCCCGAAAAATGAGTGACATTTTTTACGCGATTGTTTCGTATGATTTTGTATTTTGGCCATAACTTCTGATCCCATAGTTCGATCTGGCCAATTTCAAACAGGAAACAATAAGACAGGATTTTGAATCGAATGCAATTTGTTGCGAGCAAATCGGTTGAGAATAATTTCCCGAAAAATGAGTGACATTTTTTACTTGATTTTTTCGTATGAATTGGTATTTTGGCCATAACTTCTGATCCCATAGTCCGATCTGACCAATTTCAAATAGGAAACAACGGGACAGGATTCTACGTCGAATGCAACTTGTTGAGAGCAAATCGGTTGAGGATAAATGCCCGAAAAATGAGTGACATTTTTTACGCGTTTTTTTCGTATGAATTGGTATTTTGGCCATAACTTCTGATCCCATAGTCCGATCTGACCATTTTCAAATAGGAAACAATGGGACAGGATTCTGCATCGAATGCAATTTGTTGCGAGCAAATCGGTTGAGGATAAGTTCCCGAAAAATGAGTGACATTTTTTACGCGATTTTTTCGTATGAATTTGTATTTTGGCCATAACTTCTGATCCCATAGTCCGATCTGGCCAATTTCAAATAGGAAATAATGGGACAGGATTCTGCGTCGAATGCAACTTGTTGCAAGCAAATCGGTTGAGGATAAGTGCCCGGAAAATGAGTGACATTTTTTACGCGATTTTTTCGTATGAATTTGTATTTTGGCCATAACTTCTGATCCCATAGTCCGATCTGGCCAATTTCAAATAGGAAACAATGGGACAGGATTCTGCGTCGAATGCAACTTGTTGCGAGCAAATCGGTTGAGGATAAGTGCCCGAAAATGAGTGACATTTTTTACGCGATTTTTTCGTATGAATTTGTATTTTGGCCATAACTTCTGATCCCATAGTCCGATCTAATCAATTTCAAATAGAAAACAATGGGACAGGATTATGCGTCGAATGCAACTTGTTGCGAGCAAATCGGTTGAGGATAAGTGCCCGGAAAATGAGTGACATTTTTTACGCGATTTTTTCGTATGAATTTGTATTTTGGCCATAACTTTCGATACCATAGTTCGATCTGGCCAATTTCAAATAGGAAATAATGGAAAAGGATTCTGCGTCGAATGCAATTTGTTGCGAGCAAATCGGTTGAGGATAAGTTCCTTAAAAATGAGTGACATTTTTTACGCGATTTTTTCGTATGAAATTGTATTTTGGCCATAACTTCTGATCCCATAGTCCGATCTGGCCAATTTCAAATAGGAAACAACGGGACAGGATTCTACGTCGAATGCAACTTGTTGTGAGCAAATCGATTGAGGATAAATGCCCGAAAAATGAGTGACATTTTTTACGCATTTTTTTCGTATGAATTTGTATTTTGGCCATAACTTCTGATCCCATAGTTCGATGTGGCCAATTTCAAAAAGGAAACAATGGGACAGGATTCTGCATCAAATGCAACTTGTTGCGAGCAAATCGGTTGAGGATAAGTGCCCGGAAAATGAGTGACATTTTTTACGCGATTTTTTCGTATGAATTTGTATTTTGGCCATAACTTCTGATCCCATAGTCCGATCTGGCCAATTTCAAATAGGAAACAATGGGACAGGATTCTGCATCGAATGCAACTTGTTGCGAGCAAATCGGTTGAGGATAAGTGCCCGAAAAATGAGTGACATTTTTTGAGTAGTTTTGCGCACACACACACACACACACACATACACACACACACACACACACACACACACACACACACACAGACATCACCTCGATTCGTCGAACTGAGTCGATTGGTATATAACACTATGGGTCTCCGGGCCTTCTATAAAAAGTTTGTTTTTGGAGCGATCATATAGCCTTTACCGTATACTTAGTATACGAGAAAGGCAAAACTACTTTTTTGCTCCGACCGCGGTCACTGCTCTGGTTCTATTGTTGTACTTTTTGTGCGAATCACCGCACAAAAGTAGAGCGCAAGAACCAACTGCAGACGGCGCGGTCGTAACGAAACTGTGAAATTTTACTGAGTTTTTAAAGATTTGGAATTTTCAATGTTTAATAATCAGTAGTTCCAATGGGCTTAAAAAATTGCTGGAGAGTTACCGATTCGATTGGTAATAAAATCTCGAAAATCCATTGAAAGATAAAGGAGCTATTAGCGTTTGAAATCTATCCTAATTTTGTGACGGTCTCGAATTTGGAAATTTCCGTTTTACACCCTGTATCAGAGTCTTCCCCTTAGACGTAGTTTACGTCAAAACAAGAGGAAGGTGTAGTATATAAGATCAGGTCTATGAAATTTTGGAAATAAAATAATCACTTGTGTAATTAGCAATCATTCAATTTCGAATTAGAGTATATCTCTTTGTAGTATTTTTTTCAAGCGTGTAGCGCGCTACCTTAGACTTCAAGATATTTTGATTCTAGCCTCCAAGGGAAGAGTTCGGAATAAGAGTGGCAAAACAGAGTGAGATTCAGTTTGCTGAGTACAGTGAACGTTCGCTAATTGGGGTTTTTCTAGTTGGGGCGCTTTTTAGTTGGGGGTTCGCTAATTGGGGCGAAACCCAATTAAAAAGCGGTCAAACCTCAGAATGTGATGTCAAAAACGCGTTGACGTTCTGTTTCCGTGTTTGGCGGGATCGATATTTTCTGGCGCGTAAAATTTTCCTTTGTTCAACGCAAAAAGTAAACAACATTGACGCTTGTCAAAACGCCCCAATTAGCGAACGGCATTCGCTAGTTGGGGTGAGGTCGTGCCCCAATTAGCGAACGATCACTGTACTGTTAGGACGAACGGTCGAGACTAGATATCTCGTGCGGGTCACGACAGAAGGGCGAGTCAAAAACAAGGTTTCAAGACCGTCCTGCCAAAGCGCGGAAAAAATAGAAGGAAGCTGGAGACTTCAGATATTCGTTCTAACTCTAATATCGGAAATAATTCTTCTCCTATCGAACTGAGCAATCAGTTCGATTTGATTAATGATGAAATTGAGCAATGGTAAGCTTTACCCACATCGATGACATCGACGACAAATCGATAAAAATGCCATTATAGTGAATAAATGTCGGACCGACACTTACGCCATGATTCCTCTACCAGCGCAGCGCCATGCGATTATGTTTTTAAGAAAGTTTATCTCGGAAACGAAAATTCCATAGTGTGTGCGCAGAATTAGGAACAATATAGCAATTTTCAAATCGATCAATAATAGGGTAAATGTTCCCATATTAATAACAGCCCGTATATTAATCACAACCGTCGATAAACCAAATTAAAAATCAATTCAATTACAATTTCGCATATCGAATGTACACAATGATTAATGGAACACATTCTTCGATGTTTGGAATAATATTTAAGATTTTGTTTAGATAATATTTCAGTTCACAAGATTCAAATGATCAAGAACAAAATTGTAAAAGCCATTTATTTTCATTTTGATACCTCTGAACTGTTGGTTTGATGCACTGCTTGATTATTACTAGCAGATACATCTGTTTTACACGACATTGTTATCCACTCATTTTCTAACTAAAACATATGTATCCTTTTGAAATTCACATCACATTTTCACTGCCCTTCTACGCATAGTTGTCCCATGTTAGTTTTTGAGGATTTTGACTTTTCACCATAGAGCAGTCTATTTTGATGTATACTTTTAGAAAACTCTAACAGATTTCGAACTTTGTTCGGAAAATCATTGAAAACAACATCAAGTCTATTTGTCCCATTGCTTAATTTCTACGCATAATTGTCTCGCGCTGATTTGATTCATCATTATGGCGGATTCTGATATTTTATGAAGTAATACACATTGAAATAGCATTTTCTGTTTAAATTTTCCAATCTTAGCCAGTTCCACTGATTAATAGGGGGAAATTTGTACAATACTCATTTTATGCGACATAGTCACTTCAACCACGTGGATGGTTCACTTTCATAGATAAAGCATGTGGAGACATATGTCAATCGTAGTAGTCATTCACGAAATCATGCACTGAACGGGGCTGATATGCGTAGAAACCACAAAACAAGTGCTCTATTTCTCTGCATAACTGTCCCGCCAAACTATTTTCATGATCGTTGTCGCAAATTATATTTGTGGGTGAAAAATAAGAACGATTTTAATGAAATTAAGTCTTCTGAATGGTTCTGTGATGTAATAATCTTATATTTCATTCAGGTTATGCGTCAGCAATGAAAATTATGATTCAATTTCAAATGCCATTTTCTCATTTGTTGTTTTTTGAATTTGGTGCAAGCATGCGTAGAACGGCAGTTTACTATTAAGATGATTATATTTGAAAAACCAATGCGATTTCCAAAAGTTTGATATAGGTTTAATTCTAACAACGTCTCAATTATCCTTCACCGTAATCCAAACTGTTAACATGGCTGGCATTATCCTCAAGGGTTGCCGACTTATATTTTTATTTCAAAATGCTTGAATATACTTTCATTGTGAAATGATCACCATGATCGCAAAATAAATGCATATGATTTGACGCAAGTCATAGAGTAGAGTGGGGTAAGAGTACGTCTTTGATTTTTTTAAGTTATAAGAAAAGTTAAACTAGCACCACTGCATCAGTTCGATAGGTATTCTGACCAACTATTGTCATGTGTAATTGTGAACGATTTGAATAAACAACAAGGGAGATATGGAGTTAGTTAATTTTTTGGTCATTTTGCTAAAAATAATTGTGTTTCAGCAACCAGTATTCCATTACCATATATACGTTCGATCAGGTGAACATTATACCATTTCGATAACCTATTGTATAGAGTACTTTATGATGCAGTACATTAATTTAGTTGGTTTTCCAAGAAGTCATAAACATGAACTGAATAAACTTTAGGGCTGTGGAGTAAAAGTATGCAGGAACGGGTGGGGCAAGAGTACGCATGTGAACCTTTAAGTTCTGATATCAAACCCGTATCTCCGGCCGAAATAAGACTACTTCTAAAGCGTAAAGATTCACAACAATGAAAAAAGAGACATTAATCGAAAATTATCACAAGTTACAAGGATAAAATGAAGTAATTTGGTGTTAGAAAGGACTTAGCAAACAAAGCACTGAAGCGAAATAATGAAATTGTATTAGATATTGTTTTACACCTAAAAATAGTCCGAAAACACAATTTCATCAAAATATACACCCATAAATTACGCAACGCTGAGCTATGAGGAGATACGATGTATAACGATTCATACAATTTTAAAAAAGTGTAAGGTAGGGGGAGGGGTGATGAAATGGTCAAATTTTGCGATACGTAATTAGTGAACTTCGTGAACGCGATACTGCAGTTCCTCTCATTAATATTCCTGGCTGTATGGTGATTTCTAAAATAATACCATTGTCCCAAATACACTGGGGTCGTGACTTTTTGATGGATTTTTTTTAATTACGCTTTGTTTCTTCCCGCGGAATTTAAAATTCATGTCAATTCTGTAAAACATCCATCGATAATCATTTAGAAAATTTTGTATTTGGCTAAATCATAGGTCTGGCGTAAGTGTAAAGATGACCCTGCAGACGTTGTCCTGCACAGTAGGCGAGAATGCGTGTTGTGATTTACCTTTTAAAATTCCTATACAAATTCTAATTTCAATTTTTCATATTTTTTTCCAACTTTAGTCGAGATTTTTACATGAGAAAATATTCTGCAAATCCGTCGGACATGTTGATAAACAAACTTGCTGTACGAATGAAGAAAATCTATCAAGCCGTTTCTTAGTCATGCACAATAAAGACTAATACATTTTTATATATAAAATCAAGAAGAAGAAAAACATTTTCATACGGTACTTACGTCAAACTATGTCACATATATGTTGCAATGCAATCATTAGTGCATGAGTTATACTTTCCATTACCTAAATAAAATTCTGCCGCATTTTGCCCCTAAATGTATGCCGTTAATGTTAAAATGCTCATTTTTGAACCAAAAATCGTCAATAATTTTGTCAATATTGAAAATAAAACGAAACTGGCTTCGAAAGGTTCATGTTTTTTATCGCGATGGAGATCTTTGTAGAACATTTGAAAAATAAAAAAAAATATATTGTCGAAAGTATCGTGAAAAACCTGATTTTTGGTGGTCGTTCATAAATAACGACCCATATCTCAACTTCTATAGCAGATAGAAATAAAGTTTATATGTTTATATGTCGAAGCATCTGTTAACACTTTTTACAGATTATTATCTGACATAATCTCACAAGAAACTCCACTAAAACGAAAACGACGTCATAACAATAATCATAATCATAATCATAAATCAAGAATTTAAGAAATCGCAAGCAAAAGGCACACAAAATTTACAAAAGTCATAACAGTAATGAAAATTTAGCGAGAATACTTCCACCCTACATGCTCTGCGATCGCTACTGCTATGGCACAGCAGAGTGCGATTGATTCGCATTCTATACCAGCCCGCCCAGCCCGTTGCCGGGGGGCATGGAGTGCGATCCTTTCGTTTAATAAACAATGTGCACTCGCTTGACTGTGGATATACAACAGTAAAGCACATGTGGAGATTGGACAAATCAAGCATCCGAAAGATATTCAATTTGCAAAAAAAAGCTAACCGCGGTGGAGGTTGGTACTCGGATTCTGATGGCTTTTCCGCAAACGTGAAATTTAAGTGGCCTTGTTGTGTAGGGGTTATCACGCCTATCTAGAGAGTAGGAGGTTGAGGGTTCGAGTCCCTCCAAGACACGTGGATTCTTTTTCGCAAATTTCATATCAATTTGTCCATTTCGAAACATATGCTGTGCATATGCACAGCCAAGATATTTAACAAAAAAATGGTTCCATTGCCGCCAAGCCCATCGTCCCTTCGGTACAACCAGAAAGTAATGCTTCAAAGGGGGGTCAGTGCATAACGCACCCTCGAGGTTAGCTGCGTGTCCTTGCAGCATCGAACATCGTGACTCGCTTTTTTAGAAGAACACCATGGTATCGTGCCAGCGCATTGCCGGCTTTCCAGGTGGCCTTAAGGTAATTACCACGCCCTATGTCCTCGGAAGGTGGGAAGGGTCGACTTCGCGCCTGCTTCCCTCTGCACGACTGGTATCAAGAATGATGATGCCGCGTGCACCCCAAATTGATTTCTGCGATAGGGCCTATTCGCCAGCACACAGAGGGGGTTGCCGACGCGGTGCCTACGCCTGCCCCAGCCTTGACAAGGACCCCTTTCCGTCCTCGGGCTCGGAACCCGCCCGGTTGACCGACGCCGTGAAAGCGACGATACCATGTTGTTCTTCACGCGGCCTCTTGTTCGATAAAAGTATCTAGTTCGACCACAGGGCACCGGTATGACCCATGAAGCCGACTCCGAACCCTTGGACCACCTCTTATTTACGCCTGAACTAGCCATTCCTCGAGTCCACGCGCCACCTTCTGTGTAGCTCCGGGACGATTTAGACGATAGCCGATAAAACGGCGTTCCAGCCAACTTCATCTAGTAGTGTCCAGACCACATGTGGCAAGCATGTGGTCACGCATTGTGCGAAAACGCGGGCACACGAACAACACGTGTTCCGCCGTTTCCTCTAAACCTACGCACACCGGACACTCGGGCGAGGCCGAGTGTCCGAACCGGTGTAGGTACTGTCTGAAGCAACCATGGCCTGTAAGGACCTGGGTCAGGTGGAAAGTGATTTCCCCATGGCGCCTCTTGACCCACGTACCTATCTCCGGTATCAACCTATGTGCCCATCTACCCTTAGTGGAACTGTCCCACGCACGCTGCCATTTGACCATTGAGGCCAACCTGACAGTCCTACGGATGCCTCTCGTGCCGCACATTTCGAAGCACTCTATGTCTTCACCGATAACGATGTCAATAGGCATCATACCGGTGATGACGCAAAGTGCATCGTGCGACACGGTACGGTACGCGCTCGCAACTCTTAGGCACATGAGCCTATACGTACTTTCTAACTTCGTTCTGTAGCAGTTAATACGCAGGGCCGTGCCCCAAGCTGGCCCCCCATACCTCAGTATGGACAGAGCAACGCTAGCCAGAAGCTTGCGCTTGCTGGCATAAACCGCAGAGCTATTGGACATCATCCGGGACAATGCCGCTATAGCTGTGGAGGCACGCTTGCAGGCGTAATTGACGTGGCTACCAAAGGTGAGTTTATCGACGATCATTACCCCCAAGAGTTTGATGGAGCGTTCAGAGGTGACCGTGCAGTTGCCTGCCCTTATCACCGCTTGTTGCTCCGACTTTCGGTTGTTAACAACAACCACCTCAGTCTTGTGGTGAGCCAGTTCTAACTTCCTGGAACTCATCCACTCCTCCACAATTGCGATCGAGTTGGCTGCAGTCAACTCCACCTCTTCGATCGATTCGCCGTAGACCTCCAGCGTAATATCGTCAGCGAAGCCGACGATTGCCACGCCCACCGGGAACTTCAACCTCAAGACACCGTCGTACATGACGTTCCATAACACCGGACCCAGTATGGAACCTTGCGGAACCCCTGAGGTTATGTCAACGCACTTCCGACCTGCCTCCGTGTCGTATACCAGTACTCGATTCTGGAAGTAGCTTCCGAGAATCTTGTACAGGTACTCGGGAATTCCAAGACGCAGGAGCGCATCTGCAATAGCTGCCCAACTGGCACTATTGAAAGCATTCCTCACGTCGAGAGTCACTACTGCACAATAGCGAACTCCCCTCCTCTTAAGCTGGATAGCTATCTCCGCGGATTTGGTAACCGACAAGATAGCGTCTACGGTCGACTTACCCTTTCGGAAGCCAAACTGGTTACTCGATAGACCATCCGCACCCTCCGTGCGTATCAACAACCTGTTGAGGATGATCTTCTCGAGCACCTTTCCCGCCGTATCAAGCAGGCATATTGGTCTATATGCCGACGGATCCCCGGTGGTTTTCCCGCCTTTGGCAATAAGACCAAGCTCTGCCTTTTCCATGCTTCAGGGAAGACTCCCTCGTCCAGGCATCTCTGCATGACAGATCTGAACATCTCGGGAGCCTCGGCAATGGCCGCTTTGATGGCCAGGTTCGGAATACCATCCGGTCCTGGCGCCTTACCTACACTAAGGGACTGTGCAATCCCCGCAAGTTCCGCCACCGGTACTCTTCCCTCGTCGGCCACCCTGGCCCGTGGCAGCTGCACAAAGGGAGGCCAGGGACTTGGGTCGTGACGTGGGAAGAGTCCCGCGATGATCCTCTCCAGCATCTCTGGAGACCGCTCTGTAGGGGCCATCGCCCCACGTGTCTTGGCCATTACGACCCTATAGGCGTCACCCCATGGATTCGCGTTGGCACTTTGACACAGGCCCTCGAAGCAGGCTTTTTGCTTGATCTAATCTCAGTCTTCAGAGCGGCTCTAGCAGCCACGAACGCCACCCGTCGTTCAACACGCTCCTCTTCTGTGCGTGCTCGCTGCATCCGCCTCCTTGCCCGTAGGCAGGCGCGGCGCAGGTTCGCAATTGCTTGAGTCCACCAGTAAGCCGGTGGTCTCCCATTCCTAGGGTGGACTTTCCTAGGCATGGTGGCATCGCATGCACGCGAGAGTACTGTTACCAGCTGCTCGCCTCTCAGACCGAGAGTATTGTGCTCGCGGCGGAGCGCTTCCTTAAACACCTCGTCGTCGAAGTATGATGTCTTCCACATATCCCTTCTTCCGTCCGCTGAATGCTGGTCGTATAGTCGATACTGTAGCGAACCGCCAGGTGGTCGCTGTGAGTGTAGCCATCATCTACCCTCCAGTTCGAACTACTCGTTTGGCCAGGGCTCCAGAACGTAACGTCGATAATCGACTCGGCACCGTTCCAGCTGTAGGTATTTTTGGTACCGACATTAGCCAAGTCCACATCCAACATGGCCAGTGATTCCAGCAGGATCTGCCCCCGTTGATTCGTGGATCGGCTTCCCCATTCCACGGCCCAAGCGTTGAAGTCCCCCGCTATCACCACCGGCCTACGCCCCATCAAGTTAGCCGTCAAACAATCTAACATTCGACCGAACTGCTCGATCGACCATCGAGGAGGCGCATAGCAGCTGCAGAAGAAGACCCCGTTGATTTTGGCAATGACGAAGCCCTCGTGTGTCGAAGACACCAACTCTTGAACTGGGTATTTCCCCGTTGTCCATATCGCCGCCATTTGAGACCCATCGGTGACCCAATTACCGTTCCTGGCGGGTACCCGGTAAGGATCTGCTATGATGGCGATATCCGTCCCCCATTCAGCAACTGTCTGACACAGCAGTTGCTGGGCTGCATCACAGTGGTTCAGGTTTAGCTGCGTTACCTGCACTGTGATTTTGCAGCACGCTTAAACGCCGGGCACTTCGAACCCCCCATGGGGTGCTTGCTGTTCGCAGCTTTGCTGGAACAGATCAAACAGTTGGGAGGGTTCGCGCAGCATTGTGCCTTATGTCCCTCCAATCCGCAGCGTCGACAGAGCTTGCTTCTGTCAGGGCCTTTGCAGTCCCATTGCTTGTGCCCCTGTTCCAGGCACTTGAAGCAAACTTCGAGTTGCTCATATATGCCCACAGGGCATACCGACCACCCCACCTTGACGCTCCCTAACTTGACTACCTTGGAGGCGTCCGCTGCAGGTAGCCGAACCAATGCTACCTGTGTCCTTGCCGGACCTTTCCGTAGCCGAACGGCTGCGGTGGACGCCTCCACTTCGCACTGTCGCCGCAGTGCCGTGACGAGCTCTTCGACTTCGGTGATCTCGTCCAGGTCTTTAACCCTTAGATTCACCTCCGTCGTGAGTGCCCTCACCTTGACCGTCTCGCCTAGGACTTCCTCCGCCAACTTCTTGTAGGCGGCGCCCTTTTGCGAGACGCCCCGCTTTAGCTCGAGGATCATCTTGCCCATCCGGGTACGTCTTATTCGACGTACGTCGGCGCCGAGTTCACCGAGCTTGACGTCACTCCTCATCGCCTTCAAGACGTCCGAGTACTTAGCCTCGTCTGTTTTGATGACTAGGGCATCGCCCCTGGAGCGATTGGCGCCTACCCTAGACTTCTTACTATCCTCATTCGCCCGGGCCTTCTTTTCGGCCCTTGACGTCTTCGGTTTCCTCTTGTTCTTGACCAGGGTCCAGGAGGCGTCATCCCCCTCTATTTCCCTGGTCTGGGGCGGCTGAGAGCTCTCAGCCTGCCGTAACCCCTTACCACCGTCTTTCCTGGGTGGACGGACCTTTCCAGGTCCTTCCTCCCCCGGTTTTGGAGGTACCTGGCCGGGGTTCAGCTTCCCAGCCCCACTACCTTTGTTCGGGGTAGTAACCCTCCGCGTTTTGGGGCGGCCCCCAGGGAGCTCATCCCCTGGAGACTGTCTCCCCCGTTTTTGTGTCTGCTCCGTTGGAGCAGCCACCCCCGACGTGCCTGCGAATACTTGAGCCTCAGTCTTGGTAGACTTTGGCACCACCGTCTTCGCTGGCACGCCCTCGGTCGATTCGACCTTGCCCAAATCCGCGAATTCTTGGGCCTCAGTCTGGGTAGACTTCGGGTAGAGTCGATGATGGCGTCCAGCTGTTCCGTCGCCACCTCGAAGGCCGAAAGCCCGTCGCGTTTGCGGTTCATCGCCTCCGCAAGCCATGGGCCGTCAATAACCTCTACCGGCGTTTTTTTAGCCGAGAGGAAGGTTAAGTGACCCACGCTGGCGCTGCGCACTGAGCTGCCGATTATTGCCTCTGGCCTCCTAGGCGGAGACCTGAACAACCCACCTCTTGCGAAGGGGTTGTCGCCTACACTACTAACACTAGTTGAAGAATTGTCTTGGTTTTCCATTTTGATCCCACGAGTTGCTCGGGAAAAGAGGTCCACCACGCCAGAGCCCAGTATCACGCGGTAAGGGACAATTACTGTGGGGGGTGCCCAGGTACCCCACAGGCTCCGTTAAAGGCCTAGCTTATTATTTCACCCCCCTGGCCATGCATCCCCTCGGCACGGGTCGCTTGACGCCTTGGGATTAGGGGTTAGGGACGATGGTCCCAGTCTAACTCGCAGTGGCCATGGGGAGGGGTCGTCAAGCCCTTGGACAAAGTCCCTGCTGCCCCGAGAATTTGACTTGTGTGCTCACCTCTATCATGCCATGTGAGTCTGACTTGGATGCTCACCTCTTTCATTCAATTCGCGCTAACACATACTACTCTAGTCATTCGACCTAACTCTCACTCTGGCATCCCTTATGGGACATTTTGCTTAGGTTCCCACTTCTGGCATACCATGTGAGTCTGACTTGGGTGCTCACCTCGCTCATACCATATGAGACTGATTTGTGTGCTCATTCCTTTCATACCATGTGAGAATGACTTGGATGCTCACCCACACTCCTCTGCCACGCTGCGGGGTTTCAGTAGTCAAGCGGTAGGTGCTCTCCAGTTTCTGCAAGTAACTGCTTACCCCCAGTGCTTTTGCCCAGGACGGGCCTACGTCTACTGCCGCACACCTTGGAGCTGTTGGACATCATCTTGCACGCATATTCGACATGGCTACCGAAGGTAAGCTTGTCGTCTATGATCCACGTGAACAACTGCATGTGGTGCCGACTTACGGTTATTGACGATAACCACCTCCGTCTTATGTTGAGCGAGCTCAAGGCCTCTCGCATTCATCCAGTCCGCCACAGTGCTGATCGCGTGTTCTGCGGTTAGTTCTACTTCGGGGATTGACTCCCCGTAGACCTCTAGGGTTACATCGTCAGCAAAGCCGACGATCTTCACACCAGGAGGGAACTTTAGCTTCAGAACCCCGTCATACATCAGGTTCCATAGTACCGGGCCCAGGATTGACCCTTGCGGGACTCCTGCGGTAATTGGAACACTTTTCTGACCGGTATCGATCTCGTATAGCAGCACGCGGTTCTGGAAGTAGCTTTCCAAGATCCGGTACAGTAGCACCAACTTAGAATTCGGAAGTCGGGACTTCCGAACCGAACTTTCTTCCGAAGTTTTATCTGTCAAACTATTTGATACGTTGTTTAGCGCATCTTTAGGCGAATCCAGCGCACTACTTCCGAAGTTGGGAAAGTTGCCTGTATCTGGAGAAAAATCTAACTTCGGTATAAAATGCGGTCTAACTTTGTTCCGGATAGACAATAAATGGTTTGCTGCCTCGATATTTGTGTGATCGAATTGAAAGAGGAAGTGACATTCATAGATATAACACTAGAAACGCGGAAGATGTAAGAACATCTAACTTTTTGCATGGAGCTTCACAAAATTCTTTGTTTTTTAAAGGTGGTATCAATGATTTCAATTCGATGCCTACACATATCAAACGTGCAACGACATTATCACAATTCAAGAGACTTTGTGTTTCACACGTAAAAGCTGTATTTTAAGCTACTTAGTTGACTTTTTAAAAATCATTAATTATTGTATCTTGACGAAGTTTGACCTACGGATATTTTGTTTGGACAATTGTGTTTTTCAATTATTGAGGCACTAATAAACTATTTTGTTCGCCTCGATGATGATGATGGATTTTATATTTATTGACGTAATTGTAATTTGACCTTTTTCTTGTGTAGTCTACAAAAGTTTGAGTCTCGCGCGCGTAAAGCAGATATGAATGATTTTTAAATTTATTTACAGACTGGCGCTTTTTCGGCTGTTTGAATGATTCTGCGGATTAGTAATAGGCTATCTAGTAGAGTTTGGTTTCCGCGGTTGATACCGAAACTTTTGATATCGACGGAGCGGTAACACAGGTTTTGATTTTGTTGACAGCGACATAGTTTATTAGATTATTATTGATGCTTTCGTGTGGCTAACGTTACTTGTAATAACATGAAACGCGATTCTTGGTGGAACTTTTGAAATCTGTGCGAGAGGTATCACAAGTTTTGCATTTTAATGAACTCGAAGCATCACTACTGATACTTATGAGAATCTGTAGATGAAAAAAACAGTTTTTCACATTTAATATTTTTGCTGGATAGTAATGGAAAGTTATGAAATTTATATCTGTGATGGTAATCAGATCATTTTTGATTTGTTTTGCAAATCTGATTCTGATCTGATCAAAGATAAATCGTCTAGCTCAAACCTTTGTAGGGGTATGTGGCGGGACCATCATCATCATCATCATAACTCGGACAAAGCCGCTTCACATCTCCAATAAACGATTTTTTTTAACTTCGAGGTATCTAGCGAAGTGTGTTTTATGCGAATGGATTTAATAAATTTCTCGGTCTATCTGTATTTCCACAACTTTTGAAATATCACTTGATTTTTCTTCGTTTTTTCGTAGATTTTTTCGTGGGGTCGACCCAATGTTTTAATATATCCAGTTAGGTTATAAAATTTTCAAATTAAATTAACTAATGCCTCCTCAAATAATGTAAAATTTAATTTAAAATTCAGATTATAATCATGAAGCAAACTGTATGCAAGAAATTTATACAAGTATAAAGGAAATTTATTGCTGTTTAATGCTGAACCAGATGAATCCTAATATGAAAATAATTAACCGTGAAAATTGATTTGGACAGCAACTAAAATTGTTTGTCGCCGTTTTGCGAAAAAAAAACTTTTTTTTATATATTACGAACCACCCAGCATGATGTCCCATATGTGCCACACATGAGTAGGTTAAAAAAAAGTTTGAAACTGTCTTTAAAATAAGCCTTGTGATCGATAGCAGCGTAGTAAAAAGGAACTTCAATGGCAGTCATGCCTTTCTTTCCAACTCCTGAACTGCCTTTATTACGGCAAGAGTCAAACCCTATCACAGCCGACACTGCACGCCTGATTAACAATTGAATAATTGATGGGAGAGACATTAAATTTCCATCAACCGAGCTCTGCGTCGGGAACTTCGATCCTGGAATCAGGTAGGAAACACAAAGGGAAACCGACGTAATTAGCAGTAAATGGTGCGGTTTCCGCAGCTGTTCAGGTTAGTCCGGTGTTGCATTCCACGTGGACAGTATTATATCTATGATTGCTGCCGACTGATGATTGCGTATACGAGTTCAAGCTCTAATTTTCTCCGATATCAAAACAAAGGCGCGTGCGGAAAATTGAATGGTAAACGTTTTGACTTTTCCTGGCCGTGTTTGAAATGCAAAAGGGGTAAGAGGTTACATGAAAGTTGTTGGTTTGATTGAAAGGTTGTAATCATTACCGCGTGTCCTTAAGTGGTGTTTTCACTCCTCTGGCGGAGAGATAAAGGACAACACTGACCGACGACGACGCATATGTTGCAGGGGAGTTAAACGCAGGTGCGCAGTATATTCGCCTGGAAAACCACGAACGATATGAATTATGAACTGTGTCCTGCAACGCAAAGGGGAACGTAAAATGAATAGCGAAATATTCCTAGAAGAAAATCGATAGAGTTTTGATTTTGTACTATCGATGTTGATTTTTTTTTAAATTTGCATGGAGTAGTGCAACTATAGGGGTCTCCAGTTAAACCTTTCGAAAAAAAATTTGAAGGAGTTATGAAAATTCTAAAACCTGTTAAATTGGAAATTCAATCTAATTTTAATGAACAAAAATCCAGGAAAATTCTGAAATAATAATGAAATAACGCAATATTCTTCCGAAAAAAAAAAAATCATAAGTTTTCCTCGGTAAAATCCAGAAAAAAACCCGGAATCAATATTGAAAAATTGATGAGTAAGAAAACACTTTTCTGGTTGCTATGGCTCTATCGCGGTCATGACTTCTTTCTCATGGAATGTAAAACTGAAGTATTGCCAATGACAACAACTAATGATTGTTTGCCGCGTATCTATAGAGAAGTTGCCGGATCTTAACGATGATTCCTGAGCCAATCGAGCATTGAGAGCTGTCAGGATCTGAGCCAAATGAACTTTGTTATTGTTGCGGATTGTAATGCGATTGTAATGAAAAGGGTTTTACGAAAAGTTTTGTCGAATAAACAGTTTATTTTACATTGGAAAGTTGAAGTAGTCTAGTTTATGCATGGTACTTTGTTCATTTGTATTGCACTTTCATTTTAGTGATAATGCACTGTTGGACGTTAGACAACGACATCTGAAAATGCCATTATACGCAAACGGATGGATGTGCGTGCAATGACAGGCAAAATAATCGTAGACTTTATTCAAATAAGATTCGATTTTGTTCAATAAATGCTTTGATAATTTGGCTCATTTGCATAGCACAGTGTCATTGTGAAAAGTTGCACTTGAAACGCAGTAATAAATCAATGAAATTCATGTCATGATTTATGGATTGTTAATAATTAGGTTTTTTGTATTCCACATTCGTCTCCCCACAGATATGGTCGAACCCGGGCTGAAGCTATCTAATGGGCCAGGTGCCCTCTGTAAAGTTTGCGGAGATCGCGCATCCGGTAAGCACTACGGTGTACCATCGTGTGACGGTTGCAGAGGATTCTTCAAACGAAGCATCAGAAGGTACAACTTGTAAATAACTTCTCATCGCGTGAACACTAGAGCGAACGACCATAAAACGTTTGTGTTTTGTCCTTTCCATGTTTTCGCCATTCCGGAACAGGAATCTCGAATACGTTTGCAAGGAGGGTGGAAAATGCGTTGTCGACGTATCCAGGCGTAACCAGTGCCAGGCATGTCGGTTTGCAAAGTGTCTGCAGGCGAATATGCGTCGGGAAGGTAAGCAAGCTTCTATACTTAATCTAATGCTTTCAAAGAAATAGTTCTGTGATTTTTAAATTTAAATTAAGAGAAGAATTTTTCTTGTTATTTCAGTACTTTAATGAAAAATATATACATCGTTCTTCTGAATATTGCATAGTCACAGTTATATTCAACTTCTACACAAAATCACGAGATCATTGATATCTAAATCGCTAACCATAATCGAACACTCCACCCGAAGAGGTGAGAAAAGTTCAGATGGCCAAACAACGAATAACAACAAGCTGTTGATTTAGCAATTAGGAGTCCTTGAATGTAAATACATTTTTCGATCCTATCCATTCACCGCGGCGCTACCGAAAAAGTTTAGCCGATTCAAGGAGGGTGACACACCCAGAAGCGACAGACACCACCGAGTACAAGCATTTTTCCTCGGATAGGAAACCACACCATGCCATCAAAAAAAAATCCACTCGGCACAGATAGGAAGAGAGAGACAATTCACTTGCTAAGTGAGCGAGCGTGGCAAGGATTTTTCCCATTATACCGTGATCCGTTCAACGATGTTGTGTGGCGAAAGAACTATTTTGGGGTGAAAGGTTTTCCGCCTTGCTCACGCCACGTGTTCCGGCTCGCATACTGGTTTTCAGTTATAGGCGCTTGTTGGAGATTCAAGACATGGACGGGGTTGCACTCTGTGGTTAAATGTAAACATATTTTGTTCCGATTGCTGTTTGGTACTTGTGTCCTAATTGCACCCTGAGAGATGGAAGTGATATGACAAGTGTTTGATTTCAGTTCACGTTCACTTCCCGCCTTATGTCAAATGTCGGTAGCATTTTATTTGATTTGTCTGCTACAGCCGAAGCAATTGGCCTGGAAGTGGAGAAGTAAATACTTCGCGGCGTAATGTAGCGATTGTTTGGGATGCATGTTTTTGAAACTGTGTCAATTTTACGTCATGAAAGAGACATCCTCGTCGGTGATTGAGGTTTATTACATTAAACCCTTCATATTTGATGAGTATTTGGTAAAGTTTATACCTTTTCTTCCTTTTCCGTAAAACTAGCTCATAGAGAGCATTTTGACTGATTATGAAAATATTCCATGTTCCTATTTATGTCCTTTGTTTCTTGCCAATAGCCGTTGCCGTTAAATAAGTATCGGTTTTGGCCTAAGCTTCCTATCCACCGGAAGATGGCTGCCATCTCAGATATAGCTTCCGGGTAAAGCATGTCTAGATCAGTCGCTGCATGCCAGATCAGACGCTGTTGGAGCCGCACGTGCTTATTGGTGGACTGAGGCTCGATCAGTCGGGTCAAATTTGTTTAGAGTCGCACCAGGACTAGGCTATTGCGTTTTGAGTAGCACACCGTCGCTATGTTGGGGCTTGTTTGCAGGTACATGCAGCTTTCAATAAAAGTTTAGCAGAGGCTACTGTCGAGCCCTGAGGCAGGCCTCAGGTTGTACCCTTCACTCTAGCTCAGTGATCCTCGAAGTGCGGCCCTCGAAGCCTTTCCCTGCCGTCCGCGAAGGGTATCAGAATATGCACTACATGTGGCCCATTGAAAAACATCAAATACAGGAAAAGCTTTCATCGTGTCCAGTTTTTCGTTGTACTCTGGCTGGGCATATGTCAAGTTTACATCATTATGATGTTCAAGAAACATATAAACCAAGAATCGTTTTATCATCATGATTAAATAAATTTCTCACTTCATACATGCTTTGTTGGCTAACGGCAACATACTTTGATGGTATTTTTGGCGCTTTAACCGAGCTGAATATAGAATGTTCTTAGTTAAAAAATAATGATGTCATACATTGAACCCTAATATGAATTCTTTCATTCTTCAGAATAAGTTAAGTTGTGGCAAAATTCGATTGGAAATTGCTTGATTTATAATTCCTGAAAACGTACTTCACACTAAGAAAAATGTTCAACGAAATCAAGATTTTGTCATGCTGCGATCAGTTAGGATGATGAAGAAAAGGTTTCCGGAAAATTTAATTACTTGGAAATAAAGGAAACGCGATGAACAGTTCAGATTTACTTAATTTTCTATTAAATAATACTACTGGTAAGTGGTAGTAGTTCGACTGAAATAATTGTTCTTATTTTCTGAATTTGTTAGTTTGCCCTATTCAAATGGGTTTACATTTGCAGAGTCCGACGTTTCGGCCCGTTATGGAATCTTTTTCTTGATGAGCATTTCCCTTAAAACACGAGTCGACACGACACATGGCTTCACAAACACGTTTCAAACATGCTGTCGTTATTTGCAACAACTTTCATTGAACAATAATCCTCGAGGATAAAAACAGTTCGAACTCTCAGAATCGGTCGACAAATGGTAATGTGGTAAAATAGTTTTGTCAACTAAGCCGAGGAGATTTTGTTGCGAAAGAAAAATTTCACGCCAAGTCTGGTATCGCAGAAGTGTGTAATAATGTAATCTCGACTACGCTGTAGAATGTAATGCCCTAAACCCTACAAGTATGTTTTTAAACAGATTCTTTTAATACTTTGTATTATACTTCAAAATTCAATTCGAAATGACAAACAAATATTGCAAATATATTGCGGCCCGCTTCAACAGTTCAAAATTGCTGTGTGGCCCTCGATAGTAAGCTGGCTTTGGACCACTGCTCTAGCTGTTGCCAAAAGTACAACTGCGCCCAGTTACTTCTAGGAAAGTACGGGGCTAGTCCATACAAGTAGAAGGCCAAACATATTTTTGCGTAATTTCTTTAATATTTTACATTAATTTCGAAGATTTATGGCTGAAATATGTTTTGACGTAGGACTTACGTCTCTCTTCACTATACCGGGTGTCATTCCAAAATATTCAAATCGACCGCGTTACGCTGTGTTGAAAGATTTCAAACGTTAATAGCATTCGTCTCAATGGACGAATTTCTGCGGTAAACCCCTCAATCGACAGATTTCAAGTATGCTTTTCATGTCCATGCTTGATAAGACCCGAAAAACTTGTTTCAATAGGCATGAAACTGTTTTCAATGAAAAACATTGAGATCAAAGGAACCTATAAATATGGGTACCGCATAATTCTTGCATCATTCCATTACCACGTTCTGATTGGTGCAGACACCAGCGAATGAGCAGCCGCTGGGTCTGCCGAGAAGCCATAAAATAGCGCAACGCGATTTTTTTCCTTTCATTCTGACCGCGACAAGCGAAGCAACCGCATCATCGATTGAACAGCATTCACACCTTTTAGCAGGGAATGAAGTCTGCACCGACCGCTTTTTCGGCTCGGCACCATCGAAGCCACCATCATCAGCCGAAACCTAGCCAGTACATCAGCAGTCCATCCTACAGACCCGACAAAGCAGCAATGCTGAGCAGATACCGGCAGCAGCAGCAGAGTCGAGCCGAGACCGGCCGGCATCGGTGCTGAGCCGAGACAGGCTGAAGAAAAACCACATGATGCAGCATGTATGTCCAAAAAACAAACGGTTCTTCAGAGAGCCAATATCAATATCAATGCTTTCAATACACTTCGGGATAGAAATTGTACTTGGGTGTCAAATCCAATATTCTAGTGATAAAATTGTATGCGTGATTTTCATAAACAGCGTCACAACTAACAGTGGATAATTTTTCTGATTTAACCGCGAAGTGGACGAAGGACTTCACTTGACCATGCCTAAAAAGAGCAATGGGTAATGTTTTCAACATAACCGTGAGCAGACGTAGGATTTGTATGAACGTAACGTATTTACATTCAACTTCTAATAAATAAATACATAGTTTGCTTTGTTCCTAACTATTAAGCCCTTATTTACTCAAGCAAATGTAGGTCATTTATATATATATATATTTTTTTTTTATTAATGATAGTATTTGAAGTTCAAAAATTCTATTTATAAAATTTTCAGTCCTGGGCAAAATGTCCCGTTTTCCAAACAAAGAAATACAGCACCAATTTCGTTGCTTCTTTTTGCTAACAAGAAACAAGTCAAGGAGCAGTAACCCTACTAAAATATAGGAGGTACTGCTAATGCGTCAAAGAAAAATTATTCAATGTTTTGATTCCAAATTCTACGTCAAGTTTATTAATACAATTTCTCAGAAAATGCAAAACAAAGAATAAGATAAAGTTTATTTAAATATTATATTGGAAATCATTTTTTGAGAACTTTTTTAAAACATTTACAAGTAATTTGATATGAAATGACTCGTACCCATCCCGGGATAATGTGGATTATGAAACCAATCACCTGGATGAGCAGACCAAATCTCTCTAATTTTATTCTTCTTTGTCCACCACCGCTGCCCTCGCTGCTTCAGCCATCATCGGCCTCTAGCCGTGAACTCCGAGCGATACGATGGGCGATTGCATCCATCGCAACCGACCCCACTGCATCCGACCATCATCAAGCACAGAATGACAAAAAAATGCGCCCACTTCTTTCATGCATATTCGCAGACACACCGGCAGTTCTACCGCTGGTGACTGCATGATGTCGCTGTGTAGGTAAACATAGCGAACGAACGAACGAAACGAAAAAATGCGCGAGCAAAAAGCACGTCAGTACGCGCTGCTGTCACAAATTGTAATGACTCGCACACGGCAGACACTGCTTCTTTTATACACAAAGAAAATCTTCCGATAGACCCGAAGGCCCGTGACATATCGCATTCTGATGTCCGTGTTAGGAACGCACGGGATTGGTTACATATGAAATTTTTACTGGATTTGACAAGAATTGAAATTTTTAATAGCTTATCGTTAATAATCTCAAGTTTCAATAAAATACGCAAATTGCTGGATAGTGTTCGAGTCGATTGATATATAAATCTTAAAAATCCATCGTAAGATAAAAGCGCTAGTAACGTTCAAAATCTTCCCTTCCAGCGTAACGCTCTCGATTTCCAAAAATCTAAATGACACCCAGTATAGTAAAGAAAGACGTAAGTCCTACGTCAAAAAAACATGAGATGTCCAAATCTCTCACATAATATTTGGATATTTGGATTAAAAAAAACACCGATAACAGCTCAAACATTAATAAACTATCAATCGATTTTTCATCAAATGTTGGATTATATGGCATTGATCAAGAAATATGTAGATAAACATTGTTTGATACTGACCGCACACAAAGCGAACATGACTGAATGATCGTCCCATGTTACCAATTCTAAATCTTATCACCCGAAATCCCATGTCCGGGTGTTTCCTTCCTTCTACTACTAACAATGTTGTCTCAGAAAAGAACACGTACTTCTCACCTGAACTGCAATTCTAAGCTCGTTTGCCCGGCTTATTGGCCTGTATCAAGCGAAAAGTCCCGTTAGGAAATAGACGCCAGCAGCGAGCAACAAGCGTAAACAAGAAGAAGCCCTTCTCGAACGCGTTGATGATGATGACGCTTTGGCTGACAAAGAAGCGGGATACAAGACACTGGCTGATTGGCCCACCAATTGGGAAGCAGAGAAGATTCAAAATCTATATAATAAAAATGAATTGAGATTTCCTTCCTGACGATTTAACTAGCGAACGGGTTGATCAACTTGCAAGATTTATCCCTAACCAATTCGGTTTGGGATCCGCAAGGTTTGTATCTACAAAAAAGTTGGTGAATTTAACGGGGAAATGTAAAAAAATCATCTGAATACAATTTTGGGCCAGCTGTTGAGGAAAACATAACAAACGCGCGGAAATTGATCTAGAATGCGGCGCTGCAAATAGTTCATTTTGACATTTGCAACACCCGGGCAAAGCTGGGTCTCTTTCGCTAGTAAGGTATAAAAGAAAAGTGCATTCGCTCGCAGAGCATTCAGTCTTTTTTATACCACCACTAGAAATTCGCGGTTATTTGAAAAGATCGTTTTCTTACTTTTTGGACATAGCCGAAGCAAACAGCCTTTTTCAAGGCTCTAAGAGTTAAAAATAATGTTCTCCTTCAGTCGCTATAGCACGGATTAGGAGGCCCTACATCCCCTGCTGGGCCAACTTGTGGCTTATTTCAGGCAGTCCTTCAGTGGGAAGGTTGCCACTGTCGAGGCTAATATTCCGTGACCGGACAGATACTTCCTGAATTGCTTTTGATGATTCTTGTTCGAGGTAGATTTGATTTCTGTGTCGGTTTGATGAGAAGATTTTGCCAAGGAATGGTATGCAACGCCGATTATTTATCCAAAATAGTTGATGTGAGAAATTTGGACATATTATGTATCTTAAAGGCATGGTCAAGTCAAGTCCTACGTCCACTTAGCGGTTATGTCACAGACATTACCCACTGTTCGTTTTTTTAATCAAAATAATTCAACTTTCGTGTTACCTGTATGAAGGTAAATTAAATTTCTAATCCAAAAAAGTGAACAATTTTAGGCTAAAATGCGTTTTAACGCTTTAATAAGCATTTTAAAATTGACGTCCCATGTACCTTGCTGGGTGAAATAAAAAAGCATCAGCCGGCCCCCATTTTGTTTTCTCGCTTTCGTCAGGGCCAATTGGAAGTGAACGGATGTGTAAATTGTAAAAAAAAGGATGAAGAAATTTGAAAAAATGGATTAAATATACAACTGTATTTTGATTGTTATAAATGGTGTTTTGAAGCAGAACTATAAACGAATTCACCCGACACAAAAATATTTGGAATCAAAACCATTTAAGGTACCATACTAATCATATTGCTTGATCATGACTTTAAACTACCGGGAAAATCTATTACTTTTATTTTAATTCAATGGATTTCCAACTAAATAGTCGTTTCTAAATTTATCATTGATGTGGGCAGTGAATATTTTGAGCAATTAAATAATTGTGTGACATCGAAAACGATTTAGAATTTTTAATTGAAGGCAAAATCTGCAATTTTCATTTGCCCTTGAGTTTTAACATACATGGGGCAAGTGGGACATATTTGAACAACATTTTTTAAAAAGCTATTTTAATTGTTTTTAGATGGTTGTCTAGCGAAAAATAACTTCGTCATTTATATATCATATGGATCTGAATCAGATGCAGTTTGATTTCGTTGTTAAAAAGTATTGTACAGTTAATTACCAAATGTGTATTTTATATTCTGAAAATTATCTCCCGCGTGAAGAAGAGCAATGGCTATAACTATGCGATATTCTTTCGTTTACAGTACAAATCTAGAGTGCTTTGAGAATAGGTCGTATGTGCAAAAGAGAGCCTCTCTTCGGTTACATTCTCTTTCGATTATTACAAAGCTATACACAAATTTATGTTGGATTTTTTGGCAGATATCTAAAGACAATAACTTTGTCTAGCGTGCTAAAGTGAAAATGTAGCAGAAAATGCTAAACTTGCCGATCTATTAGCGAAAGAGAGCGTGAACAAAGAGAATCTCTCTTTTGCACATACGACCTATTCTCAAAGCAATCTAGAAATAATCTATTTTTTCTACAATAAGTCAACAGGAATTGTCTTGTGTTTTGTTATTTTCAAACTTCGCATTGATATGTTCGAAGAACAAGACTGGTTTGATTACTACACGGATAAAAATAAAAAAGCTAAATAGATTATCTTTTAATCTAAAACCATATTCGGTCTATCCACTCATTGAAAAGCTTAGATAGACAATAATGTTAACTTGCTTAACCAAAGTTTAATCATTGGAATGATTTTTTAAAAAATATCCAACAGAGATTAATAATCATTTATTCATTGGAAAGTATTGGTTTGACGTTTCAGAAATAAGATAAACAACATGTTTTCAAAATTTTATTTATTTATTGAATATATGAGCAATAAATATACAAACAGTATTAAATTCGACATTGTGGGGTAACAGCGAGAGGTAACAATAAAAGAAAAACAGTTCGAATCTAAAAAAAAATATCCGTCGTGACCCGACTATTCCGGATTTTTCATCTCAAACGACGGAACGGCGACGGTGAAATCCTGCCGTTTCCGTTCTGTGCAACAAATGATGAGCGCAGTGGTGTGTTCTGACATCTATTAGATGTATTTTCTGTCGAAGCACTCCGCTGCGCTCACTTTCACTTAGGGGGCTTTACAGTCTGAAACGTAATACCAAATTTATTCCGTATCACTATCGGACGACCTGATTTGACCCATTCAAAGGTGCTGTTTCCGTCATTTATCAACATCTTCCGCCATGCGATTCCTGGTGCGATCAAATAATTCCCGTGAACCAAATCCATCTGTTCCGGCTCCACTCCCATCATCACCATGTACAACACACGTTGGAGCATATTTGGACTTATTGCTGTGGAAATCAAAATATGTTTTCATATAATACTCCTCGTCGTATTTGGTTTAGGATAACACTCACCGTATAGGTCATCATTGCTCATTTTATTTTTAATCCTGCAGTCTCCTAGGGAATATTCCTGAACAGTTTGAACTAAATGAAGGGAAAAAATGACAAGTCCCAGCAGTAACGAAAAATCAGAGATAATATTAAACTCGATATTAAATACTCGAAAAGCATTACAATGATTAAAATAAATAAATAAACGTTTATTTTGTATGCTCTCAGAAGAATAAAATTTAGAAAAGCTCGAAAAATATTAAAAATTAAGCTAAAAACATTTTTAATTTTTATCCGTGTAGATAGAAACTGAGCCACTCACTCTTTATTGCTCATGCTATTTATAGATATCAAAATAATAATAAAGCTTTTGTTTACTTATGTGTAGCAAGTCTATGTACACTTTATAATAGTATTTCAATTCAGCACCGGGGGGCTAGCAAATCTATCAGAATAGGTACGGCTATTTTCACTTCCTACAACTAACTCAGACTATACAATATCTTCCCCCTTTAATTAACCTTCCTACAACCTTTTGATTTCAAATCGATAATTAGTTTTAATTTGTATAATTCAATCCTAGTTCAATAAACATATTCATCACACACTTTCTTTTTCTTCTTCCGTGTAGATCGCCTTAGAATAGGATGATGCTGTGGAGCTGTTGTTTCCGATGCTTGGTGACAGGGTCGTAGCGAATTTGGATGCAGTTCGCTCGACGCTGGAAGAGGTGGCTCTGGGCTAGGAGTAAACCCCCTGAATTCGTCTTCGCTTTCATCCAGCTCTGCATATTTCCTCTTTGCGCTTCGGTGCTCATTCGACTGATCATTCCCACTGCTTTGTTGTGGTAACTGGAGCGTCACAATACGCCTGCGTCCAGGTTGACTTCGAATCTTAATCTGCCCCTTGTGGGCCGAGACCAGAGTTGATCCGATGGATATCTGCAATATATTCGTAGAGATTCTTTTAATAAAAACTGCATCTAACCCATTTTTCAATGTCTTTAGTATTATGATTTTTGTAGTAAACCTTGTCTCCAAATTTCAAATTAGTATAAGGATCTTGATCGACATTTTCAATTTCTTTACTTTTTCGTTCTAATGGCTCGGCTAGCTGTCGTCTGTAGTTATTCTTTGGGTTGACTAAATCCAGTACTGTTTTAGGTTTATAATTAAAAACACTCTCAGACGGATACTTTCCTCCTTCAGATAGACAAGTGTTGCGGTAGTTAAAAAGAAAATAGTTTATCTTATCTTGAAGATCCATACTCCTCATATTTGAGTCTAACAGAAATTTCTTTAAAACCTCTTTTGTAACTCTCACTAACCGTTCCGCTTGCCCATTGCTTTGAGGATGGTAAGGCGGGCTTTTGAAAACTTGGATTCCTTGTCTTTCTAGGAACCCCACGAAATTATTTGAATTGAATGGTGGGCCATTATCTGTCACTACTACATCCGGAAGTCCGAATGTAGCAAAGAATGATATAAACTCTTTGACAACTTTCTCCGCATCTGTACCATACTTCATCCAGCTTATTTCTAACCATTTAGAAAAACTATCAACGATCAATAGAAAGGTACGTCGTTCGAAATAAAAAAAATCTGCATGAATTCTACTGAATGGCCTTGTAGTAGGAATCCATTCAGCAGTACCTTTATGTGTAGGAACGACTGATGTTTTAATGCATACTTCACATCTTTTACAAATGACTCAATGTCGTCATTAATACCGAACCAGTATAAACTCCTTCTAGCCTGCTGCTTCATTTTAACTATCCCGGTGTGATTTACGTGCAGTATTTGTAGAATCTTTCTTTGTAATGAAACTGGTACAATTACCCTATCTTGAAAAAGCAAACAACCTTCAATTTCCTCCAAGTCTTTATGCTGTGAGTAAATATTTTAAAACATTGATCAATTCGATCCGGCCAACCGTTTCTCATGAACGAAACGATTTGTTGTAAATAAAAGTCGTTTTTAGATTCTTTTGCTATTATTGTAGCGTCTAAAGGTAGCTCCTGAGAAAAATTTAAAAAATTTATGTGTTGTTTTTCTAAGCTTTTAGGGACTTCTATTTCCAACGGAAAACGCGAACAAAAATCTGCGTTCGCCATTTTACTCGCTGGTCGGTATTCAATGTTGTAGTCGTATATTGCTAATTCCATTACATAACGCTGTATTCTGGTTACTGAAATTGAATTCCGCCCTTCTTGCCCAGTATGCCTAACAAGGGCTTATGGTCTGTAAAATGGTAAAGCTTTTACCGAATAAAAATTTGTGAAATTTTTTTACTGTCGATACAACCGCTAACGCCTCCAAATGCAATATGGGCTAATTTTTCTGAGCTTGATTCAGAGAGAAAGATGTGAACCATATGGGTTGTTCCTCGCCATCTATTACATGTGAAATTACTCCACCAAGCCCGTACGAAGAAGCATCTGTACTAATCACTATGGCCTTTTTTGGATCATAAAACGTTAGAATGTTAGCCTTGAGTAACTTTTCTTTGCAATTCTTAAATGCCTCTTCACAATTGAATCCCCAATGAAACTTCACCTCCTTTTTTAATAATTGGTACAATGGGCTCAATGTAGCCGATAAATTCGGTAAAAACTTTCCATAATAGTTTATCAATCCCAGGAATGCTTTTAATTCTGTTGTGTTTTTTGGTTTTTGTGCCGCCACAATGGTTGAAACTTTTTCAGGATTAGGAAGAAGTCCTTTGTCAGTTATAAAATGGCCCAAATATGGCAGTTGAGTTACGAAAAACTTGCATTTTTTTAGATTAACTTTCACGTTTGCTTTCGATAATTTATCTAGAACCATTATTAGTCTATTGTAGCATTCTTCAAAATTCTTTCCTGCGATAAGGACGTCGTCGAGATAAACATAAACGTATTCAATATCTTGTAAAATGGTCTCCATCACCTGTTGAAATATGGCTGCGCTCGATGATGCGCCTTGAGGGAGCCGATTATAACTAAAAAGACCTTTTATTGTATTAATTACCATTATTTTTCTTGAATTGGTCGATAGCTGTAATTGTGTGTATGCTGTCGCTAAATCTAGGGAGCAAAATATTTTACATCCAGCCAATGACGCGAACAAATCCTGAGCAGTTGGTAACGGATAGGTGTTGGCAATTAAAACTTTATTAATTGACGCTTTGCAGTCTATGACCAGTCTGATGTCTCCATCTTTTTTAATAATAACGACAACTGGAGATGCCCACAGACTGGTTTTAATAGGAGTGATTATTTTGTCTTTCTCCAAAAGATTCAAATAGTCCAAAACTTTATCCCTGAGACGATAAGGCACATCGTAAGGTTTTCGGAAAATGGGGCGGTCTTCTTTTAACACTAATTCCGCTTCAAAACCAACAATAGGGGACGAAAAATCTCTATTAAAAATTCCACTGTAACGATGTGTTATGAAATCCAAAATTTGCCCTTGATTGTTTTCTATACTATTAACAGCCAAGTTCTCTGAATTAGGCAGTTGCAAAAACTGTTCTCTCCATCCGCTGTAAAATATATCCAACCAATCCCTTCCTATAAGCGAATTGAATCTATGGCCTCCATTTAAAACCACCAATTCCAATTTAGCAGAAACACCATTTAGGCAAACTGTAACAAACGCTTTTCCATAAATTTCCAAATTTGATCCGTTGATCACAACCAATTTCCTATCACTGTTTCTCAAACCAATACCACTGAATTTTGTTTGAAATTCTGTTCTACTAATTACCGACACAGCCGAACCACTGTCCACCTCCATTACACACGTCTTTCCTTCTATTCTTACTTCGAGTAGACAAGGCTTGCTTATTCTTCTTTTAGACGAAATCATAAGACACGGATAATCACCTTCTTCCTCGCTTTCTGAGCTATAATCAACTCGAAGACGCTTGAAATAATCGTGGACTTCCTTTGGTTTTACTTCTTCTTTCACCGCATTCACCGGTTCCCTCTGACTGTCCTTATACCGATAGCAGTTCTTTTGGATATGACCTCGCTTCCTACAAAAGTGGCAGACAAAATTGGCGTATCTGCCCCGACTCGAACTACGTTGGCCCGACCTTGACCGTCCTTCAAATTTTCTATAGCTTGTTCGATATTCACTGTTCCTATTATTATGCCTGTTCATGTCTATAGATCTACTACGGCTACGATCTTTTCTGTCTACTCTAGAATTCCTACCACCGAGTCGATTTTTAATTGAATTCACCCCAGAACCTCCAACTGCTTCGGCAAAATAAAGACTATTGTTGTTCGCCATCTCAAATCCTTTTATTATTCGCTCCGCTGACCGTAAATTTAGATCTTCTTCATTCAATAAACGCTTTTGCAATTCCCTATTAAACACGCCAAAAACTAGCTGATCTCGAATGGCGGAGTCACGGAATGCACCAAAATCACACGATTCAGCCAAATGCTTAACCGCAAGCACGTAATTTTCTCCAGTCTCGGTTGGACTTTGTCGTCTGCATCGAAACTTATACCGTAACATAATTTCGGAATCTATTTTATCTAAGCGTTCCTTCAATTTCTTCGTGATTTCCGAATACGATAACGTTTTGAGATCTGTAGCCGGGTACAAAAGTTTCAATTCCTCAAAAACAGCTAATCCTGCACAGCTCATAAAAATATCTTTTTTCCGTTCTTCCGTAATGTTATTTGACGAGAAAAAATACTCTATCAATTCTACGTAGTTCGACTGGTGCCGGGCACATACGGATCGATTGTGCCGATCAACGCCATTTTGGCTGCACCGAATCAAATTAACGAAATGTCCGCGCTTGAAACCAACAATAAACCAACAAGGAAAATGACCACGTACCTGTTATTCTATTCGTGCGAAACCCAAACGAGATGTCCGCCTCCCGCTGTTCTTAACCGCTCTTCTAGCCGCCACCGGGGAATTACGATGGATCTGGACCGGATTCTGCTACACGTCAGCGTTCTGCCTCCTCTAATTCACGTACCGCTACCTCTTACAGTAATTATAGGTGTACTTTTTGCGTCGCTTTACGACCGGCTAAAACACAATATAAAAATGTAATGGCTTCTCCAACAATAACTTTTATTCACTATTCGCCTGACAAGACCTCACCTTGTGCGAATCACCACCGTACACGAGCTTGAAAAACACGGTTATTTCACCGCCGCCGGTATTCAGTGCTCTGGACCACAAATCCCCAATCTGGAACAATCACGACTCTACCGTGTCACGAACACTTCACCAATCACAAACTCAACTAAATTCTCTAGTTTACTAGTTCACTTTTCGTTTTTCCCTCGTCGCCAGTTGATATGTTCGAAGAACAAGACTGGTTTGATTACTAGATAGAAACTGAGCCAATCACTCTTTATTGCTCATGCTATTTATAGATATCAAAATAATAATAAAGCTTTTGTTTACTTATGTGTAGCAAGTCTATGTACACTTTATAATAGTATTTCAATTCAGCACCGGGGGGCTAGCAAATCTATCAGAATAGGTACGGCTATTTTCACTTCCTACAACTAACTCAGACGTTACACGCATCAGGTTTTCAGATATATAAAAAGCTTAACACATAAATTGGCTAGTTTGTTCTGTTACAAATTAAAAACACTGCGCATCGCCTAAATGAAAATGTTTCTTCTGAAGTACTGATTTATGTAATAATTTGTGTTCTAAAAAGAGAAATATTTATTCATATGAAAACTGAATAAAGATTTGCTTATCCTTGCACCTAAAACATTTGATACCAAAGTAAGCTAATGGAAAACAAGACAACAGCCAGCTAAACGATAAATCGGCTGTTGTCTTGTTTTCATATCTGCTAACATTATAATCCCTTTCTTGTTGCAAAAATAAAGTCCGACATGCAACCAATCTCCATTCATGATGTGCCAATACTAATACTCAGAAATAATATGAACAGTATATCTACATTCCTCAAATTAGTTTCGTTCGACAGTAGAAAACAGAACAGGTCCCACTTGCCCCGTTTGATGGGGTAGTGGGTACCGAGGGTAAATTTATTTCTAGCACTACCAATATTGTTATAATTGAATAAATGGCTTCCAACACCTCTACACTTCAACAATGGAAGTATATAATGATGTATCAGTGGTTAATGTTCGGAAATAACCTGTGTTCTAAGCATGCGTTAACAATTTTGATGAACTAGCGTTTTTTTAGGTCCCACTTGCCCCGGGGTACCTTAAATAAAACGAAAAATGTGTGCAAATCATAATAATGGAACCCGATTTAGCACGAGGAAAAAAAATACATTTGCTCTGTTAAAGAAATTGGAACGCAGAACAAACTTTAAAACTTGAACTGTGAATACAAAATAAATGTAAGTGCTAACTAATTAATTTTGCGTAAGACGAAGTTCGGCGAGTCAGCTAGTATTAAATAATGAATTTATAAAGAAGAATCTCACTCCCGTTCTCCAGAAATACGCCAATTTTAATGTGCAACTGTGGTGCAACTTTTGTTATCAGTAAGAAACATGTCAACTGTCACAAGACGAGTTTGGTACTTTCCATTTAATTCCACCACGTTTTGTAATCTTTGCCGATACGTATTTCGACCTCAACTGTGAGGGCGTCTTTAGTGTCTCGCACTTGACTCGACTAAACCCATATGAGACACTCGGGACAGTAATGCTTTTATATGCAGTGATGTGCAACATATTTCAGTAATCGTATGTTGACTTAAATCAAATGTTACGAATACATATTTTAAATATAATTTCATAACTCCATAGTAAGATTGTGATTCAATAAGCGTTTAATCAAACGTAATACGCGTAAATTATTAGCAAATTGGCAATAACTAGTTATTTATCAAATTGGAACATTCCTACCTATGTAACAGCAAGATGTGTTCATTTAATGATCATAATCTTCAACTCCATTATCATTGAACGCCAGCTTTCCTTTATTCCAGTGCTCAAGGGTGACATGTTTACGACAAACACTCTTCGTGAGAACCACAACGGCTGCAATCAATACCATCATCGTTAACTTGTTTCTAAAGTCATTGTATTCCCGCCACCACATGCCCCATTACAATATACCACGCGTCACTTAGACTAACCGGAAGCATATTTGTCTTTTTTTTCTTGTTCCCAGCTGTTCAACACGAACGTGCCCCTCGCAATTGTGCCTCACTTGCAGCCATGAATGGAATAAATCCTTCCGATTTCTACACCTCGCGAACGTTCGCGATGCCACAGACAAATCTATTCTTCCCGCTCCCGCTACACATAACGGCTTCGTCGGCGTTCACCCCCATGGACCCAACCCGCTTCATTCCTCCGTACGGGAGTACAGCCATGTTCGATCACTTTCCGCCGACGGCATTCGGGGCATCTTCTGCGCCACCCATGTCCGCCAATGTGAAAAGCGAAAAATCAATTTCGGAGTCAATTTTCACCAAGATCACCGGCGACACGGCTCCACTTCAACCGCCACCGTCCTACACCATCAGCGCTATCCTGAACTCCAGTAGCGTGGCCGCGAAAGAGAACGAAGTGAGCAGCTCAGAGGAAAGCATCAGCAACCAACCGACGAATAGTGAAAAGTCGGAAACGGACATGCTGCTCGAAACTGCAGCCAAGCTGCTCTTCCTAGCCGTGAAGTGGGCTAAATCGGTGCCATCGTTTCTGCAGCTGCCGACCGCCGATCAGAAGGTGTTGCTGGAGGAATCGTGGGCGGAGCTGTTTGTGATAACCGCAGCCCAATGGGGGCTACCGATCGATAATGGTGAGTTTGTGCAGTGCGGATTTTAGCATTGGAATGGGGAATGGTGTTAGTGATTAATGAACAAAGACTTATAGGTTTGTGGTGTAGAGTTAATGCTCTCTGGTTTATGCTGATAGTCCATAGTCATGTAAGGAACAGTGGGGTAAGTTGGTGAAGCAAATCTCATAGTTCATATCATCATTAAGGTACAATTAAAGTTGAATATAATATTGAAATCTATCTATCTATATTTATATATATATATATATATATATATATATATATATATATATATATATATATATATATATATATATATATATATAAAACAAAGTTGGCATTTGTACGACCGCGCATCACTCAAGAATAGACAACCCAATTTTTGCTGATTTATATCCCTTTTCTTCTTCTATTTACGAGGAAAAATGTTAAGATGAAATGGAATACTTTAAAGATCAATGCCCAATCTTTTCGTTGGAATGGTTTTTCGTACAATTTTGCATGATTTTTTTCAATTTTGATCTTCTATATATATAAAACAAAGTTGGCATTTGTACGACCGCGCATGGCTCAAGAATAGACAACTTAATTTTTGCTAATTTATTTCCATTTCTTTTTGAAAAAAAAATGACAATCGAAATAAAATCTCTCCGATGAAATGGTTTGTCGTGCATTTTGTATGATAATTTCAAACCATGTCATCTAAGTTGACATTTTCATCAGATAACGGAAAGATCGATTTTTGTTAATTTTGGTTTGGCTACTAAATTAATTCGAAAAGTGTCATGATAAAATAATTTCGAAAAAGGAAAAATTATTTTGAAAAACCGGTTTGTTTTTTAGATAAATTGTGTCGTAAAAAATATATCAGCAAATTGATCAGTTTTGGGCCAGACAAAGTTCGCCGGGTCAGCTAGTTTATTATATTTATGACAAGATTTATAAAATGATTTCAGGATAAAAAATAATTGAAAAACCAAAAAATCCCTATCGTGATGTGCCCTAATTTCGCAGGCGCCCTAACTTCGCGCATTATAAAATAATTTATTTTTTTAAATTTTTAAAAATCTGGGGGATTATAAAATATCATTGATGTTGAATGTATTTCACGAAAGAATTTGAAAAACAAACTTGGTTTAGTACATCAAATAAACTTATTTCAATTTGATCCTCCCATCGACCGCCATATTTGCTTGTGCTTAGCACAAAGACGAAGAACATGACCCAAGTAAACAAATCATTTAATGATTTTACGGCACAAAACTGGCTACTTTTTGGAAATATTTGTATATGTTTATTCGTCATTACTATTGAAAAGTGTAAAATTTTATGTATTTTGTGTTTATTTAGACTTTCGCTTTGTGCGCGAAATTAGGCATATGAGAGTAATTAGGGTGCCTAATTTCGTTTATTGTTGTTACAACATTCTAATGAAATAAAAGCAATATACAGCAACAGGACAGTTTTACATTGAATAGAACCCGAAGAGTTCATTCCCATACGCTTTTTATCTAATTTTCAGGCGGATAACCACCGACATCGACTAATGTTGACTTGAAAAATCTCATAAATTGCAATACAGTGTTGACCCGATTTTGTCACTCCCCGATTTTGTCTACCCCCGATTTTATCACGTTTTCGACCCGATTTTATCACGTCCCGATTTTGTCACGTTTTCGACCCGATTTTGTAACCCCAAAATTTTTTGTCATTCTTTTTATTTTCGTAAATAATACCAAAAACAGCATTGATTTTCATGAAATAACTTTCACCGCCTGTAGTTTATTACGAAAGACTTCTGAGTACCTGGGAAATTTTCTGTAAGCAATTTCAACAAGAAATAACGGGTACCGTTCACGCATTTGGCTTTTCCAAGGCATAAAATGATTCATATTTGTGGAATTAATTAAAAAAAGTGATAATATTTTTTTTTCCAATTTTGTCACATACCCTGTTTTATCACCCCGAAATTCACCAGAAGGTGATAAAATCGGGATATTACTGTAGCTACCAAATCCGATGTGTAAAATTTTCCATTCCAAACATGAGCGAAGTTAGGAACACTTTTGCGCGAAATTAGGAACTATCCTATTTTTATGCGCGAAAGTCTAAATAAACACAAAATACATCAAATTTCACACTTTTTAATAGTAATGAATAAACATATACAAATATTTCCAAAAAGTAGCCAGTTTTGTGCAGTAAAATCATTAAAAGATTTGTTTACTTGGGTCATGTTCTTCGTCTTTGTGCTAAGCACAAAAAGATATGGCGGTCGATGGGAGGATCAAATTGAAATAATTTTATTTGATGTACTAAACCAAGTTTGTTTTTCCCTGTCCATGGATAAGGGGATTGACGTAGGTAAATCAAGTGTTGAAATAAAAGTACAATCAAATCGCAATTCCCTGTTAATGATTAGGTGTTTTCAAGCTAAAACTTATTTAAATTTGAAGCCATCATAAATCACGTTTAGCACACTAATCAATATTTTCTAGAAAATATTGTTCTATATTACGCGTTGAGTGAAATTATATACTGTAGTGAAACATTTATCACATTTGTCTTAAAACATGTTTTGGTAATTGACGCTTGATTTACCGTGCCTCCAAGCTACTAGTAGTCGTGGTGTCGCATGATCTAACAACATCTGCCTATCAGTAGAGTTGGGGGTGCCGGCAGGGCTCAGTAGGGGTCTAACTAACAATTATATTACTAACAAGACCCTGAAGCGAACGCTTATCCGCTTCTACAGTCCGATTCTATTAGTTATTCACTTATAGTAGTTAACTAATATCCAGTTGTAGTCAATTATGTTTGTAGCTGTAACTGTATACATAGATTCTACTGTAGCTATTGTAACTATAGATGTGTTTGGGGTTTGACAAGACACATATAGAACTTATAGGGTATATGTTGTGTTTATATTTGAATTTGTAATATCAGACATAACCAATTACTAACAATATTTTATACTATTTTGTTAACTGCTTTTGTATCATACTAATATTATAAACCTAGTTCATATTGTTAGGAGGCAACCCCTATAGCAAGCCGTCCCCATCTACATCACCAATAGTGTAGGTGCTATTATCATTCTCACCAGTTGACAGTTCATTTTATGTTATGTTCTTTTGTATTAATTATAACAGATAACCTTGTAATAACAAGATCGCGTGTTTTAGTTTCTTCCGTAATTTCGTGTTTTATTCCGGTTTATTCCGAGGCCATCCGAAAACCATTTCAGGTTATGGGCCCAGAACGTTTTCGGTATATCGGTCGAAGTGGTTCGCGTGATGGAGGAGAAGCCGGAACGTATGTTTTTGCCTCTGTTTGATGGCACAAATTTTTCCGCCTGGAAGTTCAGGATGATTATTCTTCTGGAAGAACACGAGCTCGTCGAGTGTGTTCGGACGAATGCCAATGAGATGGATGAACTGACGGATGCACCAGGGGATACAGCCGAAATCAAGAAGAGGAAAGAAGTGGAACGGCAGAAACGGTCTAAGCTCGACAGAAAATGTAAGTCCCTATTAGTGTCTCGTATTCACGACTCGCAGCTTGAATACATTCAAGATAAACAGTCCCCGAAGGATGTCTGGGATGCCCTGCAGAGAGTTTTCGAACGTCGGAGTATAGCGAGTCGAATGCACCTCAAGCGGAGGATGCTATCTCTCCGTTTCGCCGGCGGGAAGTTTGCAACAACATTTCCTGCTGTTCGATAAACTTGTCCGCGAGTATCGCTCAACTGGTGCAGATCTGGAAAAGTTGATGTTATCTGCCATCTACTGTTGACACTAGGGCCATCGTATTCTGCTGTAATAACGGCACTCGAAACGATGCCAGAAGAACAACTTTCCATTGAATTTGTGAAGTGTCGACTACTGGACGAGGAGACGAAACGGAAAGGAGTAGATTCATTTTCCCTCACCAACGAACAGACTGCTTTTGCCGGATCGAAGCAGCAGTATCCGAAGAAAACATTTAAATGTTTCGGCTGCAAGAAGGATGGGCATAAGATATCAGATTGCCCGGTCCGGAAAGAGAAAAGGAAGACAGAGGAAAGAAAGTCTAAGGCGCACCTTGCCAGTAAAGGTGACGTGTGTTTCGTAGGTGTGAGCAAAGGAAAAGAAGAAACAGTGAAGTCGGATCGAATACAGTGGTATATTGATTCTGGCTGCTCAGATCACCTAGTTAACGACAAAACACTTTTCGAGGAGTTAAAACCTTTGCGAAAACCGGTGTAAATAGCGAGTGCGAAAGTCGGCGAGACAATCGTGGCCAGGTATTCCGGCACGGTAAAGGTGATTTCAAGGATCGGCAATGATCATATTGAGTGCACAATCAGAAACGCTTTATTTGTCCCTGCACAACCATGCAACCTATTCTCTGTTCTGAGAGTAGCTGAAGCAGGCATGCGTCTTGCGTCTGATGGCGGACAGCTAAAAATCCATCGTGGATCGGAAGTTGTGGCATGCGGCTTTCGCACTGGAAAATTATACCAACTCGATTTTTGGAAAGTCGATAGCGTCGCGAGTGAGTCGATGCTAACGTGCGGTCGTGTTCCGATGCAAATGGAGCTATGGCATCGTCGTTACGGACACCTTAATGCCAAGAGCCTAGGAGAAATTTTTCGATGTGAAATGGTTACGGGAGTGAAACTGCCCCTTCATGCGAAAGACAAAAACGTTGTTGTGTGTGAGCCATGCTTGTTGGGGAAACAGACTCGGAATCCGTTTTCCATACGTGAAGCAAAAAGGTCGTCACGAGTGCTCGGAGTAATCCAGTCGGATGTCTGTGGACCAGTGACACCGGTCGGACTAGATGGTGTAAAATATTTTGTGACATTTATCGATGATTGGTCACATTTCGCGATGGTGTTCCTAATCAAATCGAAAAATGAAGTACTGGAACAGTTTCGAAATTATGAAGCTTTCGTGACCGCGAAATTTGGACAGAAAATAAGTCGCTTTCGATGCGACAACGGTGGCGAATATCGCAATAGTGAGTTCGAAAGATTCTGTAAGGGGCGTGGTATACAAGTTGAGTGGACGGTTCCATATACGCCCGAGCAAAACGGGATAAGTGAGCGGATGAACCGTACTCTTGTAGAAAGAGCCCGTTCTATGCTGGAGGATAGTAATATTGACAAACGGTTTTGGGGTCAAGCAGTTCAAACCGCGGCATATCTAGTGAACCGCAGTCCATCGAATGCGATCCAGTCTGGAGTGACGCCGTATGAAATATGGGAGGGGAGTAAGCCGAACATTTGCAAACTGCGCACTTTTGGATGTAATGCTTTCGTGCATGTTCCAAAGGAGCATCGAAAGAAAATGGATGCGAAGGCGTGGAAGGGAATTTTCGTAGGTTACGCTCCCAATGGCTATCGTGTGTGGGATGAAAAATCGCAGAAGATTGTGCATGTGCGTGACGTTGTGTTTGACGAGTCTCGTGTCCCGACACTGAAGAATCAGCAGATAAGCAATTCGGATATGTTTCTGTATCCGACTTCGAAGAATGAGTTAGCTGTTATTGACGATTCTCCTGATAGTGATGAGCAAGTTTCTTCCGAAGAATCTGAAGAAGAGTTTGGAAGTTTTATGCAAGATAGCGAAATTGAGCCGCATGACGACCTCGGTTCTCCGGGCGAGGATTCTGGTGATGAGCCACAAGTTGAGCAGCAATCACAGCAGCGTTCGCAGCGTGTACGAAGTGCCCCTGAGTGGCACAAGGACTATGAGGTTGAATATGCAGCATATGCTCTAAATGCAACAGGGTACGTTGATAACGTACCGAATTCCTTGACAGAGGCTCGAAAGCGAAAAGATTGGTTAAAATGGAAGGAAGCAGTAGAGGACGAGATAGTTTCGTTGAAAAAAAATAAAACTTGGTCTTTGACGGAGTTGCCTGAAGGTCGTACCGCCATCACAAGCAAATGGGTGTTCCGGATCAAACGTGGGATAAATGGACAGCTGGATCGGTATAAGGCTCGTTTAGTTGCGCGCGGTTTTAGTCAACGAAGAGGTTTCGACTACAGTGAAACTTATTCACCGGTCGCGAAACTAGACACACTTCGCACCGTCTTGGCGGTTGCAAATCATGAAGAGATGATCATCCATCAAATGGACGTGAAGACCGCCTTCTTGAATGGAGGGCTTTCAGAAGAAATCTTCATGGTTCAGCCAGAAGGTTTTGAAGCTGGGAAAAATCTTGTGTGCCGTCTGGAGAAATGCTTGTATGGGCTGAAGCAGGCATCGCGAGCTTGGAACGAGCGGTTCCATTCGTTTGTGGAAAAACGGCTGAAGTTCACGAGGAGCATGAATGATCAGTGCCTGTACACGTGGAAGACCAATAAAGGGACAGTGATTATGGTTATTTATGTGGACGATATCATCATCGCTGGTACTTCGTTGAAGCTTGTCGAGACGGTGAAGCATTGTTTGGCTAGTGAGTTCGAGATGACTGATGCTGGAGAAGTGAAATGCTTCCTTGGCATGCGCGTTGACCGTGATCAGCATAAGGGAGTGATGTGTATCAGCCAAAAGCAATATCTCGAAGGTTTACTGCGGCGTTTCGACATGGAAGACTGCAAGCCCATTTCAACTCCCATGGAAAATCGATTGAAGCTATCGCGTGGAGAAGAGATCAATCGGACGAACCAACCCTATAGAGAGTTGATAGGGTGTTTAACCTACGCTGCTTTGACAACTCGTCCTGATTTGGCAGCATCTGTTAACTATCTCAGCCAATATCAGAGCTGTCCCACGGACTACCACTGGGCCTATTTAAAACGAATTCTGCGCTACATTAAGGGAACGTTAGACATCGGTCTTGTGTTTCGGCGGAGTTCCGATGCGGTAACAATGGAGGTGTTTTCAGATGCAGACTGGGGAAATAACGTTATGGACAGGCGCTCTGTAAGCGGCGGCGTGTTCAAAATTTTGGATGTACTGTGGCGTGGATTGCACGAAAGCAACAAACCGTATCGCTCTCATCAACTGAGGCGGAATTAACTGCGCTGTGCGTGGCTGTTTGTCACGAGCAGTGGCTTATGCGAATAATGCAAGATCTGGGATACGATCCTGAGAAGCCTGTAGTATTTCACGAAGACAATCAATCGACAATGCGGATTGTCGAAGATTCGAAAGATTATGGGAGATTGAAGCATGTAGACATCAAGTTCCATTATGTGCGGGATCTAGTACGACTGAAGAAAATTTACCTTGAAGTATGTTCCTCTGACTGACAGCAAGCCGACATGATGACCAAGAGTCTACCTGTGGCGGTTTTTCGGAAGCACTGTGCTAGCATTGGGCTGGCTAACTGCAGCGGTTGAGCAGGGGTGTTAGGAGGCAACCCCTATAGCAAGCCGTCCCCATCTACATCACCAATAGTGTAGGTGCTATTATCATTCTCACCAGTTGACAGTTCATTTTATGTTATGTTCTTTTGTATTAATTATAACAGATAACCTTGTAATAACAAGATCGCGTGTTTTAGTTTCTTCCGTAATTTCGTGTTTTATTCCGGTTTATTCCGAGGCCATCCGAAAACCATTTCACATATTACCTAGCATTAAGATTATTGATAGTGTAATGAACAATATATCTGCTATTTAAAATATATCCCTAACCTATTCTACGTATCGACATAACTTTTAGCATACACATCGTATTCAAAACGAGGCGAATATCAGTACGGACACTATTCCAATGCAAGTTGAAGAACATACATATTTGAAAAGTGATTTCTAGTGTTTCAATAGTGCCAATATTCACGGAATTAAGACAAAATGGAAATAATGCGATATGATGGTGGCGCGGTGCTGGTGAAAATTGTAGCAGGAGATGGACACTGCTTGTTCTCTGCCATCGTCAACCAATTGTATCATACGGACGTTCGGAGTGATGAACACTACCGAAAAGTTTGGGAAACACGACGCCAAATAGTCCGGCATATAAGGTGCAACCTTCGATCATTTAATGACATATTAATGACAACTATCAATGAGCCGGGCGCATCCATGAAAGGACGTACAGAAGAGGAAAAAATTCAAAGCTTTTTACATAGCCTTGAAACAACATCCGAATGGGGAGGTGCGGAAACAATTGTAGCGGCATCCGAGGTGTTCATGAAACGAGTCGATGTTTACTGTGAAGGCGGAAATATACTGCAGTTCAATCAAGATGCTACCATTAATGGAGTCATAAAAATCGCCTATAGGCTTTCGGCACACACCAGGAACAGTAACCAACGTAACCACTACGACAGCGTAATACAAAGGATTAATATGAACAACCTACCTGAGGCGTCGAACGTGGCAAATCGCGCATTCAACGCCCCTATAAGTTCTGTCGAGGCATGGCAGATGAATCCTACGGTGGACGCCTCGCAAATCAGTATTCGCAGCAATACTACTGAAGTTACGGGTAATAGTAACGTAATCATTGATAAGGAAGAATTCAGATTTGCCAGCTGGAACGTTAGAGGCTGCACAGCAAACGAAAAGAGGTGTGAAGTAGATGAGGCTTTGATGAAACAACGTATTCAAGTTGCAGCGATTCAGGAAACACGGATGCCGAGCTGTATCATGAGAACTAATAACTATATTTGGTACAACGTAAACAATGACGATACAACAAGACAACGGGAAGGGGGAGGAACGGCCATCATTGTTCATAAAGAAATACACGTGCCTAATATGTTTCGGAAAATATCTTCTAACTCATCATCTTATTTGTGTCAGGTATTGGGACACTCCATACTATTTATCGCAACATACGTAAGACCAATAACCAACGAAAATAATGGAGAATTCGCTGCCCTGATCCAGTACACACTGAACCTACCTCCGGACATGCAAAATAAAATAACCATTCTTGGAGACTTCAACGCTCATATTGGGATTCAAAGTTTGACCGATGACGATAAGAAACGCATTGGACCAAACCTATTGCACCAACATTGCAATACCAACGGTCTTGAGCTAAAAAATCTAATACATTGCCTAAGACTGAAGAACTACCTCACATTCTCAAAGTCACCATCAGTGCGTGCCACCTGGTTTAACAGGAGAAGTGAATCACAAATAGATCACATTCTCATGAGCGTCATGAAAAGTTTCAAGCATCCAGAGGTAAAGGCAATTATCCATCCGGATAGACTAAGTGACCATAAAATGATAATTGGAATATTAAAAGTCAGCAATCCAACCAACGACAGGTCGGCTAATATAAATCATAATGTCAGCTTAAACTCCACAAAGCGTCTGAAACTTGATTTGGAAGGACTAAGAAATAACGAAGAAACACGGGAAAAATATCAACGAGCATTGCACGATAACATAGTTCACTGTAACCCTATAAATTCAGTGGACACGAATGTTAAATGGAACGTTCTGTCGAATGCCATAATGAAAGCTGCGAATTCAACGTTACCGAAACCAACATCACCAATGACACCTAGAAGAGAACATGCATCGAGGAACTATGTAGAATGGCATCAAAAACTTCTTAGGGATAGGTCCAACGCAGACTTGAAAAAGGAATGCTCCAGAGCCAGAAGAGAAAAGAGGATCGCATTCGAACAACACTTCGAGGAAAAAGTGCAAAAATTTATCGAAGAGACATCGAACGACAATGGATTGGACAAGATGATCAAAACATTCCGATTTATCAAAGGGCATAGGAGAAAATCGAACCAAGGACAACGAAAGTTTATACACATTAGAGAATGGGAAATGAAGATAAGAGAACAATCATGGGGAAAGGATGCGGAACTGGTACAAGAGTCAGACAACCGCTCTGTCGGACCTGAACCGACTAGAATGGAAATAGCGACGATCCTTGCGAACATGAAAAATAATTCCGCACCCGGACTGGATGGGATAGTCAGCGAGCTGCTTAAAAACGGATCTGAAAATATGATGGATATTCTGGTGGATCTTATTGTAACTATTTTCAGAACAAATAACGTCCCTTCGGAATGGATGAACACATTACAAATTCCTATTCCGAAGATCCATAATGCACAATCCGTCAATGATTATCGATGCATCACATTATGCTCAGTCGTGTATAAAGTGTATGCAAAAGTATTACTGGATAGACTTGAAAAGCAACTCCCTGCATTACCGCAATACCAAATGGCCTTCCAACAGAAACGCAGTGCATGCGACCAAATCTTTGTGCTACGTAGAATCCTAGATGAGAGATGGAGAAAAGGTAAACCAACAATTCTAGTTTCATTGGTCAAGCATTCGATAAAATTGACACTTCTAAGTTGCCACTAATCTTGAAGTCAATGAATATACCACACGCATTAATCAACCGTATACTGAAAGCCTGCGTGAATGAGAAAACATCAATACAGTGGTTCGGCAACCGTACTCCAGATATTCATAAGAATCGAGGTATCAAACAAGGATGCCCGATCAGTCCGATACTGTTTATCTTGATGCTGCATCATGTATTATCAACATTGAAGGAATTTTTACCAGAACTAAACATCAATGAAATCAGCACAATCGTCTTACCATTTATCCTTGCTTATGCTGATGAAAAATCATCGCGTTACTAGAACCTCTCCTTTTCTCAATTGGATTGGAAATCAACCAAGCAAAATCAAAAGTGCTGTATCGGATTCCACAGGTGGTGGACAACCGGAGCAAGGATCGTTTGCAGCAATTTGGAAAGTATTCGCTGACGGTAACTACGAAAATCCGTCACTTGGGTGCGTACATCACGAGCAGTCTTTCGAGAAAAGAAACCACGTCCGACCGCATCAAGAAGGCATATAAAGCATTTTATTGTCTAAGCAATTTCCTAAGGGAGCATACACTAAAATGGAGTACTACAAAAAAGCTGTACCATTCATTAATAACACCCGTAGTTACGTATAGCATGGAGGCTGCTACACTTCTGAAGCGAAATCGGAATTCACTACGACGGATGGAAAATACCATGCTTACTGCCCTCAAGTCACTGAGCGATATATGTAGATGATCCAGCAAATAACGGATGTTCCGATAATTCCAACCAACGAGATGATGACAATCTAGGCAATGAAGAGGAATCCAACTCTCAATTTCTGGCAGTACGAGAATTAGGAGGCCGTACAATCAATAACAAAATCAGAATCGCCCGATTGAATCTCATGGGACATGTATTCCGGAATGATCGAAATGGTATTATGAAAAAAGCGCTCAACTACAGGATTCCAGGGAAAAAGAAAGTTGGTAGACCGTGCTTTACCTGGAAAACAAGCGCTAGACAAGACGTGGAAAGAAGCGGATATTCTCTGGAATATTGGAAGGGTATCGCCAACGACAGAGCGAAATTCAAGCAAGTCACCAAACAACTATACCAGGAAATTGTTGAATCAGACTATGACGATGATGACGACTTCCTACAAACCGACAGTGATGACGATATTCGAGATTCGGAGTTCGAAGGCTTCAGCGACGAGGAACCAGGAACTTTCCAAGGATTCGATAATGACTAACCTCTGGAATGTTGAATCTAATTAATGAAAAAGAAAATAGATTATAGTTGATAAAAAGAACATGAAATTTAATTTTTGATGGTACATAACCCGACCTACTCTTAAAATTTATGGTTAATTTAATATTTTCTTTCTTTCTTTTATTTTTATCTATATGTTGGCTTACACGCTATATGGAGGAAACAGGTTGGTTCAATAAATGTTTGTCTTATAAACCATCGGAATCAAAGGTAAAACACATAATCATATTCAATAACTCTCCGCATAAATATCCGTCATAAAACTATCCCCTACCTACCCATGCTCCTTAGGCGGTGATATACTATCAGTGTGTCCAGCGAAACTTAAAACCCCCATGGGTAAAGATGTTGCGAAGCCTAATCCTTTATTCCCTGGTGTATCATGGACGATGTGAACTTCAAATTCACATCGGCGACCTGGCCCCATGGCCCCCTTATACATCAATAAAATAAAATAAAAAAATAAAATAAATGTACTAAACCAAGTTTGTTTTTCAAATTCTTTCGTGAAATACATTCAACATCAATGATATTTTATAATCCTCCAGATTTTTCAATTTTGACTGGTACCTAAAAATTGAAATAATAAATTATTTTATAATGCGCGAAGTTAGGGCGCGTGCGAAATTAGGGCACATCACGATAGGGATTTTTTGGTTTTTCAATTATTTTTTATCCTGAAATTATTTTATAAATCTTGTTTGCAGGCGTATAAAGATTGAATAGATGGTTTGTTATGTCATAAATATAATCAATTTCAATATTATATTCAACTTTAATTGTACCTCAATTATGACATGAACTATGAGATTTCCTTCACCCACTTACCCAACTGTTTCTTACATGACTATGGACTCCTGCATAAAACGGTCTCAAATTCATAACGCTATTTTTTTCAATAGTTTGCAAGTAACATTTTTTTGAGAACCTAGAATCCTTCTACTACGTGATGCAGTAGCAAATGTTCCCAAATGGCCACTACATGTTTTTCAATGAAAGTTTTAACTTTGTCAGATCTTAAGTGCGCGAAATTAGGGTACTTCACGGTATAATCTGTTGTGATGCTTTTTGAAAGTAAAGGCATCTGGAGTGCCTTTATTAAATGATTTTCAATTTTCTAGTTTTTGAACTATTTGAAATGTAACATTTCTTTTCCATTTGTGTCTAACATTACTTTCCGTTTTAGGTTTATAGCACTTTGTAGTAAGATAATGAATCTAGGTGATAACGTTGCTTTTAATGAAAATTTTCTTGTAACATTCATCAAACTTGGAATCATCAGAGTTGTGCTTCATGAATAATCCATTTAGAATTTCAAGTGAAAGAATCGCAATAACAAATAGATAAATTTTCTCAATTTCGACTAAATAAATAAGTTATTGATATACTAACTGCTGCAATAGCAGCGATTTTGTATTTAAGCTCCATAAATACCGCGTTTTTACGAATTATTTATCAAACATCGAGTACTCAATATGCTGACATGATTTTCACTTTAGATTCTTGATTTAGCATTACTTTAATGACATGCAAAAGCCTTTGAATGAGTTTGAATTTGTATTATTTGCTCATTTACGCTCAATAGAAATTATGTGTTTGAAAAAAAAACAATGAGAAATGCATTCACTGACAGGAAATTTTTACTTGCCCCAGTGGTAAAAATCAGACAAAGTCATAACACATTTTTTTCATGTCAATATTTTTGTTGCTTTTTGTTGTTCACTTCAATATTTTTGTTGCTGGAATTCAAAACTATAGAGAAAATCAACTTATCAATGCACTAATTTCAACGTGTTTTAAAAACCAACATAAAAATATTCGGGTGTTGACTCTTGCTAAAAACTATTGATCTGTATCGAAGAAATCGACAGATTTGGTGCCATTTTGTTCAAAAACAGTTTTTTGTTGTTTTCTCGAAATTGTGTGAAATGGATATATGCAGTTACTCAAACAAATGATTCATTTGTAGTGTCTGCGTGTAGTTATGAAGTTGTCTATATTTACCAAAAGCCGGACAAACTTTTTTTTATAGCGTCGTAAAATTGTTGTATCGTTGATGTGTGGAATATCACAACCATATCGCAATAAGCGGTTGTTAAGAGATTCTGAGGAAGGCCGAATAAAAATTGATTTAATTTTCATAAATTCATAAATAGTTTTGGGGATGGATTTTATTTTATCGTTTTGACATTATTTTTACATATTTTTCCCAGTGTGCGATGGCTATGACTGGTTGAACAATGGTTGGAATAAAATTCTTGTACAGTCAAACAAACTGTAGTTTGACAGAGGTTGACTTATTGAGTAAGAGTCCAATTATGATGCATATTCAGCAATTATTTATTTATTATTATTTATTCAGACTAAGGCCGAAGTAGCCTGTGCGGTATATAAGAGTCTTCTCCATTCGGCTCGGTCCATGGCTACACGTCGCCAGTCGCAGTCTACAGAGGGTCCGCAAGTCATCTTCCACCCGATCGATGCACCTTGCCCGAAGCGCACCTCGCCTTCTGCCCGTCGGATCGTTGTTGTTAGCCACGAACATAGTAGTCAATGATTACCACCAGTCGCGACCCTAGCGACTAGTTCAGCCATAGTAACTTGATAATCAACAAATGTGAAAATTTATTACTTTGTACCCAACCATCCTAGAATAAAGTCGTATTTAAAGTACAGCATTTTGGCGACGAGGAATTTTTTCAAGAATTCAACGCTTTGGAGGAAGAGCTGCAGTTCTCAAGATGCCTGGATCCGTCGACTTTCAAGTAATCTACCAGCAAATCCTGCGGCAGAATCAAGCGATGGCGGAGCAAAACACCCGGCTGATGGAGATGATAGATCGTTTCGGCAATCAAGAAAATGTATCCAATCGGTCGGCGGGCAGCCCGGAGTTCATCATCGAATCTCTGGCCTCCAACATCCGGCAGTTCGTCTACGATCCCGACAACGGGCTCGTTTTCTACCGGTGGTACCGGAAGTACGAAGACACTTTCCTCAAGGACGGAGCGAAGTTGGACGATGCGGCGAAAGTGCGGTTGCTGTTGAGAAGCCTCAGCGTGACTGTGCACGACAAGTACATCAACTTCGTGCTCCCAAAGCACTCCCGTGAGTACTCGTTCGATGAGACGATGAAGAAGCTGACAGAGCTTTTCAGCGTCCGAATTTCCCCGTTCAGCAAGCGGTACCAGTGCTTCCAGCTAACGAAGCACGACGCGGACGACTTTCTAACGTACGCTGGGACGGTCAACCGAGGCTAACGCGGCGGATGAATGCACTCTGGAATCACTCATCACGGAGTGCCAACGTCTGCAAAACCTCAAGCACGACACGGCCATGGTGGAACACAAAAAAACGGTGAGTACAATCTGCGCAGTCAAGCAGAACAAGCTTCCACCGATGACACCGAGTTCCAAAGAGAAGAAGAAGACGAAGTCCGAAGGTCCAAAAACACCCTGCTGGCAGTGTGGCGGAATGCACTACGTCCGGGACTGCACCTACACGAAGCACGTTTGTCGGGACTGCAAGCAAACCGGCCACAAAGAAGGGTATTGTGGCAGCTACACATCGAAGGCGGCACTCAAGAAGAAGAAGCACGTGAACGGAATTTTCTCCATCAACCAGGTCAGCTGCACTTCTAGACGGTGGATATCAACGGGTCTCAAGTCACTCTGCAGTTGGACACCGCGTCCGACATCACCATCGTTTCGAAGAAGCAGTGGAAGAAGAACCTGGGCTCGCCAACGCTGACTCCCACAACACGGACTGCCCGGACTGCGTCGGGTGACGCTTTTCATCTACTTGGTGAACTCTGATACCCAATCGGAGGTGTCACCAAAACCGCAACTTTCTACGTGACCAACAACAGCATCAACCTGATCGGTCTGGACTGGATCAAGCTGTTCAAGCTGTGGGACACCACGCTATCTGTAATCTGCAACCAAGTCCACGTTGCCGATGGTCAAGTCAATCAAATCCAAGTGTACAAAGCAGTGTTCAAGAACGGCCTCGGACACTGCAAGAAGATGAAGGTCCGACTCTATCTCAAGCCCGATGCCAAACCCGTTTTCAAGCCGAAGCGCCCAGTTCCTTTCACGTCCATGGAGAAAATCGATGCGGAGCTGGACCGACTTCAATCGCTGGGCATCATCACGCCTGTCGATTGCTCGCAGTGGGTGGCTCCGATCGTCGTAGTGAAGAAGCCCGGAGGAAAAGTACGAATCTGTGCCGATTACTCAACTGGACTGAACGCTGCCCTGGAGCCCAACCATTACCCGCTACCGATCCCTGATGACATCTTTACCAAGCTCAATGGGTGCCGGCATTTCAGCGTCATCGACCTGAGTGACACCTATCTTCAAGTGGAAGTTGACGACGACTCGAAGCAGCTGCTCAGAATCAACACGCATCGAGGTCTCTTCCGCTTCAACCGGCTCGCACCAGGAGTAAAATCCGCTCCCGGGGCCTTCCAGCAGTTGATGAACAGCATGGTTGCCGATCTCGAAGGAGTGGACACGTTTCTGGACGATATCTTCGTGGCCAGCAAAACCGAAGAGGAGCACCACAAGATGCTCAACGTACTGTTTCAACGCCGTCAAACCTACGGTTTCGTTCTGAGGGAAGAAAAGTGCAACATTCTGCAGCCGGAGGCAAAGTATTTAGCGCACATCGTAGACGAGAACGGTCTCCGTCCAGACCCGTCCAAGGTGGAAGCCATTGTCAAGATGCCACCGCCCAAAGATGTTACAACTCTACGCTCGTTCCTTGGTGCGGTGAATTTCTACGCAAAGTTTGTCCCGGAGATGCACCAACTGCGGCGCCCACTCGACGCGCTGCTGAAGAAGGATGCCAAATTCGTTTGGAACAGCGAGTGCCAGAAATCGTTCAGGCGATTCAAGGAAGTTCTCCAGTCGGATTTGCTTCTGACACACTACGATCCATCACTAGACATCATAGTTGCTGCCGACGCCTCGCAGTCCGGAATCGGTGCCTGCCTTCTACACAGGTTCCCCTATGGCTCACTCAAAGCTGTTGCACTCACCCCCGCGGAGGCAAATTACGGACAGATCGAGAAGGAAGGTCTTGCACTGGTGTTTGCCGTAACGAAATTCCATCGGATGCTGCTCGGACGCAAGTTCACCCTCCAGACGGATCATCAGCCACTCCTGCGGATATTCGGACAGAAGAAGGGTATTCCGGTTCACAAGGCGTTGGGCCCTGACGCTTCTGTGCTACAACTTCAACATCGAGTATGTGTCCACCACGCAGTTTGGATATGCCGACGTACTGTCCCGCCTCATCAACGGTTACGTCAAACCAGAGGAAGACTTCATCATCGCATCGATTCAACTGCAGTGGTGGAAATACTCGCTTCACGAGTAAGAAAAGAGTGTAATTGGGTCTATCAAAAATGCCATACTCGCGCGAACCTACTGCCTGCATTTTTCTGTCGCTTGCTTTGTTCGCGAGTATGGGCAGAGCAAAAACAAAAAGCCGGGCTGTATTTTGTTCGGGAGTAAAAACACGGTCGCGAGTTTTTGTGATTACTTCGAATACAATGGATAGATTTAACTGGGCATAAACACAATAACAATAAACAATTGTGTTCTTGCTCGAACATCAGTGAGAAATAAGTTCCGAGGTTGTTTTATGACTTTTAGCAAATTAACCCGAATGACTCGCGAAGCTTCACGAACATTTTTCGGGGTTCGTTTTTTTGTTTTCTCTGCGAGTAGTAGGTAGGCAAGAAAAAGGCAAAACAAATGTTCGCGAGTCTTTTGCATTGCCTACTTCTTGTTTTGTGAGTAAGATTCGCAGATTTCCACCACTGTTCAACTGGAAGACGCGGCGCTACACTCCAGTGACCGGTTCTCCAACAAGTGATCCAGTACAACCAGCGTGGATGGCCCTCCAAAATCGATGACATCACTAACCCTGAAGTTCGCCCTTTCTTCGCTCATCGAGACGCTCTATCGGTAGTGAAGGGGTGCGTCATGATGTCCAACCGTTTCGTGATTCAGGACAGTTTTCGGCAGCGGATTCTCAAGCAACTCCACCGAGGACATCCGGGAATGGAGCGGATGAAAGCTATCGCACGTACTCACGTGTACTGGCCGAGGATCGATGACCACATTGCTGATTTTGTGAAGAGATGTGAAAGCTGTGTCACACATTCGAAGACACCGTCTAAGGTTCCGCTACAGTCGTGGCCACTCGCTCAATCTCCCTGGGAGCGTATCCACATCGACTTCGCCGGCCCAATCAACGGTCTGCCCTTCCTCATAGTGGTGGACGCCTTCACCAAGTGGCCGGAAATTCGCATCGTTCGATCCCCGGCAACATCAGCAGTGACCGAGTTCCTCGACGAGCTGTTTGCCCGTTTTGCCGTTCCCAACGTCAAAGTCTCCGACAATGAAACGCAGTTCACGTCGGAACAGCTCGCGGTTTTGTGCAGGAAGAACGGCCATTCAACATTTCCGGACATCGCCGTATCACCCACAGTCCAATGGCCAGGCGGAGAGATTTGTGGACACCTTCAAGAGGTCGTTGCGCAAAATCAACGGGGGGGGAAGTATCTCGGAATCGCTCCAGACGTTCCTTCAGGTCTACCGAACTACTCCCAGTCGTGTTCTGAATGGCAGAACTCCTTCGCAGCTGATGCTTGGTCGAAACATCAAGACGGTTCTCGATCTCCTGCATCACCAACAACCGAAGCCAGTGGTGCTCAATCAACGCCAAGACGAACAGTTCAACCGGAAGCATGGCGCAACTCCTCGTGGCTTCCGAAAAGGCGACATGTTCTACGCCAAGGTCTACCGCAGCAACACCTAGTGGCAGTGGGCATCCGGCGTAATCATCGAGGTCATCGGACGGGTCAACCACAACGTGCTACCCCAAGTAACAATGTTCATGCTTGTTGGATTTATTTAATTCTTATAGCGGATTTGTGACAGCAGTCACCATGGCTAGTTGCTCAGATTTATTGGCGATCTTATTGCTATCAATAAACCTCTAATAAATCTGCACGAAAAGCTTCAAACGTCAAATGCCGATTGGTCTTGTAAGCAACTCTATGGTTGTAACGAAGAGCGTAATAAGTCCAATTTTCAAAGCTTGATCAAAGCCATAATTTTTGGTCATAATGTGGTCAAATGAATAACCTCAATAAGAATATTTACATTGCAAAGGGTTTATAACGGTATTCATTAAGAGCAACATTTTTCTAATCGAAATCTATGATGGCCATATTGGAAATGGAGAACCATCTTCAAGTCAGTGAAATTTATCACAGGAATTTATGATTAGACGGTGTTTTCGCCGCAAATTACACGTTTTTGGTAAAATCTATAAAAAAAAACAAACATATTTGAGTGTAATATCAATAAATTTAGTGAAGATTTACGTTATTGATGTTATAATAATTTTAAATTTATTGCCCAAAACTATATTATTTTGCGGGCGCGTAAAGCGGAATAAAACTTGAAATGTTACTTGAGACTGGACGATTGGCATGGACGGAAGAAGCTCATCAGATCGCACTCCAACCAGCTCAAACATCGTTCCAGTGAAGCAACAACCGGCGTAGCAGATTCCACACCACTGGGTATCCTGGTGGACATGTTTGGAATTCAATCTCCTGGACCAGCAGCAGGTCCTCCTTAGACGTGCGGTAAGATGCGCGGCTACAAAGCAAGACCATGCTGAGGGTGGCTGGGTTCGATTCCCGGTGCCGGTCTAGACAATTTTCGGATTGGAAATTGCCTCAACTTCCCTGGGCATAAAAGTATCATCGTGTTAGCCTCATGATATACAGATGCAAAAACGGTACCTTGGCTTAGAAACCTCGCAGTTAATAACTGTGGAAGTGCTTAATGATGAACACTAAGCTGCGGGGCGGCAATGTCCCAGTGTGGGGATGTAATGCCAATGAAGAAGAAGAAAAAGAAGAAGACCAGCAGTACAGCCCGCTCAACAAGGTCAAGCCGAGCAGGAACCACTTCCTGTTCCATCAACCTCCAACGTCCGATCCCAGGTCCAGCCACGAACCGAGGTGCAAGTAGTGCCAGCGGTTTCCAACCAAGAAGTCGAAGCAGGTTCCAGTCAACTCGATGATGTTCCCGAACGCGGTCGCACCCAGACCGACCAACCAGAACCGGAGCATGAAGAAGATAACCAGCCACCTATAGATCCCGTTCAAGAACCACCATCGGTCCGGCCACAGAGAGTGATCCGGATGCCGGATGATTCGAGCCGTACCTGTTCTGGAAATAAGAAGGGAGGAATGTTAGCCACGACCATAGTAGTCAATGATTACCACCAGTCGCGACCCTAGCGACTAGTTCAGCCATAGCAACTTGATAATCAACAAATGTGAAAATTTATTACTTTGTACCCAACCATCCTAGAACGAACGGACTCTATTCGATCGGAGCGTCTTGTGGAGTCCAAAGTACGTACGATTTTAGCCACTATGCGTCTCCGAATTTCTCTGCTGGTATCGTTATCGGCGGTCACCAGCGTGCCCAAGTAAACGAATTCTTCAACCACCTCGATTTCGTCACCACCGATAGAAACTTGTGGTGGGTGGCTTACTCTGTCCTCTCTTGAGCCTCTTCCTATTATGTACTTCGTCTTCGACGAGTTGATGACTAGTCCAATCCGTTTAGCTTCGCTTTTCAGTCTGATGTAGGCTTCCTCCATCCTCTCAAAGTTACGTGCAATGATATCAATGTCGTCGGCGAAAACAAATAACTGGACGGACTTCGTGAAAATCGTACCACTCGTGTTAATCCCTGTTCTTCGTACTACCCCTTCCAAAGCGATGTTGAATAGCAGACACGAAAGACCATCACCTTGCCGTAACCCTCTGCGCGTTTCGAAGGGACTCGAGAATGCCGCTGAAACTCGAACTACGCACATAACCCGATCCATCGTCGCTTTGATCAACCGTGTCAGTTTATCCGGAAATCCGATCTATTGTATCATATGTGGCTTTGGAGTCGATGAATAGATGATGTGTGGGCACGTTGTATTCGTGGCATTTCTGCAGTACTTGGCAAATGGCGAACACCTGGTCCGTGGTGGAGCGTTCGCCCATAAAATCCGTCATTTTCGTCTGCCACATCGCCATTCAGGTGTTCTTCGTAGTGCTGCCGCTACCTTTGGATCACCTCACGCTCGTTCGTAAGAAGGTTCTCGTTTATGCCCTTACACTCGCCCGTTTATACCATGCTTCGTTCCCTCGTGCGGCGTTGCAGCAGTCTCGCCCATGCTGCATTCTTCTCTTCGTTTTCTCTGAACGTTTTGAACGTGAACACGCGTTCTCGTATTCAGATGCATCTCTGTTCAAGATACGTTGCGCCTAGCTGCTCTTCCGTTGGGAGGGCCACTTCCAGCTGCTGCGCGTATCCTTGGGTTAGTCTACCGTCTAGTAGCCACCCAATGTTAAGCCGCGGCGTCCGACTTCGTCGCGTGTTGTACACCGTCGAGAGTTTTGAGCGCAGGCATACTGCAACGAGGTAGTGGTCGGATTCAATATTCGCACTGCGGTAAGTGCGACCGTTAATGATATCGGAGAAGAATTTACCGTCGATTAGAACGTGATCGATTTGGTTTTCCGTTTCTTGGTTAGGTGATCTCCATGTGGCCTTGTGGATATATTTGCGAGGAAAGAAGGTGCTTCGGACTACCATTCCGCGTGAGGCTGCGAATTTTATGCATCGTTGGCCGTTGTCATTCGATACGGTGTGCAGGCTATCCGGTCCGATGACCGGTCTATACATTTCCTCCCTTCCTACCTGTGCGTTCATGTCGCCGATGACGATTTTGACGTCCCGCAGTGGGCATCCATCGTATCCAGCTCCAGCTGTGCGTAGATCGCTTCTTTCTCGTCGTCGGGTCTCCCTTCGTGTGGGTAGTGCACGTTGATGATGCTATAGTTGAAGAAACTGCCTTTTATCCTCAGCTTGAGGAGAGGATAGAGGCAAATTAACCAAGGGAGTAATAACAAAAATCAATACGCACAATACTTCAACCATAACATACTCTGTTATTTACAATACCAAACGCATCGGATATGCATAGAAATGAACGTAAACACATGTAAATTGTTAGAAATAATGGGATCTATCCACCTTAAGTGCTTTTTATACCTTTCTTTGTGGGCTTCGTAGTCGTGCAGTTAGCGGCAGTCATCTATGCGCATTTGCATTCTCCACTGGTCTACTGGGGGTTGTGTAAACGTCCCGTCTTTTGTGTAGTGCTAGCAGTCAAGTTTTCAGTCTGTGCGACCTCTGGCCAAAGACGGTGATCCTGTCTTTTATGATGTTATTTTTGATACATTTTATAATGTACAAGAAAGGCATTATCACCGCTAGGTGGATGAATTTTTATTTAATAATAAAATTCAATCTGCTGATTAGTATTTACGAATTTTAACAGATCAACAAAGAGTAATCAATAAATAAAATAAGAAGTTAAAATAAAATAAATTTCTACTTTTGTACCCATTCCAGATTTCATTACCCGCAACCCATCGGCCAGAAGGCTGCACGCTGCTATCCAGCAGTTTGCCCTCGCACGTGTCGACTACCGCGAGGCAGCATGTTTAAAGGCGTTAATCTTGTTCCGTTCGGATAATTCGAATCTCTACTCGTCGCACGAGATACTACTGTTACAAGATCAAACCATTAGCTTGCTGCATGAAAAGTGCGGAGGAGTCCGGCTCGGTCATCTGCTGCTTTTGCTGCCCTGTATCAAATCAGCAGCCAATCCGAAAACGTTACAGGAGATGTTATTCCGGAAGACAGTAGGAGAGGTTGCCATCGAGCGGTTGTTGGGCGATTTGATGAGAACTTAATGAACACGTATGGAAGCGTAGGATCAGTTACTTCGGATATCATTCTAGTCATATAATAATGTAACATAGTGGATGTAATTGAATGCATTTTTATTGTGGTAATGAATAATAAATTATTCAAACGATTTACTCAACCTCTTCTTTGATTATTTTGGAACAAGATTTCTTATGCTTAAGAATTTCAATCGATGACAAGTATAGAACTTTCTCACAAGTTGGACAATCGTATCGTTTTGATCCAGGTTTCTGGTTGCTACTTGTCCCGGCACTTTCCGCTGACGGATCAATTTCCCTTGTACAGGGTTTACAAACTGCAAATCAATAGCAAAAACCAAATTTTAGATACAATTTACTACACTTTGAATCTATTTAAATTTAATATTTGATTTTTGATTTTAAATAACAACAAGGAAAAGGTCCGAATAGATAGCAATAAGAATATGTCTCGCTTAACTTTTCAAAAGGACCTAAGTAACATTTTTTTCATGAATTAATTTGAATAGCGCAATCAACAGAACAACATGAGAGCTATTGATTGCAGTATTCAAATTAATTCATGAAAAAAATGTTACTTAGGACCTTTTGAAAAGTTAAGCGAGATGTATTTGAAAAAAAAATGTTTTCTTACCCATTTTGTGCTGCAGTTTTTGCATTCCAGTCAAATTATACGTACAACTGCAATTATTGCATTCCCAATCATTGGATTCGATATCATCCAGCATTTGCAAACTCCAATCTGTTTCATTGATACTGAAAATAATAAAAAAAAATACGTTACCGATATAAACGGTTGTTGCAAATGAATTGTCTTTACCATCCGTAGATAATATTCTCTGTTATGTGCAGTCCTCCTTTGGTGTCATTGGCAATTGGTACAAACTCTTCTGCGAATGGGTTTGGATCTACCACAAGCATTTGATCCACGAATGGTCCCTTGTACATGGTTTTTACATCAGCGGGAAGCAGCCGCTTCAAAGTGTAGCAAACCTCCGTGTTCATAAATTGTGCCAAATCGTGCCACAGTTCGTAGTTCATCCGTTCAATCGATTTTTCGCGATCACTTCTGGATAGCTCTTCATCCGCTGTATGATTCAAAACTGAAAAATGGTTGTTCGCGAATTTAAACTTCAGTGAAGATTAAATCAATACCAATAAATACCTTTCAATTTCTCTGCCAACATTTTGTTCCATAGACGTCTCAAGTTTGACGCTTTATGGAGTAAAATTTGTCCACTTTCTGGTGATGGGAAATCAAGACACAACCAAGAATCACAGATTATCCGAGAAAATGTTAAATTAGTATCGATCGTATGTGCAAACAGTAAGAGCGTTTGTGCAGCCGGCATTCGTAATGTGTTCATCAGATATGTTTTGTTCGTCTCCAGAAGTGTTAAGTAGCACAATATTTGATGCTTCGAGCTCAACGGTTGTCGCGATTTGTACAAGCCAGATTTTTCTATTATGTCATCTTCCGTTAGTTGAAGAACGTCTGTATTATTACCGAAATAACCCATAGGATGAAGCGAAACATAAGGCTTGGTTTGGGTATGGAAAAATTGCTCAGTTGGATTCTGTGAAATAAATTTTCTTCGTTAGAGACAGAAGCAGGATACCTTTTCTATTACCTGAATACGCATTATTTGTAACATTTACATTTTTGATGATTTAGAGTCGAGTAATTTTTATCTACATTAATTTTTGTCAATCCATCAATTATATTGTGCAATTTTGTTTCATTTTCCATTTTTTTTGTTAGATTTTTTGGTACGATTGCAGACTTATACCACGAAATCAAGAAAATATAAATGTTACAAATATGCTACCATGAGCAGCATAGTAATTAGCATATAGTGTTCGTACCTTGCAATAATTGTAATCATCTGCTATAGCGACCTGTGGGTACAATCCACTGACCAGGATCAGTTTCAGTGTCATGAGGTCACGATAACTGCAAGCGGTAGCCCCGGATACCAAATCTTGAATCTTCGACGAATCGTGACTCAAACGAAATTCTACATCTCTTATATCGACTTTCCCATCGTTCTCTTCGCCATCATCAAGCCCCCAAGGATCCGATTTTAACAGCTGTCGTTTCCTAGGAGCTTCCATTCGGTGCGACTTTCGCAGTTCCTTGAGCTGTTTCAATTCGCCGTGTCGGATTGCACGCTCAGCACTGGTCATATTGTCCGCGTTGGCGTTCTCCATGAGACCGCAGTCTTGTAGCAAGTCTTGGAACTGGCGTCTCAGCTTGGTGATTTCGTAAAACCTTTGCTCTTCTAGGCCTCGTCTGCGGCACCAACTTTTCGAACTTTCACGATGTTCATCTCGTCGGTACTCAAACCCGTTCTGCTTTAGCTCTAGCCATTCCTTGTAAGCGTTTAGCAACGTAACGGGATCGCCGTGATCCGACTCAAACGACTTGCGAGCGCGCTAAAGTATATAACATAATTTTATTAGTTATTCTGATATTTTTTTTGTCATTTTTCTTTTTGTGAATTTTGATAACAAATTTTTTTCACTTGTAGCTAAAATAGTGGAAGGTAAGTAATAAAAAGATCTGGTGTGCAAAGAACCGGATCCATCAACAAGTAGTACATGCTCCTTGATTTTACGGATAACGTCGATATTATTGGTGTTGATCGTAGAGCAGTGGAAGAGGTTTTCGTGCTTTTTTAAACGGGAGACTGAAAGATTAGAGCAGATTATAACCTCTGTCAAAACAGTACAGTACCAGGTTGTTGGCAAAGAACGTGGCAGTGATGGTCCCAAGGTGGGAATGGATGGGATGCGATTTAAGATTGTCGACGAATTCATATATCTTGGCTTGGAACACTCGTTACATGTGATAATGACGTCAGCCGCGAGGTGAAAAGACGTGTTGCGGCTGCAAGTAGAACTTTCTATGGTTTGCATAGCAGCTGAAGTCTCGCAGCTTACAGAAACGGGCAAAACTAGCTCTGTACACATCGTTTATTCGTCCAGTCGCCCTGTACGGCCATGAAGCATGGACGTTAAAAGATGCAGACTATTGAATTCTCGGAGTTTTTGAGTGGAAAATATGATAGGATAAGTAGCTAAAATAGTGACAGTTACTTTAACATTGCTTAAAATAAGCACCAGTTTGGAATAATGTGTCGAGTAGGAGAAAGTAGGATGAAATGGCCATCCTATAACGAATACTGCAGATCTGTTTTTGAGGCATCTTCATAATGCCTTTAGTGTTATTTACTCAATTTTTGTTCCAAATCGCACGCTTTCACGGGTCTGCCGATGATAATCGCCAGTGAACCGTTGGGTACTTAGGTGATAGTGTAGCCTGTAGTCCTTCTGATATCAGCTAGAGTGAAGGGGTGCGACATGCGGGACCTGCCTAGGATGTGGTGTGGTTTTACAGTGGGTTCTGTAGAGCTTCTTATAACAAACTGCATGTATCCGCTCCGCAAGCAGGTCCTATCAAAGCGACTGTGTGGCGCTTAAACCGTACTAGCTTAGTCCTGGGGTAAGGATACTCTCAACAAATCTGCATGCATCTGTCTTTCATGTTAGGGGCGGCCCAAAACAGCGTCTGACCTGTAGCAGGTGGCTGAAACAGAAATGCGGTGCCACATCAGCTATTCTTATACTGGCATCCCCATCACCAAGGTAGGTATCGCAGCCCTGGTAAGGCGGCATATCGAAAAACAAACAATTAACATAAAAAATACAGGATTGGAAAAATCTCCAAAGGACACTTCATGGAAACTAGAAATACTAGAATAAGAGATCGGCGAAGACGCCATCTTGTTTCCAATCGAACCATCAAAACCGGTTCCATTTCGGCTTGTTTACTTTTTGCGCCCATAAGAAGCAAGCAAAAAGTTCAAGTGCTGCCAGTATCATTCTCACGATTTCATGCATTTTCATACGTTGCCATTTCGACAGTTTTTCACTCCGCCGGTCTCTGGTTATAGGGTTGCTAATGGAAACTGGATACTTGGAACCTGAACGAGGTTTCCTTCTTGCTCGAGAGCTAAAAAGTGTAAAGGTGGATTTTGCAACGCTTCAGGAGATCTGATGACGAAGAACAGGAGAACGGAAATTCCGCGAAGTGAACCCGATTGCGGGTACCTCATGCACGTATAATATCTACTACAGTCTTGCTGTCTTTGGCAAGCAACATCGTAGAATTATTAGGTGGAGGCCAAAAAGTGATCACTTCAGCGTGTTCAGAATAAAGGGCAGGTACTTCAACTACGGCTTGATCAATGCATACGTATACAAACCTGATGATGTGAAGCACGAGTTCTATGATAATTTCGAAAAGACCTACGGAGATTTCCCAGAACACGATGTCAAAATTATCATCAGTGACACAAATGCAGAAATTGGAAGGGACGTGTTCTTTGGCACAGTCACTGGGAAGGAGATCTTCCATGCAACTACCAATGACAACGACCTGAGGCAAGTCAATTTAGCCGCAGCCAGAGGAATGGCTATCCGTAGCACCTATTTTGCACCAAGAATATTCGAAAACACACCTGGGTACACCCGAATGGCGATACGGGTTCTCAAATTGATCATGTTTTGGTGGACGGTAGGTATTTCTCAGATGTCATAGATATGAGGCCAAATCTCAAGTCTGGCCACTATCATGGTCAGATTGGTAAGATTCTTGTAAGGCTGTTCAACATCACATGTTCTAGGCGTGAGAGAACCGTGTGAACGCATTGTGGCAGCAAGTAGACAAGAGGGTTAATGCAACAGCCACAGAGGTACCACACAAGGAAATAAGCGGAAAAGCAAGTTTGATGTGGAGTTCCACAAAACCAAAGCTGACAAAAACCCGATGCTCGTAGCTAAGAAAAAACTCCCCGACGTAAGAAACATGGGTACGACGAAAAAGTGCTGTCGGAGGCACAAGGAAGCTTTGCCAGGAACGACTCGCGGAATTTCTACAAAACCATCAACAACATTGCCCAAGAAAAGCTCACCGGCGCCAGTCGTGAACAATGATAGCTCTGAAAATCTGTTGACCGGCCGAGCGGGGTGGCTGCTAGAATCATTAAGCGCCTGCTTTGAAAAAAAGTATTGAAAATCTCAATATTAAATAACATTATTTTTTTACGTGCATCTTTCGTTGCCATGTTGACCCAATGTGTTTATTCTTATTTCTGTTCATGATAACAAAGCTTCGGATATATCGACGTGATTTTTTTTCGATTTCGGTCAAGGCAATTTCAAAAGATTTTCATCTTTTTGTCATACTCTAGAAAGATCGTAAGCTCAGGGGAAACGTACTGCTATAGTGAAGTTCCAGCAAGTGGGCGTTGGTTTCTTTGTTTTTAGCCCCTACGACGATGAACTGAAATACCTGCCGTGTCCATTGTTTGCCTAAACATCAATAAAGTCCGTCTATATTAAACACTAATGTAATATCTAAATGATTCGACGTAATTTCAATTATTTGAACGAGATTTGAAACATACTTGAAGCAGCATATTCGTTTCTGAAAGAATCAGCTGTCAGTTGTTTCAGAAGTTCGTAAAGTATTTTAAAAGTACACTACGTTATGGAAACATCGGAACATCGTGCCACTCAGGTGCACCAATTGTAGTCAGACAACGTGGACGACCCAAACTGCCGGATCAGCAGTTTATCCATTATAAATAAACCGCGAACGCGTGGCGCGTTCTCTTTCCTTTGGCAGCTTTGGACAATCACCGGTGGTGCTGTATTGTGTTAGTATTATAAATAAAAGTAGTTTAGAGTTACTAAGTCTTTTTAAAAAGTGAATCCATATCACGATTCCCATAAGTGGTGTCAGAAGTGGGATCGTGAGGTGTTTAAAAAGTGGTAAAAATCCCGTCGCACGCGAACCTGAAACAACGTGAACATTGTAACTAATGGGGCGATCCCTGCCCAGCACTAATGAGACCCCCCTTATTCAATAGCCTCAGGGTCGGCGTACGCGCTTGATTATCGCGGCCAAGAAAATACAGGAAACTTCCACTTGAACACCAAAACCGGATTCTTCAAATTACACACAGGTACCTTTATTACTCCTTCGTATTCCCACTTCCTTAATCTGCCTCCTACCTCACTTCTCTTCGGTGGGGGCCCCCTTTACGTTCCGCTACTCCAACCGCTTCCTCTAACGTCGCTACCGCGTAGCTCCAATTATAGCCCGTTTTGGTCTGTCTCGGGGGGTAGGGGGACTACCTCGAGGTTTCGATGCTGGCTTGTCTCCTCGAACCCAGTCACGGAGTGCCTGCAGCGTTGGTGATATCCACAAAATGGCGGTGTCTGGACAGTTGTGCCACGGACGTGCTAGAATAGCAAATCTGGCCCAGAGCGTGTAGGGTCGAGCTTCGGACGCAAGCGGTCCACCACTGCTTGGTTAATGGCTCCAAGAACACTCCACGGCCGAGTTCACGTAGACTGATGTGGGTGCACTAAGGTCTAGCCAAAAAAGGGGTCCTATTGGAGGGGGTGTTGGGGTTATTTGTGGCGGTTAGTGATGAGGGACGATCGATGGTCAGGTTTAAACCATACCTGGATATTTCCTCCTATGTCGCGCAATTCACTTTTTCACAGATCTTCGACTTTAACTTCTTGGTTTTAATTTTCCGGATAGCTAATCGACTCACGTCTTTTTCTAGCAAAAGTTGCAAGCTAATTGCCATTTAGCGATGGTGGTCGTTCGCGCGAAAAGGCTTGGCATTGGGCTTGACCGTTACCTTTTTCCCTCATCACATTTTCGCCCTATCGCTGTCCCCATTACACCACCCACCATGGCCTCCCATGTCCTTGCGTACACCTGGTGTTGAGTAGCGGAACTATCCTATGCTGCTGATGTCGGCACAGTGGGTGTTGATTGGGTCAAGTTTCAATGGATCAATAACTTTCAAGGCATATACAACAAAAACCGAATACAAAAACCACGAAAATCTCAACAATCTTTGACAGATCAACACACCACTGGTTACAACATCAAACCCCTCGGATGTGGATATCGGGAAGTAGACGAGCTATAATGCATAATACAGTGGCCCAGCCTAGTATGGGGAGAAAAAAAGAGAAAAAAAAGTCGTCGGATTCTACGGGGCACCCTCCAGGATTTTGCCTTTAGGTAAGAAAATCATTCTCTGAAAATTTCAGCCTGATCGGTTATTGCATAAGCTGCCGCAATTGATTTGAAGTTAATATGGGGGTTACAGCCGAAATATATGGGAAAATACACCTCTGTTACTATTTCGTACAGGAAATTGGATGGAAAAGCCCGAGTGAGCCCAGATTTGCTGGAAATGAAGTTAACATGCCCATGAACAATTCGACATAAAATTCTACTATTACTGAATAAACTTTAAATCAGTTTTTGGCTGATTTATTTGGAATTGGGTTGAGCACTTTGAAATTCATTAATTGCCAGAAAAACATACGCATGCAATCAAAGGTACCTGCGATGCGTGATTTCGCGCGCACTGAAACATAAGTAACTGCACGCGCGCCACAACACATATCGCAGCTACCTTCGATTACATGCGCTTGTTTTCAAGGCAATTAATGAATTTCAAAGTGCTCAACCAAACTCCAAATAAATCTGCTAAAAACTAAATTAAAGTTTATTTAATCATAGTAGACTTTTATGTGGAATTGTTCATTGGCATGTTAACTTCATTTCCTGCAAATCTGGGCTCAATCGGGCTTTTCCATCCAATTTCCTGTACGAAATAGTAACAGAGGTGTATTTTCCCATATATTTCGGCTGAAACCTTCATATTAACTTCAAATCAATTGCGCCAGCTTATGCAATAACCGATCAGGCTGAAATTTTCAGAGAATGATTTTCTTACCCAAAGGGAAAGTCCTGGGGGTGCCCCGTAGAATTGGACGACTTTTTGTATCCTGGGCCAGTCTAATGCATAAGCATACATTTATATTTTAAGTTGATCCGTTTAGTGTCAACCGGTTTCAAGTTTCAAGTTCTATTTCACGCAATAATGAGTGCTGACAACTCAAGCTACTTAAGATCATGAGCAGAACGGAGGTAGGCATAACTTCTAAGGATCAACCACCACCAAGGTAGGTTCTCCCTATAATATTTCAAAAAATAAAAATGTTTATATTATGCTGTAATAATACAAATATGACTGGAGGGCCCACTATTGGTAAGGGGTTCTCAACCTGGGGTACATGTACCCCTGAGGGTACCTTCGCTGGCCCTAGGGGGTACCTCGGACAAAAATGCGTAATGGCGGACATATTACAATTTCAATCAAAATTCATTGATAAAGTTTTGATAATTGTGTTTTTTCTATTTCAAAAATTCATATTGTACATAATATGTAATGCGATCAATAAATCCCAATTGACACAACCAGCTCAATGTATGAAGGGCTGCGAAGCGAATGAAAAAAATGATTTTTTTTTGCACGAAAACTCGGTTGCTTTGTTGCAAGAGGATTAGAAGCATCCTTTTACGCCTCTCAGAAGTCTTCTTCCAAGCAGCTCGAAGGCTTCCTTTTAAGAGGCTCGGATGCCTCCTTTCAAGAGGTTCGGAAGTCTCCTTTCAAGAGGTTCGGAAGCCTCCTTTCAAGTGGTTAGACTGCCTCCTTTCAAGAGGTTCAGAAGCCTCCTTTCAAGTGGTTAGGCTGCCTTCTTTCAAAAGGCTCCGAAACCTCCTTTCAAGAGGTTCGGAAGCCTCCTTTCAAGATGTTCAGAAGGCTCCTTCCAAGAGGTTCGGAAGCCTCCTTGCAAGAGGTTCGGAAGCCTCCTTTCAAGTGGTCAGGCTGCCTTCTTTCAAGAGGCTCGGAAGCCTCCTTTCAAGGGGTTCGGAAGCCTCCTTTCAAGATGTTCAGAAGGCTCCTTCCAAGAGGTTCGGAAGCCTCCTTTCAAGAGGCTCGAAAGGCTCCTTTCAAAAGCCTTTCTAGAGGCTCGAAAGCCTCTTTTCAAGAGGCTCAAAAGCCTCCTTTTAAGAGGCCCGAAACTTTTTTCCAAGAGGCTTGGAAGGATCCTTTCAAGAGGCTCGGAAGCCTCCTTCCAAGAGGCTCGGAAGCCTTCTTTCAAGAGGCTCGGAAGCCTCCTTTCAAGAAGCTCAAAAGCCTTCTTTTCTAGAGGCTCAAAAGCCTCCTTTTCTAGAGACTCAAAAACCTCCTTTCAAGATGCTCGGAAGCCTTCTTTCAAGAGGCTCGGGAGCCTTCTTTCAAGTGGCTCTGAAGCCTCGTTTCAAGAGGCTCTGAAGCCTTTTTCCAAGAGGATCGGAAGGTTCCTTTTGAGAGGCTCGGAAGCCTCTTTTCAAGAGGTTCGGAAGCCTCCTTTCAAGTGGTTAGGTTGCCTTCTTGCAAGAGGCTCGTAAGCCTGCTTTTAAGAAGCTCGGCAGCCTCCTTTCAAGAGGCTCGGAAGCCTAGCTTCAAGAAGCTCAAAATTCTTCTTTCAATAGGCTTGGAAGCATACTATCAAGAGGCTCAGACGCGTTCTTTCAAGATGCAACGGAAGCTTCCTTCTAAGTGGCTCGAAAACCGCCTTCAAGAGGCTCGGAAGCCTCTCTACAAGAAGCTCAGAAGCCTCTAATAAAGAGGCGCGGAAGCCTACTCTAAAGGGACTCAAAAGCTTAAAGGAGCTTCCCTTCAAAAGGGCTCGGAATTATGTTTTCAAGAGGATTGGCAGCCTACTTTCGAGAGGGGTACCTCAAACCATGCAAAAGTTCGAAGGGGTAATTCGAGACCCCTCCCCAAATAACCAGAAGCTCCTTTAAGAGTGCGTTTTTCGCTTAAGCAGCTCAGTGAAGCTTATTAAGCGAAAAACGTACTCTTAAAGGAACTTTTGGTTACTTGGGTCCCCTCTCCGAAAGGGGTGGAGCGGGGGGCTTATATACAAATGAATCACAGCTTTCTGCATAACTCAAGAAACGAATCAAGCAAATGGAACCGAATTTAACATGTGAAAACAAACAGAAGTTATGACGTTTGCTCTGCGATTACATTTTTGCCTCGGAACACATCATCGTCTCAATTAATTTTGGGCGCGACAAAGTTCAACCGGTCTGCTAGTAGTTATATGTATAAATGTAACAATTTATTGAATAAAAATTCAAGTCATTTTAGGCCAGTTGGCAAAAAAAACAGCCCAATCAAAACGCTAAGAATCAAGATATCGACCTCCCAACATAGTCATTTTGGATGGAAACTAAGCTTGTTTTTATACTTTCATTCTAGATACTACAAAAAAAAACCCTGATTAATCAACCCAGCGGTCTTGGTGCCTATCTGATCCAAAAAATACTAAAAACCCAGATCAATCCACCTAGCGTTGGTGGTGCCTTTCTCGCGCATTAAAATAATAAGAAAAACACATAAGAGAGGTCGAAATAGCACTTTAGGGGGATAGATTCTACTTTTTCCATCAATTCATATGTATTTGCGGTCATTTGAATGCATTGCTGCAATATTTGGAAAAAAAAATTTTTTTCGTTTTTGAAATATTTTTTCCCAAGGGTAGACCCTTGGCAGAAAAACAATGTTTTTTCAATAACTTTGGAACGCAATGACCGATCGGGCCAATTTTCAATAGGAAACAACTAGACCGCAATCCGCGTCGACTGCAACTTGTTGCGAGCAAATCGAATAATGCTAAGTACCAAAAAGTGTGTCTCACATTTTTGTACACACACACACATACATACACACATACAGACATCATCTCAATTCGTCGAGCTGAGTCGATTGGTATATAACACTATGGGTCTCCGAGCCTTCTATCAAAAGTTCGGTTTTGGAGTGATCCTATAGCCTTTACGTATACTTTGTATACGAGAAAGGCAAAAATATAAATAAGTATTTTTTAGCGTGTTTTGGGCATAAAAATAGTATTTTGACCATAACTTATGATCCCATAGTCCGATCTAGCCAATTTTCAATAGCAAACAATGGATTTCCCGTCTAATGAAACTTGAGTAATTCGGACAATGCTAAGTTTCAGTGTCTACAAAATTTGTACATATACACACACATACAGACATGATCTCATTTCATCGAGCTAGGTTGATTGGTATATATAACACTATGGGTCTCTGGGCCTCCTATCAAAAGTTCTTTTTTGGAGTGATAATATAGTCTTTCGGTACAACTTTGTTGTATACGAGAAAGGCTAAACAATAGACGCAGCAATTTAAGGTTCAACCAAGAATTATCTTAACCATGGCATACCTCGCACTCGGGTTCACGATAGGCGCGATTCGTAAACGGCGACTGGACACTCAGAGCTGCAGCTAGTGTCAACACTGGCTGTAACTGTTGGAACACACACCCCATCAGCAACATCTTACCGATACCAATATCCACAGGAATTTTCGCCAATGCTTTCCCTAGTGGTGTCAGTTTTTCATCCGCTGTCAATGCCTCCTGTCAAAAGGGAAATACACGATAATTACGAAAAATGTCTTCTAAAGCTGAACTTTCGTATATGATTCTTACATGGTGTTTCAAATTCATGATGGCATTCTCAATGTTCTCAGCGGGGGGCGATTCGATGAATGGAAATAATCGTGCATTAGGCAGCCCCATGGAAATCATCTGCAACAGTAGAGACTCCAGCGGGACCTTTAAAATTTCCGCTGTAGTGTACGACTCGAAGTCGCCGAACTGTTTTTCGGAAAACAAACGATAACATATACCGGGACCCGTTCGACCCGCACGTCCCTTGCGTTGCTCGGCCGAAGCCTTCGAAATCCAAAACTCTTTCAATCGCTGCATCTTGGTAGTAGCATCATAGCTCATTTCTTTAACTTTACCCGAGTCGATGACGAATCGAATTCCATCGATGGTCACCGAAGTTTCCGCAATGTTAGTCGAAATGATACACTTCCGAACTCCATCGGGTGCGTAGTCAAACACTTTGTCCTGTTCAGCGATTGACAGAGTACTGTGCAGGGGGAGAATAATCCAATTCTTGTTTTTCTCAGCATAGTCTTTGGCAGCATCCACGATTGTTGTGATTTCGTTTAAACCGCTGAGAAAAATTAGAACGTCACCTTTCTCTGTAGGCGGATACTTTTGATCGATCAACTGCAATATCTGAATGTATGGCTCCGGACTGATGCGATCAGAAGTCTTCTGTTTAGTTTTACCAGTGCTGGTGGTACAAACATCTTGAATCTGTGGCATGTAGTGTAATTTAATCGGAAATAGTCGACCGGGGACTTCGATGATTTGTGCCTTCTCTTCTGCAAAGTAGTCACCGAATAGTTTGATATTGATCGTTGCAGACATCAGAACTAGCTTTATATCCGGTTTTGCTCTTATCAGACATTTAGTGATGCCGAGTAGAAAATCGCCATGTAGATGTCGCTCATGCACTTCATCTAAGATTATTACCGAATACTGGGACAAATTTTCATCTGTGGATAGTTGGCGCAGCAACAAACCTTCTGTGATAAACAAAATATTCGTTTGAGTACTCTTACTTTTCTCGAACCGGATTTGATAGCCGACTCGAGTTCCGTACTCGCATAACATCTCATGAGCCACTCGTTTGGAGAGTGATATACAAGCAATACGCCTCGGTTGCGTGCATGCAATCTTTTCGTATCCAGCGTGGTACAAATATTGCGGCACCTGGGTAGACTTCCCACAACCCGTATCCCCTGCCAATATAATAATCTGCTCATTGTTTACCGCGGCTATTATTTCGTCACGATGACTAGCAACTGGAAGATTTGCTTGAGCTTTTCGGAGCTTTCGCAATTTGTTGTAACGTTCTTTCTGCCTAAACTCCAAATAATGCACGACGATCTGTAGAAATTGTTTCAACTTATGTTCTGTGATCCTTCCGCTTTGGTCGTAGTGTTGCAGTCGACTGTGCAACTCTTCAAATGGCACTGCAATCCTCATTCTGGAACAGAAAGCCTTTTCATACCGACTTGGAGAAGCTTCGGTTACCGTACGCGGTGCCGTGGGATCGGGGGGCACCGGTAGAATACACTGCCCAGACCGTTTCAGAAGATGTTCGTATTTGTTTAGAAATAACCAAAAATCGTTGGCATCGGTAACCAATTGATCTCGGCTGCAATAGCCGAGAAGAACACGATTCAACGAGCTTTTGTGATCCAGGAAAGAGAAATTAATCAAATTTGTTTCCTCCGGCTTATGGCGGGGAGATCGTTGTTTTGTGTCGGAGTTAATTGGACTTTGTGACGAATAACCGGTATTTGGACTAGTTGGTTCAACTTTGTATGGATTATGCTCAGAGCTTGAACTTTCACGTTTTAAAACACCAGACTCAGGACGGTTTCTAGAGCGGTATGCTTTTTCGGGTGTTCTCGAGCGTAATCTTTTACGTTTCTCTGATGGTTCGTGATCTGACTGGTGACTTCTCGAATGTGTTGATTTATTAGCTTCACGGTAACGTGAGAGATGTCCGCTGCTCCTGCCATCTTCCTTTCTATGGCGATCGTGATAGCTCATGGTCTACCTGAGAATATATAGAAATATCATTGTAATGATTTGATTATATAATAGGACGTCATTAATTTTGGGGAAGTAATTATAAGCGCATTTAATCGCATGGTGCTGCGCAGTGCGCTGCGTGGGTTCTATATCCTCACCTCATACACAAAAACACAAGTAAAAAGTTTTTGGCAGTGCCAATGGACGGTTGAATGGTGGCAAAGAGCGAAACGATCATACATGGGGACCAAATCTGTGACACAATTTCGAGTGTGTCACTGTAGAAGTATTTTATTGTTGAATCAATTTGGTAAAGAATGGTTAAATTTCTCGAAATTGAACAACTTTGCCGAAATAAGCATTTAGATGATGAAGTTGCGAACTTCCCTGTGCACTTGGTACCAAATAATCTTGACTTTGGCCTGGCCTCAACCATAGTCAATTTTCTGATCTGGTCATGATTTTACCCCAAAAATAATAATCACTCTTCAAATATATAAAGATTATTATAAATCACCGTACGGGGTACGTAATGTGCCCAAAATACGAAATAATTTTAATTTACTCGACATGAGCATGATTGACCACCCACGTCTGCTATTCGTTATTGCCAGGTCAGCTGTAATTACAAGAGAACCAATAGTTGATGTTTGATATTAACCCTCTCCCGCCCATGGTGTCTGTGGTGCACCATCAAATTTTGCACCTTCTAACCTTCATCGAATTGTTTCAACAACAAAAAGGAATATTGGACACATCTTTATGGTTCCATTAGACTGGAAATATAATCAATTTTGAGTACAAATAGTGAAACTATTGAAAACAATCAATTAACTATTGATTTACAATCAAAAACTTTTTTTTTCGTTTTCCATTAATTTTGGCTATGCCAAATAACTTTTGTTCTAGCATTTTTCTCAAAGATGATTCCTTCCCATTGAAATCTTCGAAAAAAGTCGTGGACGGGAAAGGGTTAACATCATCTTCAATATAAAAGAAATGGCGATTCAAAATTAAGGAATACCAGCGCCGGGCGTGTCCTTCTTATCTTCTTATGGATCCTTTACACCTCAGGTGTTGCAAGGGCCGACTTGAAAGATCTCCATCCAGAGCGTTGTCCAGCTATCGCTTTAACCTGTTGCCAGGATAGATTTCAATATGGTCCACACAGAATCTTCCGGCACGGAATCCGGCCTGCTGCCGCCGGAGAGTCGCATCGATTTTCTCCTGAATCCGGGCTAACTTTGCATAGAACTTTTAGAACGGTACACAGCAACATAATGCCTCGCCAGTTATCGCATACAGTCAGGTCACCCTTTTTGGATACCTTCACTAAGATACCTTGCATCCAGTCGACCGGGAAAGTTGCGGTGTCCCAGATATTACGAAATAAACGATGCAGCAGTTGAGCGGATGTCATGGGGTCAGCTTTGAGCATCTCGGCTGATATGCGATTTTATGAATTTCTAGCAGTAATGGAGCTTCGGTATTGACGCGTGTTATACGTTGGATCCTAGGCAAATCATGCAGAGGTGGTGGTGGCCTGGCTGGCACTTAAAAAAGTTGTTCGAAGTGCTCGAACCAGCGTTTCAGCTGATCGGTCAATAACTGATCATTCGCGTCTTTCACAGGCATCTTTATCGTTATCTTCGCCCCGCTTAAGCGTCGTGAGATATCGTAGAGGATGCGAGTGCCCATGGTTGCTGCGGCTCTCTCTCCCTCATCAGTCAGAGGATCTGCCCAAGCTCGCTTGTCCCGTTGACATGAGCGTTTTACTCCCTTCTCAAGAGCCGAGTATCGTTGACGGGCTAAGACTTTGGCTCCTCTGGTTTTTGATTTCTCTATCGCGGCTTTGGCTTCTTCACTTCTCTATCTTCCCCCAGGTCTCATCGGTGATCCATTGTTTTCTCTGGGTGCGCAATTCGCCCCGATTGTTCTCGCTGGTGGCGATGAAGGCAGTCTTGAAGGAGGTCCATTGTTCTCCCACGCTGCCACCTTTCGGAATATCTGCAGCACGTGACTTCAGTTCTTCAACGAAGGACCGTTTCACCGTGGCATCTTCCAGTCGGCGTGTGTTGAACCGTCGACCAACTCTCTCCTCTTGCCCACGAATCCGCGCAATGCGCAGACGTATTTCGTCGATGAGGAGGTGATGATCAGACGCGATATCGGCACTACGTTTATTCCGTACATTGAGAAGGCTCCGTTTTCATTTCCGGCTCATGCAGATGTGGTCGATTTGATTTTCTGGAAAGCCGTTACGGGAGACCCACGTGACCTTGAAAATCGTTATTACCACAAAATTCTGCAAACAGTTCTCCGTTTTCGCTCATTTCTCCGAGACCGTGGCGTCCCATAATGCGCTCATGGTTCGAGTTGTCGGATCCGATCTTCGCATTGAAGTCGCCCAAACAGATCTTGATATCACCCTTCGGAATTCTATCTACGACGGCATTGAGTTGACTGTAGAAATTCTCTTTGTCTGGAAACGATTATCCTTTTACTTCATAAGCGCAGAGTGTACCTGAGCGCCTAGTAGGAAGCCAACTCCGCGATGCCGGGGAGCGTGTTCACTCCGTAAACCAAAGTATAGCAGAACATGTCCCGACGGCGTTCTGTATTCTCCAAAGTTTGGCCAATGGACTTCACTCAGTCCTAGGATTTCATGCTTCATGCGGCGTTCCTCATTGGCAAGTTGTGCCAATTTACCCTGCTGGGCTAGGGTTGAAACGTTCCATGTTCCTATTCGTGTCCGTTGTTTCGCGCTAAAAATCGTCACCGTAAAATCAGTCCGTATTCTTTCATTATCGGATTCTCGAACAAATTGATGTTTCGGGAACAGTAGGTTGTAGGTTGTCCAAGGTTCCAGCCGTGTCCGAATACAGTTAAATTAGGGAATAGGTAGGAAAATGTAGACGTAATACTCGCTTTTATGAATCTGCCAAATCTGCTATTCTACGAGAAATCATTAATATATCAATGGGGATAGGAAAGAACCCTGTTTTAGTTAACGATATGTTGGATCTAGTAAATGTTGGGTAAAGCGTACCATTGGCACTTTGCATACTCCATTTCTCTTTGCCTAGCAACTCTTATCCCTACCTGCCAGTGGTGCCCGACCGGGATACGAGCAAGTTTAGGAAAGATCGGGTAACCAACCCTGATGGGATGGTCGAATGCTGAAAGGGTGAGGGTAGGGGGCTGAGGGAGTTGCGACACGACGCGCCAGTGCAATTTAACAGTTTATTGATATTAATAATAATTGTTATTTCTTTGCGTGAGCCGCTTCACATCACACTCGCGTTTACTCTGGCCGGCATCTAATACTGCGCCAGTGCTCGCCATGTGCAATGATCAAGAGGAGAATTTACTGACAGAACGATGCTGGCAGCCAGGTGGAAGGAGCACTTCGAGAATTTGTTGAACGATGAAAACGAAGGTGTATTAAAGAGCAGGATGGACATTGGACATAAACGACAACGGTCAAGTTGTTAAACCACCAAAGCTGGATTAGCTTAACAAGGCTCTAAATAAGCTAACAGTAAAGCTACTAGGAAGGACGTTATCCCGGTTGAGCTTCCTAAACTTGGAAGTGAGCAGCTGCATCAATCGAAGCCAGAGGCATTGCAATTCCTAAATGTGAAATTAAATTCAACTCCATTATTATTGACGACTTACATTATACAAAAATAAGGGGCCTTCCTCAATCGTGCGGTAAGATGCGCACGGCTACAAAGTAAGACCATGCTGAAGGTGGCTGGGTTCGATTCCCGGTCCGGTCTAGGAAATTTTCGGGTTGGAAACTTTTTTGGTTTTCCCTGGGCATAAAAGTATCATCGCGTAAGCCTCATAATATACGAATGCAAAATTGGTAATAAGGCTTAGACACCTCGCAGGAAATAATCGTGAAAGTGCTTAAAGAACACTAAATTGCGAGGAAGCAATGTTCCAGTGGGGGATGTAATGCCAATATCAAGAAGAAAAAAAGGGAGGGCGCCTACTGGCTGGTTGGTTGGCCTCTATTTTTTCACAAGGGAGAATGCAATTACACACACGTGCATTGTAGTTACCAAACTACCACACGGAAGTGTGCTGGAGTGTCGGACTCGACCGTACCGGTAATACCGACTAAACTCCCTTGGGCTCCGCCATCGTTTCCCCCAGGAATTACCTCCCAGTACTACTTCTGGGGGATGGCAGTACTAAACGTACTCGCTCATTCTCGCTCACACAGGCACCCGTCCCATGCGAGTCTTACTTGGGTGCTCACTCTATCGCACGAGGACATACGAACAGTATGTGCTCTGCAGTTTCGTCAGAGCAGACGGGGACCTCCGCGTGCCCAAACCTATGGTGGTACTGTCGGAAACAGCCATGGCCTGACAGGAATTGTGTCAGATGGAAGTGAACCTCCCCATGGGGTCTCCCCATCCAGCTTGATATGTTAGGAATCAGCCGGTGGGTCCACCTACCTTTCGAGGAGTTATCCCACTCGCGCTGCCATCTGGCACCCTGGTACGCTCGTGGGCTCCTCTGGTGCCACGTAGCTCAAAACACTCCTCGTCTTTCCGGATGACCAGCCCGTCACCAGATGCGTCGTGCGATAGCGTGCGGTAGGCCGATATCACCCTGAGGCACATCAAGCGGTAGGTGCTCTCCAGTTTCTGCAGGTAACTGGTTACCCTCAGTGCTTTTGTCCAGGACGGGCCGCCGTACCTAAGGATAGATGCGGCAACGCCTGCCAGTAGCCTACGTCTACTGGCGCACACCTTGGAGCTGTTGGACATCTTCCTCGATAATGCCGCCACAGCAGTCGAAGCCTTCTTGCACGCATAATCGACATGGCTACCGAAGGTAAGCTTGTCGTCTATGATGACCCCAAGAATCTTCAGACTCCGCTTTGAAGTGATCGCGACGTCTCCCACGTGAACAACTGCATGTTGTGCCGACTTACGGTTACTGACGATAACCACCTCCGTCTTATGTTGAGCGAGCTCAAGGCCTCTCGCACTCATCCAGTCCGCCACAGTCCGCCACAGTGCTGATCGCGTGTCCTCTGGTTAGTTCTACTTCGGGGATTGACTCCCCGTAGACCTCTAGGGTTACATCGTCAGCAAAGCCGACGATCTTCACACCAGGAGGGAACTTTAGCTTCAGAACCCCGTCATACATCAGGTTCCATAGTACCGGGCCCAGGATTGACCCTTGCGGGACTCCTGTGGTTATGGGAACACTTTTCTGACCGGCATCGGTCTCGTATAGCAGCACACGATTCTGGAAGTAGCTTTCCAAGATCCGGTACAGTCCCACCGGCAGGCTAAGCCGGTGTAACGAGAGCGCGATGGCATCCCAGCTTGCGCTAATGAATGCGTTCTTCACGTCCAGTGTCACCAACGCACAGTATCGAATTCCTCGCCTTTTCCGTTGGATCGCTACCTCTGGAGTCTTGAGCACTGAGTTGATAGCGTCCACCGTGGACTTACCTTTTCGAAAACCAAACTGGTTACTCGACAGGCCATCCGTACCCTCTGCGTACGGGGTGAGCCTGTTGAGGATGATCCTCTCGAGCAGTTTACTTGTCGTGTCGATCAGGAAAATTGGTCTGTACGCCGATGGGTCGCCCGGAGGCTTCCCGGCCTTCAGCAGCAGTACCAACTTCTGCCTTTTCCATCTCTCAGGGAAACGACACTCATCCAGGCATCTCTGCATAGCTAGCCTGAACATGTTCGGGTTCGCTATGATCGTTTGGAACTCCATCGGGGCCTAGAGCTTTGTTCATCGCAAGGGTGTTAGCCACTGCGAGTAACTCTTCGTTCGTCACCGGAGCCACCATTTCAGCAACACTCCCAGCGCCTTGCAGCGCAGAAGGAGGCCAGGGACTTGTGGCTCGGGACGGGAAGAGTACTTCGATAATCCTCGCCAACCGGTCCGGTGACCGTTCTGGGGGTGAAGAGCCCCCTTTGATCTTGGCCATCACGATCCTATAGGCGTCACCCCACGGATTCGCATTGGCACCCTCCCACAGGTTGTCGAAGCACGCTCTCTTACTGCTCTTAATGGCCTTGTTAAGGGCCAGTCTCGCAGCTCGAAACACTTCCCGGCGGACCGCTTTTTCCTCCTCGGTGCGGGCTCGTTGCGTCCTACGTCTAGCCTTGAGGCAGGCTGATCGTAAGGCTGCAATTTCGGCACTCCACCAGTATGCCGGGCGTCTACCATTTCTTGGCAGGGCTTTCCTCGGCATAGTAGCATCGCACGCGCGTGATAGGACAGCTACCAGCGCATCCCCGCTTAGACTGTCGATGTTGCCCTCCAGTTCCAGGGCCGCGGTGAAAACTTCGCTGTCGAAGTGATTGGACTTCCACCCACGGACGGATTGGACCAACGGACTCCGACCTAATAGAACGGGCGACCGACCTTTTCATTGCTTTGTTTTTAATGGGATGGAAATGGGAGCTATAAGATAAAGTGCCAAACCGTTCCCCTATTCTATTTAACAGACTGAGACCATTTGAGGAGTCTTTCGTCGGCGAGTACCAGGCAGGTCTTTGGAGATTGAAACAACAATGTCCACGTTGTTGGATGCAACAATCGAAATAGTTGTTCCTATCGTACAAGATTCTTCTGGCGTGTGGGGGTTTCCATTTGCAGCACCGCACTCTAGATCAATTAACGTGCTATTGTTTTGTTTCCCTCAACCACACTCTCAAAGTTGCATTCTACTGATTTTTTACCTATCCCCGTTAAATGAACCAACTTTTTGTACATACAAGCCTTACGGATCCCTAGACGAATCGATTAGGGAGAAAATTTTCCAAATTGGTTAACCCGTTCATGAGTTAAATCGTCAGGAAGGGAACCTGAACTAATTTTTATTTATACAGATTGAGTAATTTTTTGTCTCTCCGTATTTTTGCTCGTATCCAGTATCTTGCGCTCGGTAATGGCGGCGTGGGCTTCCCTCAATTTGACATTCAAGAGGTAGAAAACATTGGAACTCATCAAGTATGCCTTGTTCATTTTTTTTTCTAGTAAAAACAAACAAATGTCAATTAACTTTTACAGTTGTTCTCGGAAAATGTTCAAGTTGTTTTTGTCTGTTTGATTTCATGAAAATTAACGATTTATTTTAGGTTATGCATTTGACAGGTTTCATAACGGTTTCGAATCAAAACTTTGATTTCTTTTCAGCGACCAGCGCAGGAGCAGCAGCGCAGTTAATGATGGTCTAATTTTTTACATTATGGTATCATATGAATTTATACTTGCCATAAGACGAGTTTGTACAATCCCATTTAATTCCACCACTTGATTGTACATGTCAAGGTACAATCAAGTGGTGGAATTAAATGGGATTGTACACAATTTTCTTACTATTAACGGGAGCGTCCATTCCAGTTAGCAAATCGCAAGTTGGGTTAATTAGACATTGTACAAGTACTTGGTTGTTAGCTCGAATAGATCTAGAAGTTGTTGCTGCTTTGTTGGACAGTTTGCCAAACGATCAAATGTCTTCCTCGCTATAGCAAGAAATTCAGGCACCAAGAAGAGGTTGCTATTACCGCCCTACTGCATATGACTTGTGCATACGAGCCGCACAATGGTGCGGCAATGAAATTGGTGAAACCACCTTGAGAGGGTCGTGAAGGAGGTGGAAGAGGTGCGGGGTTCCGCCGTTCCGTTCTCATCTTTGCTAATTTTTAAATATAGTTTTTGCGGATGGGACACCCGCGATAGTTGGTGCTGTGCTGTCCCCTACAGTTTGCACACTTCATAGATCCTTGTGTTTCGTTTCTGTCATAGTTTGCCAACTCTGCTTTTTGGGTAGTTTGCATTCGACGGACTGATGATTCTCACCACATTTAACGCAAAGTGGAACAAGATTGCAATTCCTCATGCCGTGACCGAATCGTTGGCAACGGTGACATTGAACAGCATCGGTAGGCCTTTTTTCGTAGTATCGCCATTTCATTATGATGTTAATGATTGCTTTTAGCTTTTGTAGATCCGAGAGTTAAACCGACCCCTTTATGAACTGAAGCAAATATAACGCACTTTCCTTCAGACCGATGACTTTACTTACTTTTACTTATGGATCCTGTACACCTCCGGTGGTGCAAAGGGCCGACTTGAAAGATCTCCATCCTGAGCGATGCCCGGCTATCGTTTTAACCTGTTGCCAGGTTAGATTTCGGTCGACTTCTTTTATTTCTTTATTGAGGCTTCGCCGCCATGAGCCTCTGGGTCTGCCTCTGCTGCGATGTCCCGCTGGGTTCCAGTCTAATGCTTGCTTACAGATTTCGTTTCCGCCCCTACGTAGAGTGTGGCCGACCCAGCCCCACTTCCGATCCCGAATTTCTGTTGTTATCGGCCTCTGGTGACAACGACGATGGAGCTCGTTGTTTGAGATCCAGTTGTGAGGCCACCAGGCCCGAATTATATACCGCAGGCATCTGTTAATGAACACCTGCAGCCGTTGAGTGTTCTCCACTGATACACACCATGTTTCGCTAGCGTATAACAGCACAGATTTCACGTTAGAGTTGAAAATTCGTATTTTGGTGCGTTCACTTATCTGCCTGTTTTTCCAGATATTTCTTAAACTCGCAAAGGCAGCCCTTGCTTTCTTGATCCGTGCGCCTATGTCGATCTTGGTACCGCCGTCTGACGCCATTTGGCTACCAAGATATTGGAAGCTTTCAACATTCTCCACTGGTTGCCCGGCTACTGTGAAACTGGAAGGAGTCACCGTGTTTACATCCAACGATTTGGTTTTGTTGACGTTGATGACTAAACCTGCCGAGGAGGAGCGATCGGCAAGGTCGTTGAGCTTACTCTGCATATCAGAGCGCCGTTGCGCGAGTAGTGCAACGTCATCCGCCAATTCGAAGTCGTTTAGGTGCTCCATGGTTATAGGCTGGGAGGGAGCTCTCGATACTACACATCAAATTAATTATATACTGTCGTCATGCAACAAGTAAATTTTCAACAAGAAAAAACAATCAACGTAGGCGCCACCTGAAAAGACTAAATTCTGTTTTGCGTGTTATTGTTGTTATATTGCCTTCACAAATTTTCTTGCCGAGAGTTTCGTTTTCGGCTCACACTGACAGCTAGATTTCGGCTCGGCTTGACACACACATTTTTCGTATCTGTTTCTCCCTCCCAGGTTATAGGCTGCCATAACAGCCCGCGGTTTGGTTCACGGTCAATCGTATCTACCAGAAACTCATCGATTACGATGAGGAACAGTAACGGTGATAGAATACATCCTTGCCTCACACCAGCTACGACCCGGATAGGGTCGGACAGGACCCCATTGTGCAGCACTCTACACGAAAAGGTCTCGTACTGTGCTTCGATGAGGCCGATGATTTTCTCAGACCGATGACCTCGCCAGAAAACATTTTCACTTCGGTTGTGATCACTCCAAGAGTGGCTAGCTTCGATTTCAATTCGGCGATGTCAACCACTGGTAGCCCCGATAGAACAATGTTCACCGATTGCTCACAGGGGGGGTGTAGGTATGAAACTGGATGTTCGATTGTTTCTTAGCCAAAATAGAACTGCGAAAAGCCTCTTCTCCCGAGTCCCGAACAGTAAACACCCGTCTTCGTCGATTTCATGTTATACTCGTTCTGCGCAATATTATTGTGAGACGAATTCGCTGGGTCGTGATATTCATTACCGAAATGGGGGGAACACGAATTTTCTTCTCCTCGCGCGCCGTATTGAGGACGGTGCTCTTTGGTGTAAGCGTTCTGGCATTTCGTCGTTCAATTCGTCTGCTTCGTTGGCCTGCAGCAACTCAAATTAATTACTCACAGTAATATTAATCACGTGGCTACCATTGCCACTAGCAGCTGCTGATGATGTTGACATCGAATTATTGTTTGCCATTGTTGACATTTCGTCTATATAAGGACTCTTCGCGCCTTGACTGCCTTGACTGTATGGCTACGAAGAGCACGACGTTTGGGCGGCCTCATATCGTCCGTCCGGATCTGCGGCATCAGGATGTCGATTCGCGATTACTACTTCGGAAATAAATTAAAAAGGCGATAGCACAATTTCATCCCCCAGGCCCATTGCCACCCCCTTTTACGTATTTACAGACAATGATAGGGCATTAAAAGAAACACAAGAATTTGCTATGAAAGGAATATATTCTAGCAACCAAACATTAATTGCTAATTGATATGGATATTATAATGTAAATCGAAAATAGTTGATAATGTTTATAACGTTTAGCTTTGGACTAATTTCACGACTAGAAATGGGTTAACTTGTATGTTTTATATCAAAAAATAGCACAAACAAATCTTTTTTGTTAATAAATATTTGAAAATGATGATAAGAACATTCAAAAGTGGACATTAAAAGATTTTTTTAACTTAGTTGAACAATTAACGTACAAATCAATATAGTAAAGATAATGCCTCTACCTGGTAGATTGCTATTAAATATATTTGGTCGCATGGTAGATAATCTACCTATAAAGTACTTTTGTTTTGTTACTGTAATTTTTCGTCGAAATTTTAAGGCATAGAGATGTGCTCAAGTTTGAACTAGTCTGTCTACTGAATGGAATAAAACTCGAATAGTTTGTTAACATTTTTTTCCTACCGATTAAAATTGGCTTGAGCAGCTTTCGCCGGGCATGTTTTGTTTGTTCTTTTCTAAGATTAAAATTGTATCAACAATTGCTACGTTAATATGTTTACGATAACTCTAAAGCTCACGCACTGACTCTACTGGGATGTTAACCCCAGGTATGTTCTAATCAAATCAAACACCTAAGTGATGTGAAAAATACTCGAGTAATCCCATAATAAACTTCTTTAACAGCATAGATACGTTTGTTTGAACGCTCGATTCCAGTAGTCGCAATAAAGAGAGAGTAAAAATGTCTACCACTTACTATCGCTATAATTAACCTTTAATAAATAGTTGTTTTGAACTACGTCAATCTTTATCTAATAATGCTAATTTTGGTTCCATATCTGGTTATTGAATATAACTCTCGTTAAACTCGAATGTTCCTTTATTGAGTAAATGTTTGATTGTAATTGATATTATCAACACATTTTAGTGTAGAGTTGATCATAAATAGTGTATAGTTAAATTTAGCTCATCTATTTGTAGTACGTAACTGATGCCATTTAATTGTAAATTTAAGTCTACTAACATTTTCATTCATTTGTATAAGTTATTATTCATGTGATATAAAGATTAAGTCCAGGGCAGAAAGTTACTAAAAAGAACGGTGCCAATAACGGCGTACCCTATGAAATATGTCAGAACGGATAATTGCTTTAAATTCATCGATTTTATGTCTAAAATTTCGGTCAGTTCGACGTGGTTTTCCACATGAGCGCATGGCTCTGTTCCATCCTGGACCTGCCTGGATAGCTTCCGGATGACCTGGCGCCGAATGAACGCTTTGTCGCCGGTAAAATATTCGGCTGCGAACCAATACAACACAGGACTTGAAGATGCCAGCATCCGGGTTGTGACCTGCACATGCACGAAGAAAACACTAAACAAAGCCAGAAACAAGGCATGAGCTATGAACACAAATGCATTTCGGTCGTAGTTCCTCATGTTTTTCAACTGCTTCTTACTGAGCCGGAGCAAACCAATTCGGGCGCAAAAGTCCCAATTTTCGTGAATGTACTTGCAAGAGTTACTCACTACTAGATAGATGGCAGGTAAGGCAAGAAGAAAGTTCGGTAACTGTTTCAACTCGTAGTATTGCATAAATCCTACATTCCAATAGTGGCTTTGTACGTAAGAATAAGATAAAGGCAAATAGTTTGAGCACCAGGGCGACGATTCCGCTGTTTTGTTGCCAGCCAGCACTAGGTTATGGGCTACTGCGTACTCCTTGACGTGCAGCGGGAAGCTGAACTTCTGCTCGAAGCAAAACAAATAGTAGCTGTAAACCTGCGCTATTCCGTAGTGAAAGATTATGATGATCAGAATCGAAAAGAGCTTTGATCCAATGCAAATAATGTTATGGAACGAATTTTGTGACAGGATACGACGCATGTAGAAAAACAGCAAAAAGCCGATGTTCAACATTCCTGAAACAAAACAAAATGTACATTATGGTGTGAATGTCCAATTAATTCGTGTAATACACATTTACCATTTGATCGACACAGAATACTCAAACTCAGCGGTACCGTAATCAGTATCGAATTGATGTCATCGATACATTGCGCCATAACGGCAAACGAAAGCCATGAATATAAACTTTCCGTGTATGGGGCAGTGAAGAAAATAGACGCTGGGTTGAAGCAGAACAGGATTACGGCCAGCTCACTTTTCTTCTTGTTGCCCAGCACCACATTGCTCAGCTTGTACAGGGCTTTCGCGGCAAGCACAAAGAAAATCACGTTGAGCAACACGGCTATGACCAGCGAGAGCTCCCGATATGTCACCAGCGAGGAGTTTCCTCCCAGAACGCTCGCAATAATTTTGATAATGAACGGAAATAATGGGAAAAACGCCAGGGTATTCTCGTACGAATAGCCATGCTCGGAGATGTGCAAAAAGTATTGTGAATCCCAGCGGTGCAATCCTCCCAGTACGGTTTGTACCAACCCATCAAACTTTCCGGGTATGGCTTCTGGGTCGCGTGGGGCCAGGAATACCCCCGCATCGTGGTCCGGGATCAGATGATTCGATATGATTTGCAGTGCTATTACCAGCAAACGACTTAGCAATGCTAGAGATGTTATCGAGATGTGTGAGGTGGTGGTATCGTGAGCTCCTGATTTTAACGCAGTAGAAGGCATTTGCGAGAAGGATTGGCTGTGCTGTTTTTGACTATGCTGGTCATGATGATGTCTCTTACTGGTATGCTGCTGGTCCTTATTGGTGGTTGTTTGATGATTGTTTGTATGTTTGGTCATTTTCAACACTTGTATGTATCTCACTCACAGTTGAACTGTTGGTTCACATTGACTTTTAGATTCGATAATTTCCGTTTGAGCAATTTTGCTGTTGGATCCTAAAACGGGAAAAATTATTTAAGTTGTAAGAAATTTATGAATGTATATCTTGAAAAGAAATTAAAGTTTTAGGATCCAAAGCAAATATTGATAACGTGCGATTATTCGTACAATTAATAGAGAACAAAAGATCGGTAAAAGTACGGCATTCATACCAAGCCTGTTTTAACTCTTGGTCCAGAAATTATCTTGATACTGAATTATCTTTAGTTCCAGACAACTGTTAATCAGTCTAAACCCAAATATTCCGGGTTCGAAGTAAAATTTTGACTATGATGATAGAAATAGTCATCAACTAAAACTATTTGTTCAACTGAAACTTACAACAAATCTGCAAATTTAGGACAGTAAAAGTTATTGATATTTGCAAACACAAGCATAGAAAAAAGTTATTATTCTACCTATTTGATTTTACTACTATTTTGTTTAGAAAATAAAGGCATTCTTATTGTCGAAATGCCGATAGTGCAGTAATTAACAAACTGATTATAATATAATATAAAATACTATAAAAAGGTGTCAATAAATTCCGAAGATGTGTAGTATGTATACATTGAATACTTATTATAGTACTTACTGATTTCGAAGATTTCGAATTTCCGAAAATAATAAAAAAATCAGACAGTTAAATCTAAATTTAGAATGTAAGACATAGTTTAGAATAATTTTTAATCAACATATAATATCTATTATGCAATTGAATCATAATTTAACACTAACAACAGGCCAGCAACTCGATTAAATGTATCTAAATAAACAAAAACATCCATAAACACTTCGATACGCTCATGAGTGTCCGCCACCTTCCACCACTAATAAATTTGCTGGGGCGGGGCGGAAGACCAGATGAATGCAAAATCCCATCAAAACTGTGTAGTAAGGAAGCAGCGATACTCACATCAGTATTAACACCTTTTGTTGCAATATTATTGAAGCGTTTCGATCACTTTATACCGTGCAAAACTCTCGCTCATTGTTACGACCATTTATGAAGAAACCGAGGCATATTTAATACAATAAAGTGCAAAAATAAGGAGGATTTTTTTTCTTCAACACGAACACCCCGACATGTTTTGATATTTTGACGGTAGTGCAAATTTATGGCAACGAGGGGAGAGAGCTCGTTGGTCGAATGTGATAATAAATAATGTTTATCAGCGGGTCTTTGCAATAGTGGTCGAAACGCTATGGCGGTATTTGCAGCATTTCGAAGTGAGTGCCGGATCCAAAAATCGCCAGCGGAAGCGCATGTCAAAATGTTAATAGGCGGTGGTGTTTTTTGCGTTTCATGCTTGGTTAATTGCGAGGGCGGATCACTCACGCATTTTCGAAGCAGTCGCAAGTATTGATGAACACATTTGCGTATTTTTGAGCATTTTTTAAATGCATTTGAGTATTGATGCAATGGAGTCCGAATAAAAATGTACTATTGGTTCAATAGTATAAACAATTGAATTACCATACAATGTACGGTATACAATAGGATACATTGTTTCTTGATGGTTGCACAGATTGTATCAACACTAAAGGCTCCGTCAGACGTTGCAAGCAAATCACTCGTGCGAGCGATGAATGATTTCTGAGAGCACTTGCAATTGCAGTCACACGTAGCAGTTTTTTACTTTAAGCAAATGTCGGATTTACTCTCAAGCAAATATAAACAAAAACGAAAAACTTGTTTTCGGCCACAAAATCTAATTTCATTCCTATTTTTGCAATGCAACACTGCCACCTGAAAATGTTTTCTCTTTTGCGAGCGAAAAATTTGCTAGTGCTGCACTAGCAAGCGCAATTTCGTTTCTGCGAGTTGAAAATTTTTAACGTTTAGCAGTCACACATTGCAAGCGAGCGTTTGCTTACGAGTTGACATTTGTTTGCATGCAATCACTTTCAGTGTAGTCAGACAGGCAAATTTTTGACAGTTGTCACTTTCTGCGAGCAAAATGCTGGTTGCGAGTGATTTACTTGCAACATCTGACGGCACCTTAAGGATACAATACATCAACATATTTCTCTAATGTAACAATACTTGCAATTGTTTTTGAAACGTTTTGACGTAGGACTTACGTCTCTCTTTACTATACTGGGTGTCATTTAGATTTTTGGAAATCAAGAGCGTTACGCTGGAAGGGAAGATTTTGAACGTTACTAGCGCCTTTATCTTTCGATGGATTTTTAAGATTTATAGATCAATCGACTCGGACACTCTCCACCATTTTGTCTATTTCATTGAAACTTAAGATTATTAACGATAAGCTATTGAAAATTTCAATTCTTGTCAAAACCAGTAAAAATTTCATATGTAACCAATCCCGTGCATTCCTAACACGGACATCAGAATGCGGTATGTCACGGGCCGTCGGGTCTACCGGAAGATTTTCTTTGTGTATAAAAGAAACAGTGCCTGCCGTGTGCGAGGCATTACAATTTGTGACAGCAGCGCGTACTGACGTGCTCGCGCATTTTTCGTTTCGTTCGTTCCTTTGCTGTGTTACACAGCGACAGCATGCAGTCAGCAGCTGTAGAACTGTCGGTGGGTGGTTCTTGTGGTGGTGGGTCTGCGAATATGCATGAAGTGGGCGCATTTTTTGTCATACTGTGCTTGATGATGGTCGGATGCAGTGGTGTCGGTTGCGATGGATGCAATCGCTCATCGCATCGCTCGGAGTTCACGGCTAGAGGCCGATGATGTCTTTTATTTTTTTGCAGAAAGCATTAGCAATTAAAGATGCACAATCAGCAATAGCATTAATATCCATTTTAGATTAGAAAATTTCGCTGTATTACATGTAAATGTTTTAAGAAAAACCTCAAAAAATAATTTCTAGATTTTAATCTAGAAATAAATTTAAATAAACTTTATCTTATTCTTTGTTTTTCGTTTTCTGAGAAATTGTATTATTAAACTTGACGTAGACTCGAAGTTTGGAATCAAAACATTAAATAATTTTTGTTGACGTATTAACAGTACCTCCTCTATTTTTTTTAGTAGGGTTACTGCTCCGTAACTTGTTTCTTATTGTTGTGATTTTTTCAGCAGTAAGCACGCATGTTAGCAAAAAAAGCAACGAAATTGGTGCTGTATTTCTTTGTTTGGAAAACGGATCAGTTCCTCTAAAATAACACATTTTTCCCCAGCCTGAAAATTTTATAAATAGTAAACTTCAAATACTATCATCAATAAGAAATCTATAATTGACCTACATTTGCTTGAGTAAATAAGGACTTAATAGTTAGAAACAATGCAATTTTAATTATGTATTTAATTATTAGTTTTATTTCCAGAAGTTTTGAATAAACAAATTGCTAATAATTCTACACGGCATGGAAGTTGTCGTTTCCAATATCAATATCTATAATCAAACTCCATAGATCCAAAAGTTATAAGTTAAATGTAAATACGTTACGTTTATACAAGTCCTACGTCTACTCGCGGTTATGTTGAAAACATTACCCATTGCTCGTTTTTGTACATAAGGTTCATACATTGATAACTTTTCAAACGTTTCTTTACATTGCATAAAAACTATTTAACAATATTTGCCTCATAGCGCCAAATATGCATTTTTTCCCCTTTAAATTGCATTGTTGAACAGTGTAGCTGTCACAACTGAGAAATCAAAATCGTATTGTTTTACTATACAAATACAATACAATCCATTGTATTTTGAACAGTTTTGTACGGATATTTCAACAATATAGGGTAAAGTGCCCAATAGTGGACCCCCAACCAATAGTGGACCCTCCAGACATTTTTGCATCATTACAGCACAATGTAAACATTTTGCTATGAAATTCCATCGGGAGAACCTACCTTGCAGTCCTATGATTTGATTACATGCATTGGAAATGGTATGGAAAGTAAAATTTAATGATTTTTTACAATTCTATAAAAAATAAACACGAAAGTGTCCATTATAGGAATATTTTGGGGGGTCTATAATAGGGAAGAAGAACGTCCCGACACGGATACAAATTTCATCCATTTGCTTCAAAAATATACATGTTTATTTCCAAAATGGTAATATGTTTGAATCAAACATATTTATTTTAAAAACCAAATTAAATCCCTGTTTGTTTTATACATTCACTAGTGGGCAGCCCCTCGCTCGCTCTTGCAAAAGTAAACAAACTCTCGAGTTCGGACCGGATCCGATCGGAAGCAGCAGATGAGTAGAAGCAAGAGTAGAAGCAGATGTTTTCTTGCTTCCAAATTAATGATAAGGATGTTTTTTAGGTACAGAAAGGTAAGTAAATGAAATATGAACGTTTGGAATTGTGAAATCTGGTAGTCAAATGCTACCAGAATATGAAAATTGGTAGAATTGATATCAAAATATTATGAGTGGCCGAACCAAAACAATAATATCCATGTTTGCTTCAAACACTTAGCTGGTTGAAACAACTTGAAACGCACATTTGATTCAAAAAAAGTTTTCGTTCGCTTCAAATGCAACAATATGTTTGATCCAAACATATTTATTTTTGATGCCAGAACAAACTGAATTTATGTTTGGATTTATTGTAGATCCAGTTGAAAACCGAACTGAGCTCTCGCGACAATCGCATTTTCTCCCATTTCCAAGTGTCGCAACTGCATCGCGAGTGGTGCGCATGATGGCGCACGACTATGGCATAGATGCGCACTACTCGCGATTCAGTTGCGACATCCGGAAACGGGAGAAAATGCGATTGTCGCGAGAGCTCAGTTCGGTTTTCAACTGGATCTACAATACCTAGAATATGTTTGTTCTTAACGTAGTTTTTTCTGCGTGGAAACGGAACATAAAAATCAAATGAAGTGTCGACTATAGGGAAGCAAATTCCTATTATGGACCCCCAATGGGGTCTACTATAGGGCGAATTCAGTCAGACTTTAAAATGTTAATTTCAACGAATAACGTCGTGTATTTGAGTGTTTTATGTATGTATCGTGAAGAGGAGATGCAGAACTTGGTATTAGATGTCAAGCAGAATTAATATGTTGAAAATTTCTACTCCTTATGACACAAAGAGCAAAATTTCGCTACTAGGGGGTCCACTATTAGGCATTTTACCCTATTAACCATACACCCTATTTTGTGACGAAAAAATTGTATGGAAAAATCTCAGATTTTGTATAGTTACGATATTTAACAACCCGTACATTCTATTGCGAAAAGTTCATTTACATTTGAGTAAATGGTTCATAACAATGCATTCTAATGTATTTCTATAGTTTCATTCACAATATGATCTATTGACAATTTAATGTTATTAATAATAGTGTTACAATAAATTGTATTGTTATTCTACTGTATTTTTTATTCGGACGACTACGTGAAAGATAAAAATGAGGAAATTTCACAAACTACTGGATGTCAATGCGATGGCCTCGGCGATGGCCATCAGTTTGAATTAGTTTATCTTTATTTTTTCACCCAAATATGGGTAAATGCGATTACTCAAATATAGGTAAAGCCAATTTTTTCAAAATATCAGTAAATTTTACCGATTTTTTGTGTAAGATTCACTAATAATATTGGTAGAATTGCAATTACCCACACACTTAAAATAAATCGCCGAATTCGGTAAAATTTTACCGAAATCTCAACAGCAGAACTGTTCGGTAAATAATTTAACTGATTTTCGGTGATTTTGACAGTTGAGCAATGGAAAAAATTACAAAAAATCTGTAAAATAGATTACCGAACAGTTCAGCTGTTGAGATTTCGGTAAAATTTACCGAATACGATGAAATGAGTTAAGTGTGCATATATGAGTGAATTAAGTACCCATAAATAGGTAAACCAATCTAAGCGTGTAGAGCATTGCTATAAACAGTGAACCACCCTCCTCCTAAAAAATGGACGTTATTTTTAAACGTTGCATAAAATCCGAACCCTCTTTGCTCTTTTCATTTTGCTTGACTCTTCCGTCGTTCCTTTTGTTCAGTGCTTCTTTCTGCTGGCGTGACTTCGGTGATCAGGCAGAAGCAGTGATGCCAGATTTGAAGACATGTCTTCAATTTGAAGACATTTGAATCTCTGTGAAGACATTTATTTTATGAAGACATTTTGAAGACTTTTTAAAACATTTGAAGACTTGCCTTCTTATTTAAAGATACTTGAAGACAATCAATAAGCCAGCGAATAGAAAATGTAATTTAATGACTAACTTTTAAATTTTGTGACGTCTATGTGTAGATCATATCGAGGATCATATTAATAATTCAAAAGTTATACATAATAGACTAATATCTCGGGCTTAAAATTTCAAACGTAAAAACACATTTACACTAGCCGGTTGATAAGGTTGACCACTGCAACACATTATAGTTATGTGCTGGTTAAATAAATCCCGATGGCAGCATTCGTTTAAATTTTCCTTGGTAGCGGTGGCATTTTCTACGTGTCTGCTAAAAAGGATTTCAATCATTGTATCAGAACTCAATGACCGATCTAATTTATTTCAAACGGCAAATAAATGCAGAATTTTACTATGAGTTATTGGGCTAGAACTATTTTTTTTAAATTTATTTATAGTTCATCTGATCTTTTCGGTATTCCCAGAATACCCGTCGAGAAAGTGAATAAATTTTGAAGAACTCGATGAATTTTCCGTGGATTTTTGAAATAAAATTTCATTGAAAATTCGTTTTAAAAAATTAATTTGTGGCAAATAAGGAGAATTGGGTCCCACAGCCCTACCTCGTTTATGTTTGCAAACGATAGTGCATCGGTCAGGAATACTTAAACCGAAGTTATAAAAATTCTGGTAAAAGTCTAAATTAAATTTCAAATTAAACAATGTTCCTTTTGATTTTTAAGTGAAATGAAAAACTGACGCGTCCAGGATGATTAACTTCATCATTCTCTGAAAGAAGTTGATAACGATTTTTCATTTTGGGACCAAAAAATCGTGTAAAATAAACAGATTTTCCCATTAATAGTTTGAGGAATTTCTCATAAAAATTCAAGAGAATTGAAATTGGATTTTTTTTTCAAATTATTTTGGAAATTTATAATAATTCCAGTATGGGCAAATAAAGGAATTCCCCCAAAATTTTAAGGGAAATTCATTTTAATTTCTACAAAATTATTTCTAAGTTCTTGCAGGAAAATCATCTGAACTTCTACAAAAATCATGTTTATTCTCACAAGAAATTTGTCTAAATTATCGTGGGATGTACTCCGGATTTGCATTTGAAAGTTAAGGAATGTCTCTTCGGATTTTCCATGTACCACATTTTTACAAAATTTTTCGCAGGAAATTATTTTCATTTTCTCAGAACATTTTCTTTACTTTCCATAGAAAATTCTTACGAATGTCGACAAGAAATTGAAATTGTTCTGGAGTTAAATGGATATTTCTCAGAATGGCCACGGTAAATTATTTTCAGTTTGTTCAAGAGAATATTCTGAAAAAAAAATCAGAGGAATTTCCTAAAAAAGTCTGCCAGAGTTTTTATTAAGGACTCTGTAGAAAATTCAGGGTGAAATCGTTACAGTTCCATGTTGAATTCTTCCTTGAATTCCTTTGATATTTTTTCAAGAAATATTTTTGGGCACTCTTCCAGTATTTTACCTGGGAATTCCTCTAAGAATTTCTCCAGTAAATATATCTCTGGAATTCTTTCTGAAGTTTCCCATGAAATTCCTCCAGGAATTCGTCCAGCAATTCCTTGAGAGATTTTTCAGAAAATTTCTCCAGAGTTTCCTTTGGAAGTACCTCTAGCAGCTCCTCCATAAGTTCGTCCAGAAATTTCTCCGTTAGATCCGCTCAGAAAAATCCTTCAATAATTCTTCCAGAAAATCCCTCCGGAATTTCTCCTGTAATTCCTCCGGAAGTTCCATTAGCATTTCATCCGGAAGTTCTTTCAGAAATTTATATGAAAGTTCCTTCAGAAAACCCTTTGGATGTTTCAACAGCAATTCCTCCGGAAATTTCTCTACAGATTCCTTTAGAAAGTATCCGAAAAACCCATCAGGAATTTATCCTGAAGTTTCTCCAGAAATTCTTCCGGAAATTTCTTCAGAAAATCTTATGGAAGTTTCTTCAGGTATTTCACGGTGATTTTTTTCCGAATCCCTACAGGCAATTCTTCAAAAATAAATTCAGGAGAATTCCATAAGGAACACTCAAAATAATTTTCACTTAGAAGCTACTTGAAAACATACACAGAAAGAAAAACCATTAATCAAATTAAAAAAATCGTTGGTTAAAATAAAAAGTTTCGTTGGTTCTTTTTCGTAGAGAGTTGTGTATGTTCAAAAAAAAAGTACGTGAACTTTTAAAACGCCAACGGTTAAAAACTTTCATGCCGCTCTGAAAATAAAAGTTCATACTTTCAAAATAAAATTGTTGCACCGTCAAACAAAAATGGTCACATTGTAGAAAAAATAGTGAAATATTTCAATACATACTGAAAACCTCTAAAAATAACATCCCAAAAAATCCTCTTCCCTTAACCCTTCATTTTTGTTTTTCCTAAAGGGGATAAAATAATTTCAATAAACAGTTTCAGTTTTTCTATGTCATGTTTAATTAAATCAATTAATTAGATCTTAACACAAACGCGATAGTGTCCTCATCCCAAACAGCAGCTGCAAGTTATACCGACAGGCCTTGATCCGGTCACTCTGCGGGGTGCGCCTCGTACAGACATTTGAGCACAGGGTTTTTTTTCGATCAGAAATCCCGCATAATCATGAACCATATGTGGATTATTTCTCAAAACGTTCATGACTATAAATAACTTTACCTCTACTGTTCTGGCTGTTATTTATACTAAAGATACACCAACCTCACCATAAATGATATTCACAGTATGGTATGTTGTTATTGGCAAATCGACCATACGGGTAATGGGCGGTTAAGTATAATTACCGTATAAAAAAGGGCATTTTTCAGTACATTAATTTCATAATACAACATGTGGTATGGTCCAGTTATAATCCGTGTTTGAGGTGAGAACAATATGAAATATAGTATGCAAATAGTAGAATTATATGACAAAAAATCGGCACACCGTATCCCTTACCTTACCTATAGTAAAAGGAAATTAGTTATCATTTTCTCTCACAAAAAAAGAATACAAGTGTTTGATACATCTTAGTTATTTATTTGTAAGATATATATTTTGATCTCCTTGAAAATAAAATATAAGCAAAGTAAAATTGAACCAGCTTGTCTTTGCTTTTTCTTTGGGCATCCGGGAAGCTGCATGCAAGAGAATCCGAAATTTACCTACAAAACACGCAGGAGGAAAACCCGTACACTATAAATATGCAGAGTACATATCTTATTAACAAAATACTTACCAATATCACGTTATTTTGGAACTAAGGGAGCTCTTCTTCCACACTTTTCGCAATCATAACTGTTGAGAATTGAAGAAAAATTTTGTTATTTAACACCATTTGAATGGATTACACAAATTTCATTACTTGCCAATGATTTTAAGTACAAAAGTAAGTAGAAAGTTCAGCAAAACAACTGAACAAGGAACATTTTGATTCCACCGAACTAGTTTTGTCCAACGAAATCAACAACAGCTACACGGGAAAATAATTCTGTGGTCTTTTAAGCATCATTGCTGAACTAATATGTTAATCGCATATTTATCATTGGAAGATATAATTCTTAACTGTGATTCAACACCGGAACAAAACAAAACTAGATTTAGAAGATACATAATTATTTCACAGCCATATATCATGTTGTTGACATACCTTGTATAAATTATTTACAGTTTATTATTGTTTATTTCGAAAGAACGGAAGATAAGGCACTATAAATAAACAATAAAATATGACATTATTACATATGATACTATCGATGAAACATGCTGTATGGTATTGATTCTATGTCAACATATAGTTACATTGTACATCTATGATTACACAATTAGCTACAGTACTCCTTAATGCGAGTGAATAGTAGCAAGAATACTGTAGATGGTTTTCATTTATGCGGGATGCCAAAACCGATTATCTGTAAGCAGTGGAAGAACTCGGATGAGTGCCGTTATCTTGATATGCTTAACTTCGATATGCTCTAATTTCAAACAATAGAAGTAACACTCAGTTTCATCTACGCTTCATCATTGAAGTGCCGGAGCCAGATTCTTGTGTTTATTGATGGAAGGAATTAGAGCACACTGGCCATTTTCATGATTACGATTAAAATAATATAAACTTACCTTTCGGTCCCGCGAAATCTTCCAGCAGCTCTGTGGTTTCCTCCTCCTGGAATAACCGCACAAGGGTTAAAATAACCATGCGTAAACGCATGTAGTTTCTTACTGCTGCTGATTTTTCTTCCGTGCTGTCATAGGCTTAGGTAAATACTTAGAGAAAAAGAGAGAAGCGATATTTTCTTTTCCTCACTTCACAATGGTTCATCGCTTGATGTTTTAAAAGTTCAAGAGCTCTTAGTTTGATAGACACAATTTTTAATGTCACGTTGGACACAAGAGAAAATCAACTTTCAAATAAAAAATAAATTTTAACTGACACTAATTTTACTTTTAATTTAAAGAAAACGAAGCAATTCTTAACAGAAAAGTGCATTACATTCTATAACACAATATTTGTTTTTTGTGTGTATGCAAATATTTTCCATGTAGTTTCGAGTGTAAAAGTTAAATGAATCATTAGTGATGGCACTCATTATTCTTAATTCACTAGAAAATAAAATAAAATTTAAGTGAATTTTCGTTTGACCATATACTTAAATTTTAAGTGAAACTTCGATAATTTTTTTCTATAGTATCCCTGTAGTTGTTATCCCGCCCACTAGAAGTGGACGAGCTCAAAAAATGAAGTAGAAAATTAATTCACATTCAAACAATTTTTTTGCAAATCGTTCTCATAATGCTTCTGCAAAATGTTTTATGAGCGATTGTTAATAAACATACATTTCGCTCTGAGAACCCCACTCATATATTTTTCATATATTCATTTTGAGTAGAATTCACTGGAAGAGTATAAAGATATTATTTTCTATGTTTTCTAATAAATTCCACTACATTTCTTATTAAGATGCACTTGTGATATAAGTAAGTTTTATTTGATTCCAGTAAAGCAGATGAAAGTTTCAATTTTTAAAGTCTACATGACTTTTTATAGTGGAATTAAAGTGACAATTATTTTGAGTGAAATTCAGTTAGAAAAATCCGTTGGAATGAATTATTGGCAGTGGCTGATTTTCTACTCGCCGCTTCCATATCCAGGCGCTAACGTATATGCGCAAATCGCCAGCATGAGTTAACCGCCAGAAATTTGTATGGCGAAAGACATCTAACGCGGGTTTTCTCAAAATTAGGAAGTTTTCATGAAAAACTATTTGGTACCGGTTATGAAGGATGGTGTCCGCTACTACGCCTACCAAATATTTTTTCGATAAAGGTGCTTAATTTTGAGAAATCGAACCTTAGATGCCTTTCGCCATACTGATTTCAGAAAGTTAACTCCTAGTGTGCCGCTGTAATTACGCTCAAAGCAGGCGATTCATTATATTTAAAGACTCATTAGAAAATCCAAGGGAAAGTCATTTCCCTTACTCATTAAGATTTAAAAGAATATTCTCTTGAATTCTAACAATTTGAGTGTTAAAAATTAAACGATACATAAAACAAGGAGATGATCGAAATTACGAACCTATTGAATTTTAAATTTTTTTCACTGATAATTTTGATATTGAAGACATTTGAAGACATTTTTACTCGACTGTGGAGACATTTGAAAATATCCCCTGGCATCCCTGGGCAGAAGAGGTTGACAGATCCATCATCAGAACGGCCCCGTCGCACTCGCAGAAAGATTGCAGTTTTTTGTGCTCTGTCGCATCAGTCATCCCGAGTTAAGCGGCGCTCGTCCATTAGGTTAAAATTATTTGCATTTTCTGATTGATAATCGCTGGTAGTGAGTTTTTGGGTCATTTTATCCACATTTGACTGGCGTTGTGCGAGTGATAAGTGCAGAATCTAACAGAAACAAAACCGCCTTTTGGATTTGCGTGCAAGACTGAATAGTGCAAACGCGATTCCCCGGATCAATCAATAATGTTCCCAAGTAAGTACCTACCTAATTTTAAAGTCTCGTCATCGGTCGGTACGTGCAAGGATATAAACGCGTCTTTCGCAGCTTTCAGTTGCACTGGCTTATATAATAATTATAGATGGGATTGCTCCTTTTTTCAAGGGATAACGATTGTCCGTTTTTTGTGTGTGGTCGCTATCTTTTGTCTGATCTAATTTTCTGCCCTTTTTTGTCTGCGAATACACTGGCGAGGAGTAGGTTGATTGAGACTTTCTTTGTTGCGACGGCGGGAGACGTCGATCCATGCACATCCTGTTAATTATCTCAATAACCTGGTCAAAAATAGATTTTTTCTTCGGAATAAACAGAATTCAGAATTTTGATTGAATCTATGTGGAGTAATTGAATGCTGAGATCCTATGTCCCTCAATCCTCTATTTGTATAATGATTCCGGGAAAAAATCGGTAATTGTGAATTGATTCATAAGTTTCTGAAGGAATCTCGAATCAAATCATCGATCATAACTTACTCCTTTTTGAATTTAAATTGGAAATTATATTTTGAAAGCATTTCACACAACGAACTTCGATTATGTTAAAAAAAATTGAAAATGTTTGAATTGTTGGTTTCATAGATAAATGAACATCAAACAACTTGTTTTTTACCTTAGATTTTGGACTTGGACCACAGTGCTATGACGACAACCGATGCAAATGTGACACAAAAAATGACTGCTTATGGGCGGTGAATGTTTATTTGGTCGGGTCGAAAAGAATGAGAATTAATGTGAAAGTTGGTTGGGATGCTTTGCGTTCAAATATTGAGTTGTGAGGATCGATAAGCAAGAAAAACTCATTCAAGATCGCACATATTATACGAAATTCATATTATCTACTTCTGCACTCATTAGGGTTAGGATAACACAAACAAATTACGATCTGTGGAACAGAGGTTCTTAACCTTTTTATTAAAGAACACTTCTTCAGAAATGAAAACTTTGGAGAACGAACTTAATTCAAATAATTGAAATTATCCTTCGGCTACTTATTTACCTTCCTTTTAAAATATAACTGAATTGTTTATTATTTCAGAGGAATATCTACGAGACTCTCATGATTATACATAAAAGCTCATTTTTCATTTTTTTGTTAAATATCTTAGCTGTGAATATTTCACAATCCTACTGAATGATAAGGTTTAAATTTTATTTAACTTCTAATAATTTTATTGAAGGTTTGATAGATGCGCTACAACTTTTTTCCGAAACTTTTAGTCTTAAAATTGTTTTTTTTTCTGGGGCTCATTTCTTTGATAAGCTGCAAAATTTTACCTACACGCTCATTTGAATCTACTCAAAAGTGAGTCAAATTTGACTCACTTTGGAAAAAAGTGGAACAGCTCACTTTTGAGTAACCGTATGTTTACTCACTTATGAGTATTGTAGCATTATGCCAAAATTAGAGTAAGACCTACTCACTTTTTCGCTATCCAAAGTGAGTAGATCTTACTCACTTTCGAAAATGATGGCTGCATCGATTGATATTGAAATGGCATATTTTATTTAAATAAAAGAAGCTATCCGCCTCGCTTATTTCATTTAATAATTTATTATTTGAATTGAAATACAGCATATAAATTTCCAGTGACCGTAAACGTCGTGGAAAGGTTTCTTCTAAGGTTGTTTGACGAAGAACTAGACGAGTCTGATCCGGAGGGGGACTATAGGGGGTTTATAAACCCGAGACCGAGACTAAATCGTCAGTCGCGAAAGTGACGCCCATGCTTTGGCCGCGGGTATCTTCATCCAATTCTGCGTATGTCTAGAAATAAGAATCGAGGATAAAATAATAACAGAATTAAAACATTTAGCAGAACCAAACATTATTACCTGCATCAGAGCTACCTGTTTGTTCAGTTTGATCTGGACCTAGATTTCCAACTGAACGTAATCGTCGCCGGTGCCAGTTATTGACCTGTTTAAGACCCTTGCCACGGAGACTGATGCGGGTGTGCTACGATGTGTCAGTGTCCGAGACCACCTGGATGGTTTGATTTTCGTAGACGCCCTGCACCCGTATCCTGCCATAGAGGACCGCTTGTGAGAGGAAAATTATTGCTTCAGAGTGCACATCGGAACCGTGTCGCTACACTTCTATACGCTGTGAATATAAATTTAAAACATGGATAATTTCATAACGCATTACAATGCAATGGAGAAAACGCATTTTTATTCCTCTATCCATCCAACGTTGACAAACTAATTGCATTACAGAGGAAACAACAATACAACACTAATTTTGTCGGATGCTTTTATCAACATGCGTATCCACAGTTGGAAAATAGCACGTAACGAGTCTAGTTCTTAGAGACTTACTTGAAATTAAGAGATCCTTTTTTGGATCCGTCTGTCTATCCCAAATGCCGGCCGGCACTATAGGACGGATACCCGCTTCCGCATGACTATCTGTCGTCTTCAGGCACACTCCACATTCAATATCTTTAATATACAATCACGGTCCCTGACAATACCGACAGTTGAAACGCATCACAAATGGTCCGGAAGATACTCTCCATTGCGGTTCCGTTGTAATACTGGCCCTTGGCGGTCCGGGTGTCGGTTTGCATCATGATCCGGTACATTTAGGGCATATATCCATGACACTTGGGCAAAAGTCAAGTTCCTGGGCACCATCAAGTTTCATTAGTTCCTGGGCGACATAAAAGCCATAATCGGAGATAATATATAATCAAATCCGGCCTTGAATCCTCCGTCGTCAAAAAATCAACAAAACAACTCCAGATCGATCGAGCTGCGGAACTACCAGTTTCTGCAAGAATCCTTGCGGACCATGCCTAGCCAGATCACCACCACCACGCTCTGCTCACCACATCAAATTCACAACAAAACTCAAAAACTTTATAAAAATATGAAATTCTTTTAATGGAAAATTTTCAAACTGTTTGACGGTTTGAAAACAATTACGCAAAAGTGAGTAAACCTTTAAACTCTGACAAGTGAGTGAAAATTGACTCACTTGATAAATATAATGTTACTCACTTTTTGACATTTCCATCAAAATGCTAAAGTGAGTCACTTTGACTCACTTTTGAGTAGATTCAAATGAGCGTGTAGAGGAAATGACGGCTTCGGCAGGTTTTGTTCTATTATTGTCAGGAGGTTTTCTGTAATTAATTATGCTCAAATTTGGTCTAAACATTCTTTGGATATCTAAGAATCTTGTGGCCAAATCAAAAAAAATATTTGCAGAGTCTTTAACGAAACCTTGGGATTCAATTTAAAATTGAAAAATTATGTGAGCTAGTTGTGATGAGTAGGCCCACGTCACATATGGTCGGGGCTCTGCTAATTCGCATCAAGCACCAATGAAAAATCAGCAGCTTTTATTATTCACAAACTTTATCGAACATTCCTTCGCTCAGTAATAAGGACATAAAATAGATATGAATATTTTTTCGTCTTCTTCGTTTGTTCGAGGCGAAGTCGCCCATACAGGTTTTATTACCACCCTTCGGAATTCTATCTACGGAATTCTATCTTCAAGATCGGTTGTCGTGTAACATTGTATTATATTAAAGCTCTAAACCGCTCTGAGTCGATCAATGGTTATTCTTTTATTCATAGGTATTTTACGGTCGCTTTGATAGGGCCTGCTTGCGGATTCACGCAGCACATTTAGGCAGTCCCTCAGTACGCATCCTCTCACTATAACAGATTCTTTAGCATTTATCCAACTAATTTATGAGATAAAACTGCCTGCAAGTAAAACAGCTAAATTCATTGCACAAAAGTATTGTTGTGCAAGTCATCTTAAACGACTACAAACAAAACAAAATAAACTGTTGAAAATGATCTTCGCCTTGCCTCCGCATTTCCGAACGGATGAACTGCATAATATAGCTGAGGTGGAACCGTTAACAACATTCATCGACAGAACATCAGCCAGATTCCGGACTTCCTGTCAAACTTCTTCAAATCCTCTGATTGAAGCATTAAATCCAAGACTGTGATAATGGCATAGATAGTTTAAGAAACAGATTCTGACTTTTAGGTTTTTTTTTGTCAAAACTTTTTCCTATCAGTGTAATGCTCAATTAATGTAAACTAAAGGCTATTTTCCAAGACAGTGTATAATGAACTTATGATGCAGCTGCAAGATAAATCATATTTTTCGGATATTTACAAGATTTTATTGAATGTCATGTTTACACTCTTAAGCATTTCTATATACATAAAAATTAATTTCTGTCTGTCTGACCCTTACCGTGCACGCACCATACTTTGCGCAGTTGAGGAAACGCAAAATTTAATCAACTCGTACAACTTACAGAAAGTAGCTATCCGCCTGAAATAGTTTCCATGCTGTAGTATTATTATAATACTATTGTTTTAGAACTAAATTTGGTACAAATTTTTTAAATAAATAGTAAATTGAGCTTCAAAGCAGACCCCTTCTTATATGCCTAACTTTGCGCCTATCATAAGTCTAACTTGAGTCTATCATACCATTTTCTATCCAGCATTTTGAGAAAATTAGGATGCCCGGCATTATTTTCTTATGATTCGACATATTTAGTATGTTTTCACGTCTGTTGGTGGATGTACAGCCTCATTTATGTACATTGCCCACAGCTAACAAAAGTTCTTTTTTGCGCTAACCCTTTTCCGATGTGGGAACCGGATCACACATTCAACACATCAACACATTTTCTTATGTCGCAATTTCAAAAGAGTATCTTATGATGTTCATACGACCCGTTTCCTCAGTGTATGATAGTCTTATAGCATACCATGAGAGACGTTTTTCGGTCGCTGTTACGATAATGAACTGCTTTGGGGGGCTACAATACCCCATGATAAATGCCTTTTAATAAGCCCCAATTGTGGGGGCACCGGTTATGATGATGCATTTCAACTTGTTTTACTCAGCTGTGCGAAAAAAATATGGTCCCCAACATGAAATGAGCGAGAACAACGCTTTTTATCAAAACCCCTCGGTGGGGGCCGCCTATCCGAATCAGTTTTTTTCAACTTGTTTACAACTGCGATAGTTTTATTTTCATGGCTTGTTATGATTCGAAGAGGTTTTCATCTCTCTTTAATCGTTATTTGTTATCAATTGGGAGCGATTTCTGGAATCCCTGACATTAACCCTTTCAGGCCCAAATTTTTCTAAGTAGTATTACGCAGTAAATTTGATATGTTCCATTTGTTTTCGTGAATTATAATGGAGAACTGACAAAACAAGTTGAGAAATATTTTTTCGGGATGTACTAGATCATTCAAACTGTCCTTGTGTCCGGAACTTGCGATCTACAGTTAAAATGCGAGCTTTCTTCGTCACTCTAAGGGTCTGTCTCATTTGGAGAATTAAACTGAAATTAAACTTAAAAGTGACATTTCAATAATTATCAAATAACCCTGCTCGCAGAGCAAGATTACTTTTGACAGATATCGAATCATTATGCATCGATGTCTTATTGGAATTGCTGGGTAGCACCAGCCATTATTATGACTGGGTTATTTGCTAATTTTCGAACTGTCACTTTTAAGTTTAATTCTCCAAATGAGACAGAGCCTAAGCTTCGATATGTATTCAACCATATCCATAACATATTCCTAAAGATCAAAAGACATGGTCAGATGGTTTTGAGATATCCCGGGTCATCCAAACCGTCCTTGAGTTCAGAACTTGCGATCTACAACACCCACTTTAGCTTTTTCCCTTGCGTCAAGCTTGGGTATGTATTTTTTCGTTGTTTCAAGCTTGGATATGTATTCAACCATATTTATAACACATTCATGAATATCATAAAACATGGTTAGATTGTTTTGGGGTATCCTGAGTTATCCAAACTGTCCTTGAGATCCAAACTTGCGATCTACAGCTACGACACCAGCTTTCCTTGTCACTAGAAACTTGGATATGTATTCGAGCATGTCCATAACATATTTCAGAAGACCAGGAGCAGGCTTGCCTCGCCGAATAGAAAATGAGCCAGAGCAAGAGTTTTTTTTTTTGAGGAGCAGAAATAAGCATCAAAACTCACAACATTATGCATGATTAAACCCGAGCTTGTGCGTCGCAAAACAAGAGCGAGTCTATCTGTTGCGATATCTTGCGATTTACAGCCACCACTCTAGCTTTTTTCGTCGCTTTAAGTTAGGATATGTATTCATCCACATCCATAATACATTCCTGAAAACCAAGGGACATATTTAGATGATTTTTGGATATCCTGGGTCATCAAAACCGTCTTTGAGTTCAGAAAATGCGATTTACAGGCACAGCAGTACATTTTTTAGCTAACCGTCAGTGCACAGTGCAAACATGCTTTAAACTGGCTATGGTCTGTGCTATGGTGCTAATGGTTACTTTGGGTATCCGTCAAAGCACTCATATATCGGCACCAACATTTAAAATTTTCTCAAATTTACTAGGGGAACAGACGGCTTTGGCAGGTTTTGTTCTATTATTGGCAGGGGGGTTTTTGTCGACCGAATTTTATGAAATTTGGCCACAATATTCTTCGATATGCAAAGAATGTTTGGGCCAAATTTGAGCAAAATCAGTCATAAAAAAAAACCCCTGCCAATAATAGAACAAAACCTGCCAAAGCCGTCATTACCCCTAGATGTATTTGATTATTACAGTTGAATATACCAGCACCAACATTTCAAAAGTTTTTTTTCTTCAGTAATAGATCTGTAATGGATATAATTGAACTAATATTGAAGTTTTGAATAACGAAAAGAGCTTCTAAGCAGGTATAGATCTCAAGTCCTCAAGAACTCAAGGACAGTTTGAATTTCCAGGAATATCTCGAAACTATCTCACCATATCCGTTGACCTCCCGGGAGGTGTAATGGATATAATTGAAGCTTTGAGTACCAAAAATAGCGATTTTATATATAAGTTTTTCTGTTGGGGTCATGCAGCATTCAAAATCCGAGAAATTATTTCAAAACTTTTGGAGCAATTTTTGCGGAGATTCTTGGGGTGTTGACCACAAGAATTAGTTAAAAAAAATCCACAGGAATGCCGCCTTGAATTTACGAAAGAATTCCCGGAAGGTTGTTCATATTTAGGAATTAACCAAAGAATGTCTGCAGAAATTCCCAAAGCAATTTCCGTAATTCATGGAGGAAATTCCGAATGTAATTCCGGAAGTTTTTTTTGCAAAGAGAAATTCTTACGTGTTGAGTATTTGGCTTAGCAGTTTTATTATTAACTCGAACGAATAATGTTCTTGCTCCGACGTTTCGGTCCGGATTTGGGACCTATAGACATTAGAGTGGAGCGTCATGGTAATTTTTTCAAATCAATGGTTTTTCGAAGCCATTCTGGGTCCTGAACAACTGTGCAGAATTTGGGACCGATTGGTTGCTTCCTCGCTTTCCGCATCGCGTTTGAAGTTTTTATGGAAATTAGTATGGGAGAACGTATATTTTTGCATTTCTACTACTAGAGGTTTCAGTTCATCGTAAATCAAGTGGCACATTGCGTTAAAGTATGACCCAAAGGATGCCGAAAAACTTTGCTGAAGAAGGCATGTTGCTGGAACGTCCACGAAAAAAGTTATAACGCTTCAAAGATTGAGTGTTCAAACCATATGCAAAAAATCGTTTATTCTGCCAGCACTGCCGAACTACGTAGACCAATAATTTAACTGAGTGTTATTTTAAAATAATTGATCTTATAGGGCTTTAGAGCTAATGGGAGTTACATCTGCAATACAACTGCTCCCCACTCTAATAGACATAGACACGTTCCAGTGAACATAAAAATGAAGAAAATTATACTATGTTCGCACTACGGCCTAAATAACATGTTATTCAAATTATCGACAAAAGAAAGCTCATAAAACCCAATGAAACTATTTGATATGTACAAATTTATTGGGAAAATTAAAAACATCGAATCTTCATAGGAAAAATGGTGTTTGAAACCGTATGATATTGATATCTAAAGAATATGTTCAAAAGCTTGAATGAACTTCAATGGTTTGTGTCATATTTGATGTGATCGTGCTGGTTTTTCAATTTTTTATATCTAAATTTCTCGAGAAAAAAACTGGCGACCTGTCTTAAATTTCGCCGTGTCCAGGAACAGTTAAACAAATTAAGTATGAAAATAATAAATTTGTTCAAATCAAATCGCGACATACACAATCTTAGCGTACTTTATTTGTACAAACTAAGGAAATTGGATTCACGTTGCAATGTTAAGTTTGAAAATCGAAAATATTCTAAAAATAACAATATTTAAAAAGAGTAGGGGAACTGTTCCGATTTCCATCTCACTGTACATATATTCATCTCATCGCAAAACAGAGGAATACAGCACCAATCTTGTCGCTTCTTTTTGCTAACATGCGTGCTCACTGCTGAAAAAAATCACAAAAATAAATAACAAATCAAATACCTTTTCATTGCTTTGTTTTTGATGGGATGGAAATGGGAGCTATGAGATGAAGTGCCGAACCGCTCCCCTACATATAATCTAAGCCTAAAAGTTTTAGGACAAGAGTGACCAATTCTTTATTTCTGAAGAAGGTCCCAAATCCGGACCGAAACATCGGAACATTATAGTTCATTCGAGTTAATAATAATACTGCTAAGTCAAGAACTTAAAAAGTATTAATTAGAATCCAGTCGAACCTCCATTAACATTCCCAGAGAAACTTCCGCAAAAATTCAAATTGCGTTTTCTAATAAATTCCTGTAGCGATGATCACAAGAATTTCTTTTAAAAAAATCCTTAAAAATAGCGCCTTGAATATAACGAAAGATTTTCGGGAGTTTTTCCGCCGGAAGTCACAAATCAATTTCTGCGAGAATTTCCAAAGCGATTTCCGCAGGAATTAATGAAGGGATTTCCACACGTGTAGTCTCTGAAAATTTCCCGTAGGTTGTTTTTGAAGAATTTTCGTGAATTTATGACAAAATTCCCGAATGAATTTCCGCATATATTCTCGGAAAATTTCCGGAGACAATTTTGGAGCGACCTCTGCAGAATTTCCAAGACCTGTTGAATTTCTGTAAACATTTCCTGGATAATTTCCGTGAGAATTCTCGGTTGATTCATCGCAGGAATTTTTGGGACGAATCTGCGCACGAATGATGGTTTTTTTTTCGCAGGAATCGACACAGCAATTCCGAAAAATGGTGGATAAAATAGCGATGAAAATGTTAATTGGCAGAATTTCTTGCATGAAAACCTATAGAAACTGGTCACAAGAATTTTAGGGGCACTTTCCGCACCAATTCCGGACTTATTTTCGCTGAAGTTTACGCAAATTATGCATTCGTTTTTTAAAAAACGAAGTTGTCTGGTCTAATTCCATAATCTTCATGCAAGTTTATTTGGTGATCAATAATTACAACGAAGTAATATAATTTTATTTATTACTTCAGAAAAATGCAGTTTCGGCAGATTTTTATTTATTTGTAAAGTTTAACTATAAACAATTGTGATCAAATCTATCCTGAACATCACATAAAGCTCGATCAATAAAAATTTCACTGACAATATCAGAACAAAACATGCCAAAAAGCGGTCTTTATTGAAATAGTTTTGACTGTTAGTGCTTGTTCACTCATGCCTCAGTCAGTACTTCTAGTGTGGTTGTTATATTGACTGCGATTTTCGTAGTCTGGTTTTCAATTTGGTACAAACATGTGTAAAGTTGAAATTTAAAATCATATTTAAAATAAGTAATATTATAAAAACAAACTTAAAGAGAAGATATTTAGTAAATTGTGGTAACCAAAATTGAAATTTCACGTATATTTGCTTAGATTTTTTTCTGGGTCGCGCGAATTCGGCGCGGAATTGATTTCATGTCGCGCGGAAAATATTTCAGAATCTCCGTAACAACTCTGCAATAGCTTAAAACTCATTCAACAAGCACATTAGGGTCTCGCTGACATTTCTCACCAACACGAACGCAGGTTCGTGGTTGCAAACAATCCCATTTGATTTTGCCGTGACAGCTGCTCGTGGTTGCAAACAAACCGAGTAAAAGTGTGAGTGAAACGTGCGTGTACGTACACGATCGCTGAAAGCCTAATGTCTTGAATGAAACATCAATATTTTAATTATTACACTATTTCGTTTCAACTACAACCTCGAATCAATGACCGAGGCTGAGATTCACTGCTGTACAACCTTTTTCTTGAGAGGTACCCCTTCGAACTTTTACATTCATTGAGGTACCCCCTATTATTTCGCTGTGAATGAAAATAAGCATTACTTTTGAGATGTATAAAAAACGGAACTGAAAACTAATGAGATATATCCTGCCTATGATCGCATATCAGTCCCATCGTGAAACTTTGCAATTCAAATTTAGTTACATCAAGTCTTTGAAGACATGTGAAAGGCTCGAAAGCAGCTCTTGAAAGTAAACTTCGGTTCATCCGAGCATCTTGAAAGCAGGCTTCTGAGCATCTTGAAGGGAGGCCTCTAAACCTTGTCGAAGAATGCTTTTCAGCATCTCAGTAGGACGCTTCCTAGCCTCTTGAAAGAGGTTTTCAAACTCCTTGAAAGAGGAATTCCAAACCTTTTGAAGGGAAGCATCCGAGTCTCTTGACAGGAAGCTTTCGAGCCTCACGAAAAATGGGAGGCTTCCGAGCCTCTTGGAAGGTGTCTTTCAAGCTTCTTGAAAGAAGAATTCAAAACCTTTTGAAGGGAGGCTTCCAACCGTCTTGAAATGAGGCTTTCAAGCCTCTTGGAATGAGGATCTGAGCTTCTTGATAGGAAGCTTTCGAGCCTCTTGAAATGAGGCTTCCAAGCCTCTTGAAAGAAAGCTTCCGAGCCTCTTAGGGTCACTTCTGACGGAATCCACTTTTAAAAGTACTCGCGTTTTCAAGGGCACATTATTCGATACGGAAGCAACGCACAACTGTCATTTTTATTTTTTCACGCATGCTGCGACGCAGCAAAGCTGAAAAAATAAAAATGACAGTTGTGCGTTGCTTCCGTATCGAATGGTGTGCCCTTGAAAACACGAGTACTTTGAAAATTGGATTCCGTCAGGAGTGACCTTAAAAGCAGGCTTCCGAGCCTCTTGAAAGGAGGCTTCCGAGCCTCTTGAGAGGAGGTTTCTGAGTCGCTTGAAAAAAGGTTTCCGAGCTTCTTGAAAGAAGGCTTCTGAGCCTCTTGACAGGAAGCTTCCGAGCCTCTAGACTTGAAGCTTTCGAGCCTCAAGAAAGGTGGCTTCCAAGCCTTTTGAAAGGAGGCTTCCGAGCCTCTTGAAAGTAGGCTTTTGAGCCTTTTGAAATTAGGCTTCCGAGCTTCTTGATAGGAAGCTTCTGAGCCTCTTGAAGGACAGCTTCCGACAGCTTAAAAGGAGGCTTCCGAGTCTCTTAAAAGGAGGTGTCCGAGTATCTTGAAAAGAGGCTTCCGATTCTCTTGGAAGGAGGCTTCCGAGTCTCTTGAAAGGTGGCTTCTGAGCCTTATGGTAGGCTTTCGAACATCTAGAAAGTAGGACTCTGGAAAGTAGGCTTCCGAGCCTCTTCAAAAGCGGCTTTCAAGCATCTTGGAAGGAGGTTTCTGAGCTTTTTGATAGCAAGTTTTTTGAGTCTCTTGAAAGGAGGCTTCCGAGCCTCTTGAAAGGAGGCTTTCAAGCTCCTTGAAAGAAGAATTCCAAACCTTTTGAAGGGAGGCTTCCGAGTCTCTTGAAAGGAGGCTTCCGAGTCTCTTGAAAGGAGGCTTACGAGCTGCTCAGAAGAAGCCTCCCGAAAGACTTCGAAGAAGATTTTTGCAACGAAGCTACTGAGCTTTTTACAGGCTTTGATAAACTGATCGCATCGCTATGCATATTATGTACAATGCAAAGTGTTGGAATCAAATATAAAACAATTATCAAAACTAATAATAAGTTTTTATTGGAATGGTAATACATCCGCCATTAAGCATTTTTGTCCGAGGTACCCCCTGGGGCCAGCGAAGGTACCCCCAGGGGTACATGTACCCCAGGTTGAGAACCGCTGCTGTAGAAGACTGTATCAAAATAACAAACGATACCGTTCGTCGAAACTTGTTTTCATAAACATCCGCCGTATCGAAGACCCTTTCTCTTACACCTCGCCTATCCGTACAAATAAAGTCATTCAGTCAGTAGGTGAATAATGGCTTGTTATATCAAAATCCGCGCTACGATACGCTCCAGCCAACAGTAGTCGTGAATCGTACATATACCGTTCGTCTAGCGTCACAACACAACGCAAGATCTTATGGATCAGTTACCAGAGGCTCTCAAACACTGAGCCACAACACACTGAATCGCGCAATTTTAATCAAATTCACCGTGATTTCTGTAATCGTTATCATTACCTCGATAATTAAAATAAATATTTTTCTGATAACTAATTCTTAAATATTGACAAAGCCTTTGGAAAACACAAAAATTTGATTTTTTACAAATGTAGCTGAATGTTTGCTGAATCCGCAAAATTATCATTATTAGCTATTCTCTTAAAAACGATATTTAAAGTCCTCGTTTTTTAACGGCTAACATAATCGAAACGGAATCCAAAATTCAAACAATATACGTGTTTCATTTTGGAAACAGGTTGCAGTACTAACAATCAAAAGAAAACTTTCTTTTCACCAATGCGTTAATTTATAAATGTTTTGCACATGTTTAAAAGTTGGAGACCACAACGATCGTCTGTTTAATGATCTACAAACCGCCTCTTATCGTTTGCTTTTTGACTACCTTTTCGTATTTTGACGTTTGTATTCAACAGCCAATTAATGATTTCGTGGAATTTCATCTAGTTTGGTGGAATCGAACTATCCATAAGTGATCTCGTTCACTGTTGTTGTTGCCTTGTGGTTATTGATGAATCTGCATATCGGGACCGATTGGGGTGTAACTTATTCTGTAAACAAACATTGGCAGGCGATTTCCTGCTAAAGCAGGCATTTCCTGAAAAACCACAATAAACATGTATTCGACAAAATAAGCTTTTCTTTATCAGATGATGGAATTATTTTTGGACCTTTCTACGAAATCCATGAAACAATGTTCGTATACAAGAAAAGGTAATCGCAAATCGGTCCCGATATGATCAGATATAGATCGTCCATGCGTCAATGCGAGTAACGTATATGAGGTTTCATATTGAGATGCAGTTTATCAAGTGATAAACTGCACTCACTCACATATCAGTCCCATACGGGTTTTTCGCATATTGAGATAATAGCCATTGAAATTCCAAATCGTATCTTCCATATGAAACTTCGGAAAAATCTAATAAATTGAATCATCGAAATTGTTCAAATTTCGCTAAGTTGTTCATCATTCGATGGTTTACCGTGAAACGATTTAGTTTGATTGGAACATTGTTTGGTTTGGTACAATCAGGTCATGTAAATTTTTAATAGGACTGTTATGCGGGTACTCTCAATATGGGACGTATTTTTTTCACTCATGGACGTACAAAATCGCAATTTTTATTATGATTTATGAAAGTACATTATAAATGAACACTATTTATTAGGTTAATTTAAAAGTGATAAGTCAAATGGGACTGTTATGCGAGTGGGGGCATAACATAGTCTGCCTATTACGATGGATCCAAATTATTATTTAGCATAATCCCAATTCACATGAATGTTGTTTTGATTCGCTTTTCATCTTCCCTGTGCTTTATTTGCTATTCTATGCTGCGCGGACAGGTTGAAAGGTAATCCGGTTTCCCATTTCGACGAAACATTCGCCATTGAGCTTTCTCCTACCTTTTGCTTGGTTGTTTACACTTGAAACTGGCAGACTCGGCGCTGTTCTCATACGCTACTACTGCTGCTGCAATCAAGATGGGTAAGAAAGCACGTAGGTTCTATGTTTTGAATCGCGCTTCCATGTCATCTGCACGTGCAAATTTAGACTATCGTAGCTTAGAACTAAAAGAAACAGTGATCTAGGTACATAGGGTAAGGTAAGGGAAGATGGCTCAGTAACGTTTTTGAGCATCGCATATATTTCAATACAGGGATTATTGCTTTGTACGAAGAATTAATTTGGTTCTACTCTATTGTCACTCGTTTTGAGGATAAAATTTTATTTTCGAAGGGTAAGTCAGGGTGAAATATTTTTCAGTTATGTTTCTTATGCGAAACACACTTCCAATAAAACGTGTGATTTCGTCGAACAAATTTAAACATTTTTAGTAATAAAGTGTATCATATGTAATGCAGGTGATGTTGGTTGTACTGATTGACTGGGGCAAATGCCATCTAAACGGCATAGTTCGTATTAAAAAAATATTTTTCATTGCTGATTTAATAATTTTAAGGGTGTCTTTGAGCGTAATGGTGTTAATTTGTTTATTAAAATGTTACATTTTTGTCTAATGATTTGTTTGATGATTTGATTTTTGTTAAATTTTTGTCTAAGAAAGAAATACAGAATCGGATTGTTTTCATAAGAAATGGCAGACATTTTTCAAATGTAAGGCCATATTTACTCGTAAGTCGAGTCAAGTACGAGACACTGAAGAAGGCCTTACTGTTAGGGTCAAAGTACGTACCTCTTTAAGACACAATCAAGTGGTGGAATAAAATGGAATTGTACGAACATAATTTTCTTATCAGCACAGCAAATAATTTTGAAAATTCAACGACGTGTAAAATTGCAGCTGATCCCATCAAACGAATTATCATTCGATATTCAATTAAATATGACTGAATTTTACAAGCAAGCACAGTTTAAATTTATTTCGATTCGAAAGAATAGTGATATCGATTGAATGTTACGTTTATTTGTATGCTCCAAATATGTGCATGGCATACATTTAAAATCACAACATATTTGTGAGACTTTCACTTTTATTACTCAAAATGAAATAAAATGTGGATTAATGTGGTAAGGGAAGATGGCTCAGTAACTTTTTTGTGTATGATAAATGTTCACGATTCATACAAATATTGGAAAATTTATATGAGCAATTGTCCACGCTGGGAGAGGGGGTACCAACAACGGATTGAAACCTGTCCACGTGGTACGTGGACAGCCCCTTAATTTGTTTACTGAAATGTTATTTTTTTGTCTTATGAAGAAAGAAATATAGAATCGGCTTGTTTGCATAAGAAATTGATTACATTTTTTAAATGTAAGGCCATATTTACTCGTAAGTCGAGTCAAGTACGAGACACTGAAGACGGCCTTACTGATGAGGTCAAAATACGTACCTCTTAGAGACACAATCAAGTGGTGGAATTATATGGAACTCGTCTTATGACAAGTAAAATCATTCCACTGAAAGCTCGAAATAATTTTCTCTTCAGACCTTCACTTTTATGACTCAAAATGAAATTAAATGTGGATTTTTCGTTATTTCGTAGGATTTTTTTTTAAATCGGTACTTTGTACTGCATTTTGCAATGGCTAATCTCGAAATTCATGTGTCACCTGTACCTGGGCGCTAAGTATAATAAACCAATGCATCTCGGTGCCGAGTAGCGTTGTCGCCGTGAATACCAGAATATAGCAATACTAGTCACGACGGTATTTGTGTTCTTTTAAAGTTGGTCAATGGAACAACGGATCTGAGTCCTAGGATTGTGAACTTCGTGCGCCGCTTCTAGCTGGCAAGTTGTGTAATCCTTGATGAGCTTATGATAAAATGTTCCATGTTGCAATTTATGTTTTTTGTTCTATGCGAAAAGATCTTACTCTGTAGGTTTTTCGAACAGTTTGTTCGGCTTTGGGAACAGTAGCTTTGAGTCCCTATCCGCCATTATTAGGCTACTGTTTTAGGTGTAACTTCCGGGAGGATCATTCCATATTCAGCCAATGGATGTCTTGAGTCATGTAGATAATTTGCAGCGAATGTTGCAGATTGTTTCCCTCTTTTAATTTCTTTACCAGCTTGAAACTTTTTCCAAAACCAGTACAGGAGGAACATTTTGATTTTTTCACTGAGAGCTTGCCCCTTCAAGTTCTTCTATACTACTTGCCACAACTCGCCAGTTCAATTTTTTTCAAAGTGAAACATTCTTAATAAGGTGTAAAACACTTTCGATTGTATTGATTGTACTTTGATGACTTGGCCAGCCAAACAACAGAATTCTCTTCATTGCCATATCCGAAACGATTGAATCGAAAGTGTTCTACACTTTGAAGTAACTGTTACTGACTAGTAGGGCGAGACGAAGTGTATTCCACTTTAATTAAATAATCATCTCACTTGATACCGGTGAGTGACCGCTAATTGACTTCTCAAGTGTTTTAGCACTTGAACTCAAAGGGTCACTATGAGCAAAGAAAGCTTCGCTTGTGGAAAGTGCCCTGGCTTGACTCCGCAAAGTGGAAGATGCTTGCTTACAGTGTCGGAAGTTACAGAATGAATCGCCTGCTTTGAGCGTGCTTACAGCGGCACACTAGGAGTTAACTTTCTGAAATCAGTATGGCGAAAGGCATCTAAGGCTCAATTTCTCAAAAATAAGCACTTTCATCAAACAAATATTTGGTAGCCATGGTAGCGGACACCTTCCTGCATAATCGGTACCAAATAGTTTTTCATGAAAAGTTCCTTATTTTGAGAAAACCCGCGTTAGATGACTTTCGCCATACAAATTTCTGGCGGTTAACTCTTGCTGGCTGTTTTGCGCATATACTATAGCGCCTGGATGTGACAGCGGCGAGTAGAAAATCAGCCACTGCCAATAATTCATTGATAAAAATTATGTTACTAGGAAAATGACTGGAAGCTTCCTACCATCATTTTAAAGTATGACGAAGCGACTCAAGGCTGTGTGAATGAACGCAACAAGGCTGTGTGCAATGTAAGCAAGGCTGCAAGGCAAGACAGCTGCCACTTGAACCACGGCAAAGAATCATAGCCGCATAGCGGTTTACCTTATTGAAATTAATTTCTTATCATCAGGTATACTTTCTCCAACAAACAACGAGGAAGATGTCATTTATTTGTCTAGCTGTTATCTTATCATTCGACAGTGAAAATGAGAAGTTGTCCAAAGCTATCTGAATGCAAATAACTTTCTGTTGATTTGAAATACTTTCGTTTTGCCAAGGTTAACAATGCAATGGCAACATATAAAAATTATATCAAATGATTCAATCAAATCAGATAAAAAGAATCGTTCGGTTTTATGTTTCTTAAAAATGCGATTCCAGCAAAGCTGGAATAATAAAAATGACAGTTGACAGTTGGCTCCCGTTTCGAATGGGGTGCCCTTGAAAATGAGAGTGGATTTAGTTTTGGATTCCGGGAGGCTTGTCCTTAAGTCGCTGGCTTCTAGGGGACTTCCTTTGGATGTTAATGCAGGATTTCCTTCGGAAGTTCCTCCGCAAGTTCCCCGAGGAATTCCTTTGGATTTTTCTCCAGGGATTCATTCGGAAGAACCTCCAGTAATTTCTTCGTAAGTTCTTCCAGGATTTCCTCAACAAGTTTCTCCTCCAGTAATTCCTCTGCAAGTTCCTCCAGGAATGCTTTTGGAAGTTCCTCCAGGAATGCATGGAGGAGCATCCAAAAAAAATTCCCGGGGGAGCTTCCGAAGAAACTCCCGGATGAGCTTCCGAAAGAATTCTCGAAGGAGCTTTCAAAAGGAATTCTTGGAGGAAATTCTGGAGGAATTATTGGAAGATCTTTCAAAGGATTTTCTGGAGGAACTTCCGAAAGAATTCCTGGAGGAACTTTGGAGGGATTTCCTGGAGGAATTTTCGAAGTATTTCCTGGAAGAACTTCCGAAGGAATTCCTGGATTGACTTCCGCCAGAGTTCCAGGATAAGCTCCCGAAGAGATTCGTGGAAGAACTTTTAAGAAATTCCTGGAGGAACTTCCGAAAAAATCTTGAGGAACTTCCGGAGAAATTCCTGGAGAAATTTCCATGAGAAATTTTTTGAGGAACTTCGGAGGAATTTCTGGAGGAAATTCCGGAGGAATTCCTGGAGGAACCTCCGTAGGAACTTCCGAGGGAATTCCTGGAGGAACTTCCGCGGTAATTCCTGGAGGAACTTCCGGGGGAATTCCTGGGAGAACTTCCGGGGGACTTCCTGGAGGAATATCCGGAAGAATTCCTGGAGGAACTTCCGGGGGAATTCCTTGAGAAACGTCCGGGGGAATTCCTAAAGGAACTTCCGGGGGAATTTCTGAAAGAACTTCCGGGGGAATTCCTGGAGGAACTTCCGGGGGAATTCGTGGAGGAGCTTCCGGGGGAATTCCTAGAGGAACTTCCGGGGGAATTCCTGGAGGAACTTCCGGGGGAATTCCTGGAGGAACTTCCGGGGGAATTCCTTGAGAAACGTCCGGGGGAATTCCTAAAGGAACTTCCGGGGGAATTTCTGGAGGAACTTCCGGGGGAATTCCTGGAGGAACTTCCGGGGGAATTCGTGGAGGAACTTCCGGGGGAATTCCTGATGGAACTTTCGGGAGAATTCTTGGAGGAACTTCCGGAGGAATTTCTGAAGGAACTTCCTCCGGAAGTTCTTTCAGGAATTCCTCCAGGAGTTCCTTTAGGAACTTCTCTGAAAGTTCCTTTATGAATTCCTCCGGAAGTTTATCTAGGTATTCCTCCAGAGGTTTCTTTCAAAATTCCTCCGGAATATCCTTTGGGAATTCATCCGCAAGTTCCTCAAGGAATTCCTCCGGAAGTTTCTCCAAATTTTTTTCTGGAAGTTCCTCCAGGAATTTACCCTGAAATTCTTCCAGGAATTCCTCCGGAAGTTCCTCCGGGAATCCCTCCTGAAGTTCCTCCAGGAATTCTTCCGGAAGTACTTTCAAGAACTTCCGGAGGAATTCCTGAAGAGCCTTCCGGAGGAATTCCTAAAGGAACTTGTTGAGTAATTCCTGAAGAAATTTTCGGAGGAATACCTGATGGAACTTTCGAAGGAATTCCTGGTGGAACTTCAGGAGAAACTCTCAAGGGAATTACCGATAGACTTCCGAAGATTTCCTGGACGAATTCCTTGAACTTTCGAAGGAATTCCTGGAGGAGCTTCCGGATGAATTCCTGGAGTAACTTGCGGAAGAACTCCTAAGTTACTTTCGGAGGAACTCCTGAAGGTACTTCCGAAGGAATTATTGAAGTGCCTTCCGGAGGAATTCCTAAAGGAACTTGTTGAGTAATTTCCGAAGAAAATTTCTGAGGAATTCCTGGTGGAACTTAAGGAGATACTCTCGAGGGAATTACGAATTACCTTCCGGAGAACTCTTGGACGAATTCCTTGATGAATAACTGAACAAATTTCCTTAGGAATTGCTGGAGAAAATTCCCGAGGAATTACCAAAAAAACTCCTGGAAGAAGAATAACTCTTGAACGAACTTCCAAAGAAATTCCACGAGAAATGAGGAAAGAAATTCCTGAGGAATTTCCAAAAACAAAACTCTTGGAAAGAAGCTTCCGGAATAACTTCTGAACGAACCTTCAAAGAAATTCCATGAGGAACTTCCAAGGGAATTTTCTAAAGGAAATAGGAAGGACCTTTCAGAGGAATTCTTGAATGAAATTCTGGTGAACTCTTGAAGGAGCATCCGGAGAAATTCATAATTGAACGTCCGGACAAACTCCTGAACGAACTTTTGTATGAATTTCTGATGAAATTCCTGAACGAATTTCCGGAAGAATTTCTGAAGGAACTTTCTGAGAAATTCCAGAAGAAATCCGGTGGAATTGTCGAAAGAATTTCCGGAGAAATTCTTTAAGGTACTTTCGGAAAAAATCCTAAAGAAACTTCCCGAGGAATTTCTGAAGAAACTTTCTAAAGAGTTCCTGAAGGAGCTTCCGGAGGAATTCTCAGAGCAATTTCCGGAGTAATTTCTAAAGGAACTTCCGGAGGAATTCCTAAAGAAACTTCCGGAGGAATTTCCAAAGGATATTCCGGAAAAATTTTGAAAGGAAATCCTAAAGGAACTTCCGGAGCAATTCCTAAAGCAACTTCCGGAGGAATTCCTAAAGGAACTTCCGGAGGAATTCCTAAAGGAACTTCCGAGGAATTCCTAAAGAGAACTTCCCGAGGAATTTCTGAATAAACTTTCTAAAGAATTACCGAAGTAGCTTCCGGGAGAATCCTAAAGTAACTTTCGGAGGAATTCCTAAAGGAACTTCCGGAGGAATTCCTAAAGGAACTTCCGGAGGAATTCCTAAAGGAACTTCCGGAGGAATTCCTAAAGGAACTTCCGGAGGAATTCCTAAAGGAACTTCCGGAGGAATTCCAAAAGGAACTTCCGGAGAAATTCCTAAAGGAACTTCCGGAGGAATTCCTAAAGGAACTTCCGGAGGAATTCCTAAAGGAACTTCCGGAGGAATTCCTAAAGGAACTTCCGGAGGAATTCCTAAAGGAACTTCCGGAGGAATTCCTAAAGGAACTTCCGGAGGAATTCCTGGAGGAACTTCCGGAGGAATTCCTGGAGGAACTTCCGGAGGAATTCCTGGAGGAACTTCCGGAGGAATTCCTGGAGGAACTTCCGGAGGAATTCCTAGAGGAACTTCCGGAGGAATTCCTAAAGGAACTTCCAGAGGAATTCCAAAAGGAACTTCCGGAGGAATTCCGGAGAAATTCCTAAAGGAACTTCCGGAGGAATTCCTGATGGAACTTCACGAGGAAATCTTGAAAGAGGTTCGGAAGAATATGGAAGAATTTAGGAAAGAATTCCTGGTCGATCTCTCGGAGGAACTTTGGAGGGATTCCTTTAGGAAGTTTCGGCGGAACTCCATAAGAATTTTCCGGAGGAATTCTTCAAGAAACTTCCGAAGGAATTCCTGATCGAAATTCCTTCAAGAAACTTTCTAGATATTTTTTTAGAGGAATTTCTCAAGGAACTTCCTAAAAATTTTCTTGGAGAATTTCAGGAGAAACTTCCCGAGTAGTTATTTGAATAGGTTCAGTATCAATTCTTGCAGGAACTTCCGGGAGAATTCCTGGAGAAACTTCCGACAGAATTCTTGGAGAAATTTCCCAAGGAATTGCTGAAATAACTTCGGAAAGAATTCCTGATCGATCTGCCGGAGGAATGCCCGCAGGAACTTCTCGAGGAATTCCTAGAACAATTTCTGAGAGAATTCCTGGTTGATCTCCCGGAGAAACTTCGGAGGAATTTCTGAGGAATTCCTGAAGGACATCTTGGAGGAATTTCTGAAGGAATTTCCTGAAAGAACTACCGGAATAATTTGTGAATGATTTCCCGGAAGAATTCCTTGAAGAACATCTGGAGAAAGTCCTGAAGGATCTTGAAGAAACTTTCCGTTGAATTCCTGAAGGAACTTTCGGAAGAACAATTCACGAAATATCTTCAGAATGAATTTCTGAAGGATACTCCGGAGGGATTCCTAGAGAGCCTTTGATGCATTTCTGACAACGCTTCCGGAGATATTTCGGATAGTTTCCATTGCATTCAATAAGTTCATGCTGATCCATTCCGTCCCAACGGCGTGAAGCCGCCTCGCCACCGCTGTCTAAAAATGATTCACCACCAAGCTCATCACGCTGCAGGCGATACAATTTCGATAGTATCAGAGTTCTTTCTTAGAAAAAGTATATAGCACAAATTATAAAAAATAACCAGTCGATTTATCAGTCATAAACGTCATATACTTCTTTATTGTCCGATGAGTTTTGCGTTTATTTGTATGCCCTAAAATAATGCGAAGGAAAGTGTTTCTAGGTATAAAACCGATTGTCCCATATTATTCAGACTGTAAGCTATAATTTAAGACAAAACAATTTGACCCCCCATCAATGGCCTAACCCATTAAATGACGCAAACCAGAATGTGTAAACGGGAAGGCAGAACTAGTGGCAGAACATCGCACGAAGAAGTGGATCTCAAGCAATTTGAGATGTATGTTGAGCAATCAGTATTAGAAGTATAATTCCGCCTGTAGGAGATTATAGAATGTAGAGTTGACTGCAGTGCAGTGTAGAGTCCGTTGAACGTTGTGGAACACCTTCAGGTACCAAAACGTTACCAGACAAGAATAATCAGCTAGTAATGTGGAGGAAGTGGCATATTCTTCTGGTGACGTCGCTTGAAATAATCATCTTATTTCGGTATATTATTGGACAAATTCATTACATGCCATGCTAGAAACCACCGTACGCACTGCTCACAAAGCATTACACTTGTCCACTTTTTTGGAGGTTTCCATTCACGGAACTGTCTTTCCAATTCCAAGGAAGTTCTCGTATGCGCTGGGGAAAGCAAACAAACTTCAGAGATATGGCTTCGGCTGGACGAGACATCTACACCTACGACGATACAAGCGAGGAGATGCTACAAAAGATAATTATTTTTCGGAAAAAAAGTTGCAGCTATTTATTTCCAAGCTATTACCTGTTTGTTGACAGACAAAAAATGTTTTTATTTCGCCTACTGTAACTACTGCTTTTGCGTTGAAATTACTTTGGTAATTTGATCAAATTTTCCTTGACCTTTTTCCTTAAGAACTGCGTACTAGGCTTAATGTGTTATTTTCAAAGCTTTAAAGTAATTTTGTTCCATACCTTCCTACTCGATTTTGAACTTGACTTTCAATCGCTGATTAAAGTACAAGACATTGATGATACACACATCTCACGCATTCTGGGATTAGCGTTTTTCTGTTGCAGTCTTCTTTATTGCTCATAGCGAATGGGTTGAAAACATGTACCTCTCGACGGTAATGCGTCTCTGCTTTTGCGGTTGCAATCGAGGTTCGAGTTGATGTGTCTTTCGCTAATAGCCAAATTCTGAAACGGTAAAAAATATTTTTTTTTGCATTCACACAGCACCGCTATCTGAGGATTTTTTCCAAAAATGTCGGACAGACTTTTACGAGTGCCCGAAGAATGTCCTCGCGCAGAACGTCTGCACCCGGATAGATCCATTCGAGGCCTGCATGTCGAGGAAAGCGTTGGAGAATACTCAACATGTATTCACATATAAGGTATGTACCTTCAATAAAAAAGTTCAATGACATCTTATCTCACAAAAATGAAAAAAAACCTCATAAAACATTTATTGCAGATTGAAAACGAGGGCAAGCCGCTGACGAATCAGAAGAGCTCTGGGCGTTGTTGGCTGTTTGCGGCACTGAATTGCATCCGGATTCCCTTCATCAAGCAGTACAATCTGGACGAGTTTGAGTTCTCCCAGGCGTATCTGTTCTACTGGGACAAAATCGAACGAGCAAACTACTTCCTGAACAATGTGGTCGATACTGCCCGGCGGGGGGAGAAGGTTGACGGTCGGCTCGTCGCATTCCTGCTGTCGGATCCAACCTGCGATGGTGGTCAGTGGGACATGCTGGTAAATCTCATCAACAAGCATGGGGTGATGCCGAAAAAATGCTTCCCGGAGAGCTACAGCTGCGAAGCGAGCACCCGAATGAATTCCGTTATCAAAAGTAAGGTAGGTCTGATGATAGCGCGCGGTTAGACGACACGGATGGATGTGTATTGCACATTCATGTTTCGAGTGGATGTGCGATTCCAGTGCATGAGATAGCGTCGATAGATTAGGTGTTGCGATATTTTATGTTGTTTATTTTGTAGATTTCAGTGGTTTATGGGGCACTGCGGCCGTTGTCAACAGTGAAAAAATGTACAGTTTTGAATTTTTGGTTTTCACAAAGTTGATTTCAGTTAAAGTCCTAACTGTAAATAAACGAAAAATGTACATGTTTCGAGATATTTAACAAAACAAATATTTTCGAACGGCCGAGTTGCCGAATAATATGCAATTAAGGTGGTTATACAACAAAGCCACAAATCGGCCATCTTGGAAACCACGTGGTTTTTCTAGTGATTTTTCAAGAGCACGAATTGAGAGAACCACAACGCCCATGGGGATGAAACATCCGTAGATCGTTTGTTTACTCATGCTAAACAATCGACTTTAATTTCAGCATTGTACGAAAATTATTACGCTAGATTAGAACTTTTGATAATAGTAGTAGAAACCCGTGTGGTGAATTTGGAATTCACCACATGGCTTGATTGTATAATCACCTTAATTGTAATCAAGCGTAGGTCTTCCACCTTCATTAGTCGTTTGATTAGACGCGACCGCATGAGTAGAACAGTCACACTCATCAAATTCTTTAGCCAAGCAAATCCTTGGCACAGAAGAGTGTGATTGATTCACACTCTATACAAATCATCCCAGCTCTTTGATGGGGGCATAGAGTTTGATGTTCTCGCTAATAAACAATGTGAGCTCGCTTGACTGTGGATATACAACAGTAAAGCACATGTGAAGATTGGACAAATCAGGCATCCAAAAGATTCAATTTGCAAAAAACCGCGGTGGTTAGTACTCGGATTCTGATGGCTTTTCCGCAAACATGACCTTTAAGTGGTCTTGTTGTGTAGGGGTTATCACGCCTATTTATAGAGTTTTAGGTTGATGATTCGAGTCCCTCCAAGACACGCGGATTCTTTTTCGCAAATTTTATATCAATTCTTGTTATTCTTGGTATACTCAACGTATCCCCGGGCCGTGGCCAATCTACGTTGTATGACACTAGGCAATACGTTTACACTGCTGGCTTAAATTTTCAACGTGACGATTAATATATAGAACTCATGACATCAATGTGAACTCGACTCGTGGAAAACTTATTCCAGGTTATCCGAGGCTTGTGATAGACCCTTTATCACAACGGACCTTTCCATCCACTGACTGGTAGGCTCGAGCGTCTCGTCCTCTGCTTCAGACCCATAAGGGGTCCGAAACAGTTCAGTTTCAGGGTAGTAAACTTGTGAGAGAATAGAAGATAGAGGAGGAGAGTGTGGAGCGGCTTGTGAACCGCTTCCGGCTCTAGCGACTGCTATGGAACCTATGTATTAGAGATTTGTTTGTAAAGATAGAAACGGTTGTGTTTATGTTCATGATAGATGTTTAGACAGTTCGGGATCCCAACGATAGAGTTTGTAATAGCTTAGAAACTTTTCAGATGATTTATACTTATGGTAGAAGGGAAATGATTGAAATCCGTTTTCTGATGATTGTCGAAAAAGCTATGTAGATTGATATGATAGAGGTACGTGCAGTTTGGGATTAGCATGATCACGTTGGTTTAAGTTTAGAAACATAAAATAGAAAAGGAGGGAGCCGAGGGGTGGGGGGAAAAATACCTAACCATTTGACGTAGAAAGATTAAAATAATTAAACTGAATTGAAATTAATCAATTAAATTTTACACTTTTGATCAAACTTGTGTTAAAAATGTGTTCCAAGCGTGCCCATCGAATTAAGTATATTACGAGTACTGATAACCGTATGCTACTAAATAAAGCTCGTGATTAAAAGATGAAGGTTGGCTCATCAAAATATAATATTATTCTAGATATTCTCTTAAGTATGAAAACTGAACCCTAACTGTACCGAAACTGCTTTCACCATTTTGCCGCCCCGAGCACAGCCGCCTCTGCCACTCATAGGCAATATCCCTCCCACCGCCTTGACAGCCTCCAGAAGTATCTACCAAAATATTTGAGAACTAGAATGAATTATTAACATGTCCAGCCATTACATAAAATGATTTGTTCAAGCAAAGGCGTCATAGATGCGGGAACGACATCGCCATAAACGACACGGGGCAACCATGCTCCACACGACAGTGCAACAATGCACCAAATCTGGGACCTCCTAAACTGTTCTATGCAACGCAGAGTTTTACCCTCTCTTGCGTTATGTGATGCTAAAAATAAGCTCCCAATCATTTGATGGCAAAAATAAAAAATAAAATAAAAACAATCAAACAAAATTAAAATATTCTAGCTAAATTTTACTATTTTGGTCGAGCATGGGTCAGCCGCCTGACACCCGCGTTGAAAAATATGTTCCATGCGTGCCCCCACATAAAATAATAACGCGTGCTAATCACTAATGATACTAAAAGATTTAAATGGAATTAGATATTGTTCCCGCTTATCATTTTAGCACCGCCAGGGGGAACTTGGCCGATACCCACTGCACTTTTCTTTCCCTTACCATAAACAATTACCATCATTTGTGATATCTCAACGGAATCTTATTGGGAATTCTGAAATGGCAGAAAATCAATGCAGTTAGATTGCCAGGTAATACGTGCACATCGTAGCACTGGTGATGCATCACAATCATATATATACAGTAGAGTGGGGCACAGTTGTATGGAAAAACGCAAACTTCGTCCGATCAAGTGAGATCAAGGTTTTTCTGAATCGTTTTGGGACCCCAATCAACTATGCTAAATATGGGCTCGATTGGTTGCGACCTCGCATGCCGCATCGCGTTTTAAATTTACATGGAGATCAGTATGGGAAAACTTTCTTTTTCACATTTTTGCTATTAGCGGCTTCAATTTATCATCAATCACGTGACTCAATACGTTAGCATGTAGTCTGAAAGATTCCGAAAGACTTTGCCGAAGAAGGTACGTAGCTGAAAGGTCTACAAAAAATGTTATTACGTTTCGAAAATTGATTGTTCAAACCATATGCAAGAAATCAATGTTTCTGCCAGCACTACCGGACGACCTATAGTTATCGAAGGGCAAAACCCATCTTCCTTCTTGTCGGTTTTTTTCTTTGTGAAATGATTCAGGATAGCTCCCATGAGCTATAAAACCCTATAAGAACAATTATTTTGAAATAACACTCAGTTAAATTATTGGTCTACGTAGTTCGGCAGTGCTGGCAGAATAAACGATTTTTTGCAATGGTTTGAACACTCAATCTTCGAAACATTATAACTTTTTTCGTGGACGTTCCAGCAACGTACCTTCTTCAGCAAAGTTTTTCGGCATCCTTTGGGTTATACTTTAACGCAATGTGCCACTTGGTTTATGATGAACTGAAACCTCTAGTAGTAGAAATGCAAAAATATACGTTCTCCCATACTAATTTCCATACAAACTTCAAACGCGATGCGGAAAGCGAGGAAGAAACCAATCGGTCCCAAATTCTGCACAGTTGTTCGTAGCCCAGAATGGTTTCGAAAAACCATTGATTTGAAAAAATGACCATGACGCCCCACTCTAATATACAGGAGTATATGCACTATATGATGACATTGACCGGAAGATTAGATAAGCATTCCCCCCCTTTTTTCGCAAATTTTATATCAATGTGTCCATTTTAAAACATGTGCTGTACAATGCACAGCCAAGATATTTAACGAAAAATGACGAAGTAGTGAATACTCATATGTGAATATGTACATTATGTGGAAGATATTGATTTGAAAAATGTATTGGAGGTAATCACTTTCCCTTCGATAGGACTGGAACCCACGACCCTCAGTACGTTAGACTGGTGCTTTAACCAACTAAGCTACGAAGGACCTCCGTCGACCTTCGCAACCTAGCGGCTACTGAATGAGCTCGAGATTCCCAAATTGGACGCATAGTCAAATCACTCGCAATCCATTTGTCAAGCCAACACTTCCACATGTGTATAGTACAAGTTCACATTAGAGGTTCAGGAGCGTGAGTATTTAGAATGTCTGGCGGCCACTTTGGGAATCTCGAACTCATTCAGTAGCCGCTAGTTTGCGAAGGTCCTTCGTAGCTTAGTTGGTTAAAGCACCATTCTAGCGTGCTGAGGGTCGTGGGTTCGAGTCCCATCGAAGGGAAAGTGGTTGCCTTCAATGCATTTTCAAATCAATATCTTCCACATAATGTACATATTCACAACATTGTAAATTAATGTCCAAGCCGGGTGGTTTAATCCCCGGAATATATTGAATTGAAAAATGACGTTTGTAAGCTAATTATCCACGAAATCAATCAACAAAACACCACATGTACTTAAAACTAGTCATACAAACTTCTCGACTATAAAAATACATTCGCAATATTTCAAACCATGTATTTAGGCGGAGGTCGTGGTTCCGGATGATCCCAATTATTATAGTTCTCGTTGTAATAGTTGTTGTTCTACTTTTTTGATGGCTTAGTTAATTCAAGTACAATTCCGATTTCTAGCTGCGGGAATACGCCAAAGTCCTGCGTACACTGATCGCCGATGGAGCCAGCGACGAAGGTGTGCAAGCCAAAATCCAGGAGCAAATGAACGAAGTGTACAACGTGGTTGGCATATGCCTCGGCATTCCGCCGGAGAAGTTCACCTGGGAGTATTATGACAAGAGCAAGAAGTATCTGAGCATCGGTCCAATCAAGCCGGTGGACTTCTATGAGAAGTACGTCAAACCATATTTCAACGTTGACGACAAGGTGTGCCTGGTTACGGATCCACGCTCGTCGAATCCTTACGGACGTTCATATACGGTAGATTGCCTGGGGAACGTGGTCGGTGGAAGACCGGTGCTGTACAACAATCAACCGGTGGAAACGCTGCTAGACTTGGTGGCAAAAGCGTTAAAGCTTGGCGAACCGGTGTGGTTCGGCTGCGAAGTTAGCAAACGTTTCGCCGGAAAACAGGGTATTGAGGATTTGGACATGTAAGTATTGAATATAAATTGAATCCAGTTTGCCATTTACTGATACTTTCATTTTTTTTTCTTTTCCGCAGACATGACTTCAAATTAGTTTTTGGGGTAGATATTCAAACGACTATGGACAAGGCGGATCGTTTGATGTATGGCGAATCAATGATGACGCACGCCATGGTGTTTACTGGAGTTTCAGTGGATGTAAGTGTCTTCACTTTTCAGTTCAGTGATGTGTAATAGAATCTGAATATGTTGCTTTTTTACTTGCAGCCCAACACGCAGAAGCCAACTAAATTCCGCGTGGAAAATTCATGGGGTGAGGACCGTGGCGAAAAGGGATATCTTATTATGACTGCCGAGTGGTTCAAAGAATTTGTATTCGAAGTGGTTGTGGATCGCAGCATAGTTCCGCAAGATGTGTTGGATGTGTTCGATCTAACGCCAACGACTCTGCCTGCTTGGGATCCAATGGGGACGTTGGCCAAATAAATATAGGCGTTGCTTGCATCACATCTAAAAGCAAGGGCGCTTTTATAACCATTCTTCGATTTGCATGAAAAAAAAAATAGGAACTAAAATATTTGAAAGCATACACAAACATAAGATAGCTGCTATGAGCAGAAGGACGCCAAGCTTTTAAATAAAATGCAGCTGTAGTAGGAAACAACAAAAAACGAATATGGCATGAAATTCAAGGCTTAGCGCGATTTTCAATATTCGAACAAGGTAAAGCAAACACGCGTGCAAGCTTGGAGAACGCCATTCTTGTGTATGACAAGAAGTAATATAATCTAGCTAATATATAAACTGTATTTAAATGAATAAAATATGATTCTTTGTCACATATATAAAACAACAGAAAGAAATATGGAAGACGTAACATTTTTTAAAAAGAAAAAAAATATACGAAACGGAAATTATAATATTTAGTGATTTTCAACTCATACGATGACTTACTCAACAATTTGACAAGGTATTCAATAGTTGATGTCGCTTGTAACTTCTATGTGGGGAAAACATCTAAAAAACAGCTACGAATATGTACCTATCCCTAGGACAGCTATTTTATCAAAAGATCAATGACATTGATCCATTATTCTACCGTGGCCTTTTGCATGAGGTGGTTCTTACGCGGATTTTGGGATTAACGTGGCGAAAAATCTTTCTTCGATTAAGTCGATCATTTTCATTTCTGTTGAAAATAAGGGAACCCACGCCATTCTACTGACTGACCAGGTTTAAACAATCGGCACGGAAAACGGTGGGTAACGCGTACCGTTGGTACTTCGCGTACCTTAAGGAATAAAATAGATTCTATCTCGCGGTCCTTAGTATTTTACCCTGAAATTCCTTTCCCTACCTCCTCGTGACACTGGCCGGGATACGACCAACCTTAGGGAAAATCGGGTCTCGTCTGTTCTCCATGTTAGGAGCGGCTGGTCATCATTCGAGTGCCAGCGAGGGACTCAAGCAAAGTTGTGCACCGTGTTCCACTGGAAATGTAGAGGGATCGGTCCTCCGAAAATTTAGGGGGTATATGTCAGGCCTTGCGAGCCAGTTTAAAAATAAAACAAGCAACGAATCATCAGCGAGAGAATACGGATAGGAACAATCGGCGAAGTCCACAGCAACGAAAAAAGACTAGCGATTGGAAGCTCGGTTCGTGGAACTGCAAATTTCTCCAGGAGCACACGCATGCCCGCCTATGTGCTTAATGACCGCGGATTCGGTATCGTAGCACCAGGGTCCAGGAGGTTTGTTGGATGGAAACAATGGTGCTAATGTTAGAGGTAGCCATACCATATACTAGAGCTGCAGCAACACTCACGAGCTGGGAACAGCTTTCATAGTGACGGACGATATGCAAGGGCGCGTGATCAGGTGGTGACCGGTTCTTTTACGTCCATAGCTTACACTCCGGAAGCATTGTACGTACGATAAGTACGCATTCTACGCGCAGCTGGAACTTGAGGACGACAGCTGCCTTAGCCACGACGTCAAAGTCAACATAGGGGATTTTAACGCTCAGGTTGACCAGGAGGAGGAGGAGTTCAGATCGACTTTTGGAAAGTTAATCGCCCGCCGTCCGACGAACGAAAACGGCCTCCAAGTTCCGACTAATTGATTTCACCGCCTCCAAGAATATGGCCATTCGCAGCACCTACCGCCAACATAGCCTTCCGTGTCGGTACACCTGGAGATCAACACTGCATCTTCTTCTTCTTATTGGCATTACATCCCCACACCTGGGACAGAGCCGCCTCACAGCTTAGTGTTCATTAAGGGCTTCCACAGATGTCAACTGCGAGGTTTCTAAGCCAAGTTACCAATTTTGCATTCGTATATCATGAGGCTAACACGATGATACTTTTAAAGACTAAAGAGGGGGGGGGGGGGTAATGGGTCGACCTCACCGGTTCGTTGCAGCCGTTGCTGCTGCTGATGATCGACGGATGCTGATGCTGCTGCTTCGTTGGATGATTACGTAGGTGGGTTTAGTTTTTCTTCTAAACTGAATTGCCTCTCTGCCGCATACTTGTCGCTCGCAGCCAGGTATCCACAAACGCAAAGGGAGAGGGGGGGGGGGGGTATTCGACGGTAAGACCTAATAACCAGGGATTGAACTTATAATTTCATTATCATTTAGTATTCAGCCAATAACTCACTTCAAAGACAGAATTCCAGAATGTGTTGTATAGCGAACTTCTAGCGCTATACTCCCTCTGCTGTGCCAAAGGCTTGCTTGGCTAAAGTATTTGATGAGTGTGATTGCTCTACGCATGCGGTCGCGTGTGCGGCTGAGCTTATCGACGGCTTATCGACTATTCGCTGATGATACCTCATTACTTTATGAAGCAAATTGCGTTGCGGATCTACAAAGACAAATGAAGGAAGACTTCGTTGTCCTACAAGACTTCTTCAATACAAATCTGCTTTCCCCAAATCTCGCCAAAACAAATTACATGGTTATCCACTCTTCCCGAAAACGTCTGCCTCCACGAGATACTTTAGAAGTTCATGGATGTCTGATCGAGGAAGTTTATGAATATTCTTTTCTTGCACTTATTTTGGACTTGACGATGAAGCGCATGGACTGCACATAAGCTCCATTTGTGGAATATTTCGAAAGATTGTTACCTTTATACCCAGGAAGTGGATTATAAGGCTATACCATACTCTATTCCACTCCAGACTTCTGTATCTGGTTACTTGCTGGGGCTCATCTCGTCGATCTTCAATGAAGGAACTGAAAGTAATTCAAAATAGGTATTTGAAGATAGTCAAGACCATCGCTATCCCCAACAATCACACTATATAGAGAAGATGCTGATTCAATTTTGCCGATAAAGCACTTCAGGCTTTTCAAATCCGGGTAGAAATACGCAAAATTCTAACCGATCCCTCAACGCACCATAATACGAATATCCAAAGAACTGTTCACAACAGAGAATTAAGATATGAAGGAAGCCTCACTTTAGCAAGATTCAATACGGAGTTTGATCGCAGAAAATTTGCCTATACCGGGAGTAAGCTGTTTAATGAACTTCCTGCAGCATGCTAACTGTAAAACGGCTTCAAGCCTGAACATGTTCAAAAAATCGTTAAGAAAACATTTGAAAGAGAGCATCCATGTTTACGTCCTAGGGAAAAGTCCCATTAATAATAAAAACTTCCTTCTCATTCCAAACAATTTTCATTAGCCAATCTATGCTAATGACTTCGACTTTCAAATGAAAATCATCCATCCAATCATCCATCCACTCGTTTGGTATGATTATCATCTGAATGATTATGTATCGCGTTATGGATGACAAACATATGGATTTTCAAAACTGAATGATGGCCTTCTGGAAATCATCCGATTTTTGTTATGGGGCACGGGTGAGGCAAAAGTCATACTGTAATTGGCGGGATTTTTCGTTCAGTGTAGGCAGGGGATCACTCGGCTCGTGGATCGATGAAGACCGCAGCTAAATGCGCGTCAGAATGTGAACTGCAGGCCACATAAACACCGACACGTTGAACGCATATTGCACAGCATACTACAGTACGATGTACATATTTTGAAGTGCCCACATGTTTCGCTGGCCCTCGTCTAGGCCCGGAATGCATTTCCGGTGTATCGAACGGTTGCAACCTCTGTCTCGCCAATCATTTGAAGATATTAGAAGCCAACTTAAGTTAGAAAGAAGAAGAGTGCGAGCAGAATCTTCCTAACTAGCAGCACTGCCATCTTCCGAAGTATTTTCCTATGAAGTTATGAAGAATCTCTCGACGAAATTCTGAAAAATTTTCCGACGAAATTCTAAAACCAACCCTCCTGAGAAATTTCTAAAAAATGGCCGTGCAAATTCTATAGATTTTTCCGTGGACATTATGAAGAATTACCAGATAAAATTTCGAAGAATTCAGAACACAAAAAAAATCAGAATAATTCACGAGAATATTCCGAACGTTTCTGGACCGGCGCATATGATTCGCATTAACCTAGAGTTGGAGATAATAGAATATGGAAAGCATGCATTGACCCGTAAACAAGCAAATCAATATTAATAATTCTTCTGATGCGCGTATTTGATGGCAATAAGAAAAAAGAGGGAAAGAACATATTTGCCCGCAATTACATGATATACGATCCAAAATAGTTTTATACGCCGAATCACTCTTACTTATCACATGCACACAAACTGTGTGGTCTAGAGATTAGCGCTTCTGGTTTATGACATCACTTACCATGGTAAATTCTGATTTATGCTTCTGTCTATATGGTTCCTTTTTGAAGCATTAGTATGGAATAAAGCAAAAAAAAAAATGGCACTCTAATAATACGGGAGTAATTCATTCTGTGGAATGACTTTCTGAAGAATTGGTTCCAAGGGAATTTCATACAATAAATAACACTTTTTTCATTATGTAAACGCAATCATTTCATCATCTAATTAAAATCCATTTCAAAACAAATTTTTCTATTGACTACTTATTGTTTTGGCCTATTCAGCTTCTTTTGGTACATGTCGTATTCGTAACTCATCTTGGCCCAAATTCCCATACACATTTTCACCAATCTAGTGTCTGGTTCAGTTTTTCGCTTTTCCCGACGATAAATTTGTTTCACGATATGTTTAGCCGCTGCGAATTCGTACCTTTGAATCAATGCAATGGCCATATAAAGACGACATCGTGCTATGACCGATGGTTCACCCAAACGGATTGCTAACTTCATCTGTTGCACTGATATCCGGCCAGCGGTATCTGCCTGAAAAACAACCAAAAAAAAAGCTTTATATGCAAGAGAAACTATCCCTATATGGTTGCATTCTTACGCAAGTTAGTTTATAGTCACCTAGAGCAGAGAATGCTCCCCCCAATGTCGACAACCAGGACATCATTTCGTCTAACTCGATTCGTTCCCACATCATTTGATTGGCTCGTTCACCCCTATGAAAACAAAGCATACAAATGTAAATTTAATGTAATTTAATTCCGCGCATCGCCTAATACCGTGGTTTTCATCAAAAATCAGAACCTGGCTATCATGGACATCACATTATTTGGAGAAATGTTCAAAAATAATATGTTTGAACAGTTCACCAAATAATACAGTATGGTCCATAAAAAAATGCGAAAACATCAAAATTATAGTTACGTAGTTACAAAGTTGAGAGACTATGTTACATAGTAACAATTTTTTTCATTAATACATTCACTAGATACAAATGTTTTTTTCATGATACGTTTGCTTACACACATATATATGAATAGTAGAAATAACCCTTTAATGTACAAAAACATAAGTTGAAAAATATTTTCGCATTTTTTTATGGACCATACTGTACAATGTCCATGATAGCCAGGTTCTGATTTTTTATGAAAAACACGGTATTAGGTGATGCGCGGAATTAGGGCAGGTCACGGTATCATGATATGAGTAACCTCAACTCATTTGCATTTACATAGATAAGTCAGCATAATGTGACTGTTATTTATAAAAATGTCATACATATTTATGTTAAACCGTTGGCAACAAATTTTCCGAAAATTAACGTTCAAAATGTGATGTTTGAGAATGTAATTTTAAAATGAATCCCCAGGATTTTGCCTCTGGATAAGAAAATCATTCTCTAAAAATTTCAGCTCAATTAGCTTTTGCATAAGAGAAGAAAACCTAGATGCCAGCCAGAGTAAACGCGACGTGCGACGTTTTGTTTTGTCAAATCGGCCGTTTGTTGTACATTTAGTTTACTCTAACATTAGTAACGGAGTTATAGCTATAGTTCCAGTAACTTAGACTAAATTAATATTACAAATATTCCAATCATTTGGTTTAAGTTACTGCAAGTAGCGCTATAACTCCTTTGTTAGTTGAATTCTAAAAACGAACCATTAGGCAGAGTTGTAGAAAACCCTTCGCACTAGAACTCCACCAACACATTTTGAATTTCAGCTTCTGGAACGAGTTATTGACAACCTACTACAACATGATCGATAACATCCTTGCTCATGATATACAAATGCAAAAATGGTAACTTGGCTTAGAAATGTCGCAGTTAACAACTGTGTACACTAATCTTCGAGACGGCAATGTCCCAGTAGGGGTTGTAATGTCAATCAGAATAGGTTTTTTACATACCACGCATAGTCCATTGGTTCCCGTGAGGGTGGATGGATTCTAATCACGACTCTCTGATGGTTACTTCTCCAGATATCCGCAATAAGATTTGCGATCATTAGCCGATACAGAGGGAAGCATTGGAGATCCAACAGGAACCGGTTGAGCTCGATGGAATCAATCGAAAGGAAGCAGAAGGTGTTTTCATCGCTGCCGCTGAGTTTATAACGCTTTTCCGATTTGTTAAAACAATTTCTACATATTGAATACTTGTCAATAGTGTTAACATAGTTTTGAACTAGATACGAAATCATTTTCTGTAAAAAAATTATGCTATTTTACCAGTTTTGATTAAACCTGTTTTTTTTTCGATTGAAAAACATAACACAGCTGATCAACAACGTCGGATAGCACTGACTGTCAGATATGACATAGTAAACAGCTTGTGCTACCAGCACGACAGCTAGCACAATTCATTACAAGCATATATAGCGCTCCTGGTGGATTCTAGCGCAAACAAGAAGATTTCAAAAGAAGGGGAATGGCCTAAAATGCTTCCGCATATGCATTTTAGGTCCGTACTTTTTTGTGCGTTTTGATCCCGTGACTTAGCTTGGGCCAATGAATTATTGGCAGTGGCTGATTTTCTACTCGCCGCTATCACATCCCGGCGCTATAGTATATGCGCAAAATAGCCAGCATGAGTTAACCGCCAGAAATTTGTATGGCGAAAGACATCTAACGCGAGTTTTCTCAAGATTAGGAACTTTTCATGAAAAACTATTTAGTACCGGTTATGAAGGATGGTGTCCGCTACTACGCCTACTAAATATTTTTTCGATTGAGGTGCTTAATTTCGAGTAATCGAATCGTAGATGCCTTTCGCTATACTGATTTCAGAAAGTTAACTCCTTCTGTGCCGCTGTAAGCACGCTCAAAGTGGGCGATTCATTTAGATTATAAGAAGGCATCAAGTACATGCTGTATAGATTTGGCAAACATTTTCGACAGGTATTTTTCAGGTTTTCAACTCGTTGATTATACTAAAGACACACTGGTGGTACAAGTACCACGGTTATATACCCTAGTACATATTGTACCATGGTTTTCCACGTTGTACCAGCATGGTACAAGGTGACACACTAGTGGTACAACTTGTACCATGGTACGAATACCACCAGTGTGTCATTAGTATTAACAAAGAAAAAATGAATTATTGGCAGTGGCTGATTTTCTACTCGCCGCCGTCACATCAAGGCGCTATAGTACAGTGAACGTTCGCTAATTGGGGGTTTTCTAGTTGGGGCGCTTTTTAGTTGGGGGTTCGCTAATTGGGGCGAAACCCAATTAAAAAGCAGCTAAGCGTCAGAATGTGATGTAAAAACGTTGACGTTTTGTTTCCGTGTTTGGCGGGATCGATATTTTCTGGCGCGTAAAATTTTCCTTTGTTCAATGCAAAAAGTAAACAACATTGACGCTTGTCAAAACGCCCCAATTAGCGAACGGCATTCGCTAGTTGGGGTGAGGTCGTGCCCCAATTAGCGAACGATCACTGTATATGCGCAAAACAGCCAGCAAGAGTTAACCGCCAGAAATTTGTATGGCGAAAGTCATCTAACGCGGGTTTTCTCAAAATAAGAAACTTTTCATGAAAAACTATTTGGTACCGATTATGCAGGAAGGTGTCCGCTACCATGCCTACCAAATATTTTTTTGATGAAAGTGCTTATTTTTGAGAAATCGAGCCTTAGATGCCTTTCGCCATACTGATTTCAGAAAGTTAACTCCTAGTGTGCCGCTGTAAGCACGCTCAAAGCAGGCGATTCATTGCTTTTCCTTTTATCAGGTCGAAAAAAATTCATATATCAAGATTGATATATAAGATTCATATATAAGATAATATGTTTCAAATTATGTTCTCTTTCGTGTCATCATATTTACTAATGAATCGCCTGCTTTGAGCGTGCTTACAGCGGCACACTAGGAGTTAACTTTCTGAAATCAGTATGGCGAAAGGCATCTAAGGTTCGATTTCTCAAAATTAAGCACCTTAATCGAAAAAATATTTGGTAGGCGTAGTAGCAGACACCTTTCTGCATAATCGGTACCAAATAGTTTTTCATGAAAAGTTTCTTATTTTGAGAAAATCCGTGTTAGATGACTTTCGCCATACAAATTTCTGGCGGTTTACTCTTGCTGGCTATTTTGCGCATATACTATAGCGGCTGGATGTGACAGCGGCGAGTAGAAAATCAGCCACTGCCAATAATTCATTCTCAACTTTTGAGATAATTTTATGGATTCATGGAAATTATTCGCACGACCTATATGAAAATGATCTCAAAAGTTGAGAGTTAAGCCCCAAACACAATGTCAGCGAAATGAATAAATATATATCACTATCTATCACCAATAGTAAATGAGTTCGTGGGAAGTTATCAAGCTGGCTTCAATGACGGTTGGTTGGTTGGTTGGTTGGTTGGCGTTATAAATTACACCGTCGTTGACTGGGAGCGGTATCGGCCAGTGCACCGCGATGTCACGCAATGCACCAACTGCTTCAATTTCGGGCACGGCACCAGGAACTGCCGCATGAAGCCGCGCTGCAACAAGTGTGGCGAACCCCATCCGACGGACGAGTGCGACAAAATGAAGGTGGCCGATCCCAAGTGCGCCAACTGTGGCGACAAACATCGGGCCATCACAAAGGGCTGCCCAAAGCGAGCCGAGTTCCTGGAAATCCGGAAGAAGACTTCCACCAGGACCATTCCGAAGAAGAACCGTGTTCCTGTAATCAACGAGGTGAACTTTCCAGCTATCCCGGCTCCCCGTCGTGTGATTCCAATACTCCCACCGCTACAGCCGCACAAGCGACTGGCAGCGGCAGCTGCATCGGTCCAAGCTCCAGCATCGTCGGCACCATCCACCAGCGAATGGCCCCGCTTCCTCCTCCTGGGTTCCGTCGGCAGTCGGAGAACGAAGCCGTCCCACCGGAAGAATCTGCCCCGCTGTACACTCCGGAGCAACTGATGCCGATCTTCGCGCAGCTCGCCACTCGACTGCGCGGCTGCAAAACCCGATTCGACCAGGTCTTCACACTTGGCATGTTCATCATTGAAAATGGCTGCTAGGGTGGGCCTGGTCAACTGGAACGCTTGCTCGCTAAAGAGCAAAACAATCGAGCTGAAGGATTTCCTTGAGGAGAAGGAAATAGACGTGGCGTTCATCACCGAAACGCACCTAAAACCGGAGGTGAACATCAACATCCCGGACTTCCGCATCGTGCGACTCGACCGGCCGACCAGGGAGGTGGTGTGGCCATCGCTCTTCGCTACAACATCAACTGTCGTCTGCTTCCAAGCTTCCAGCTCAGTGTCATCGAGGCCATCGGTGTCGAAATCACCACTTCGGTGGGCACAATCGCGCTCATCGCGGCGTACTGTCCAACGCAAGCCAAAGCCGGCGATGGATCATCGGCTGCCCTTCGGAGAGACATCGTCAAGCTGACGCGGAGGCAAGGCCAGTATATCATTGCCGGCGACTTGAATGCCAAACATCAAGCCTGGGGCAACAGTCGCGGCAATCGAAACGGCACCATCTGGAGCAACGACATGGAGGAAGGCCACTACACGATCCTGAGCCCGGATTCCCCCACTCGGCTGAGTCGGTCCGGTGCCCACGCAACGCTCGACCTCTACGTAACAAACCTGAGTGACCACGTCTCGCAGCCGGTTGTATACCAGGAGCTCAGTTCGGATCACTATCCGGTGGTGGCGGAACTGGGCTCCTCGGTCAATCGGCACCAGCAGTTACGGCGGAACTACCACCGAGTGAACTGGCAGCGTTTCCAGCAGTGCGTCGATAACACCGTCGACTACGAGGTGCGCCCGGAGACGCCGGAAAGTATCGACCGCCAGCTGTGCGCTATCGAGGAGGCGATCACGGCGGCCCGAGAGCAACACGTACCGACGGCTCGGCAGGTAAGCAACTCCTTAAACATCGATACACTCACCAAAGATTTGATTCGATTGCGGAATGTCACTCGCAGGCAGTTTCAGCGTACTGGACTGCCTGAGCTTAAGGCACGCTGCAATCGAATCACAAAAATTATCAAGGCCAGAATGGTGGACCTCAAAATAACGACTTCTCGAATAAGATCCGCACTCTCCCAGATTATGCTAAGCCGTTCTGGAAAATGACCAAAATTCTAAAATCCAAGCCTCGGCCCATTCCACCTTTGATCCCACTAGACAATAATGGCTCTAAGGATCGCTTGATAACTCCTGCAGAGAAGGTCGCTGAAATAGGTCGTCACTTCGTCAGCTCACACAATCTTGGGCAGAACATCGTCAGTCCACACGAAGCAGCCGTCAACGAGCATGCTAACAACATCCATTTGATTCCCAACGACTTCTCGGAGGAGTTGGAGATCTCAGCTGACGAATTGACGGCCTATATCAAATCGTCGAAGAACATGAAGGCCCCAGGCTTCGACAGCATCCTGAATCTCGAGCTCAAACACATGAGTGCTCCGTTCTTTGAGCACCTCTCGCTGATCTTTAATCAGTGTCTCCGGCTTAGCTACTTCCCATCGTCCTGGAAGTCAGCGAAAGTCATCCCCATCCGGAAGCCTGGGAAGGATCCTTCCTCCCCCAAAAGTTATCGACCCATCAGCCTTCTCTCAGGGTTATCCAAGCTATTCGAAAAAGCTATTCATCATCGGTTACTTGAGTCTGCCGAAAATCTCAACATCTTGCTCGAGGAACAGTTTGGTTTCCGACGCGGTCGGTCAACTGTACACCAACTGATCCGAGTTACCAACGTCCTCAGACGGAACAAGTTTGTCTCGAAAACATCCGCCATGGCCTTACTCGATGTCGAGAAGGCATTTGACAATGTATGGCATGATGGCCTGGTGTACAAACTACAACGCTACAATCTTCCCAGCTACCTGGTGAAAATCATCAACAATTACCTGTCGGCAAGGACATTCCGGGTCTCAATCAGCGGAGCGAGTTCCAATGCGCACAACATCGTCGCAGGCGTTCCCCAGGGCAGTATCCTTGGGCCCCTGCTTTTCAATCTGTTCACCTCCGACATGCCAGAACCTCCAGAAGGCGGCATTCTGTCTCTGTTCGCAGATGACACATCCATCGTCTACAACGGTAGAGTGATCAGAGCGCTAGTGGCAAAACTCCAACGAGGCCTGGATGCCCTGACAGAGTACCTCACCAGCTGGAAGATCTGTATCAACGCGGCGAAGAACCAGGTCATCATTTTCCCCACTCCAAATCCCTAAACTTGTTCCGCCTGGGGACTGTAAAATCATCCTCAATGGCACGACTGTGGAATGGGCCAATGAGGCCGACTACCTTGGCTTGACCCTCGACAGCAAGCTTATTTTCAGGCAGCAGGTTGACAAAACGGTGACAAAGTGTAATGTCTTGTTGAAACTACTGTACCCTTTGATCAACCGCCGGTCGTCATTGTCCCTGAAAAATAAGCTTGCTGTCTACAAGCAAATCATCCTCCCTGTGATCGAATACGGCATGCCGGTCTGGGAGAGCTGCGCTAAAACCCACCACCTCAAACTTCGGGTCCAAAACAAATTCCTGAGGATGATCCTCAATACCCCTCCCAGGACAAGAACATCCGAGGTCCACCGTCTGGCCAGAATAAAAACCTTACATGAACGCTTTGGTGAGTGTAAAGAAAAGTTTAGGGTCCGTTGCTTGCACTCGGACCAACAAGCGCTTAGGGCGCTAGTTCCAATCTAGGTAATCAAATTTTTATTGTAAATATTAGTGTACATAGTAGTTAGGTTATCAAATTAAAAAAACACTAGCGCCTCCTGAAGGCCGTCATGATACATTATTTTTTAAAAATTAAGTCAAACATTATAATTATAATAATAACAATAATTGAAATTGAAGTTGGAGGGCCAACCGGCCGATCACTGTACATGTTAAAATTAATTGTAGAACCAAAAATGTTTTAAATAAAGAAGAATTTTACTACTTTTACTAGCCGGTCGACAACGGACCAGATCTTTACAGAAAATGCCGTGAATATCAGGCCCCAACACACCATCTGTTCGTTTATTTCAAGGCGGCATACGACAGTATAGACCGCGTAGAGCTATGGAAAATTATGGACGAGAGATTGATAAAAGCAACGGTACATGGTGCGCAAAACTGTGTGAAGATTTTGGGCAAATTCTCTAGTTCGTTCGAATCGCGCCGGGGACTAAGACAAGGTGATGGACTTTCGTGCCTGTTGTTCAACATTGCGCTAGATGTTTGTCGCACGGATTCTTCACCTCACAAGCACCACCATGTTTTCTCATGCATTTGCGACATAATTTGAATTGCTTAAGCATTGACCATTGACCATCGTGTACTAATGTCGAGTGTGGAGAATAAAGTGAGTCGAAAAAAAAGCATTCGTATTTTTAGTTACTTTGGATTCACGATAAAAATAATGAAATAAACTAAACTATTTTAAAATGACAATAATAAAAAATAATGATAAAGTATTTGAAATTCAATCGTAGTAGGCATTTGAAATACCAGCACACTTAGAAGCTAATGAGAAGAAATTTGAAATTCAATCTCAGTAGGCTGACAGGGAATTCTAGATTGTTCGAATGAAAATAAACGGTGATCATTCAGTGTTCATTTCTTGGAGCGTAAGCACGCTTTCAAATTTTCGGAGTTGAAAACAAATTTTCCGCTGATTTCAGAGCGAGGATTTGTAAGGCTACGACATCGAGATGCTGGAATTTCTTACAAGCCGCTGCACTACTACAGCAGATTTCGCATTCCTTGTTGATTTTCTTTTGAACTGGTTTCAGTGGCGTGACTTCAGATTCAAAATACACAATCAAATCTTCTCTCTAGTTACGTATCTTCGGCTTCATGGCTACAAATCGTTGCGTTAGAAGGTATGGTGACTAGACATGCTGCATCTACCAGCTTTTCCAACCAAGTTCCGAAGTCTGAGAGTTTCACGACTCGTAACGTTTGACGATGTAGAGCCCAATTGAGTTTTAATCGTCAATGGCAACCGATCAACCAGCTCTTGGAGCAGCGCCACGTTGCACAGTTGCTCTACCAGGCCGCTGGCCTCGATAGTCGCGCACATATTCTGAACAGCTATTCCGAAGTTGGGAGCTTTTCAGTCCTCGGCGATGGCATACTTTGAATACGACTCACCAAAGAATGAATTACTTCCACCGGCCGCACAAAAAATACGCAATGTTTGAATTACTCCTGCTAGTCCTGACGGATATAGTAATCGGCTTCGAACGGATTCCAAAGCTTTTCCTTTCAGACTGCATTGTAAGCAAAGTCAGTTCTCTTCTTTGCTGTATCCACTCATTCGAGTGGTATTCTCGTAGGTGGCAATAAAAAGTGTCTACTCCTCTGGCGCACCCGCGAATCCAGGAAGCTCCTTTGCTACTGCTTGGCGTGCAGCCAGTTGACTCCTGCTTAGATATTGATACAAGTACGTAAACGTGATTGGGTCCTCCGTTGGTGAGAACTCTTGCGCTCCGGGATTCAATCCCCGGATCCCACCATCATTTTGGATTGTTTAGTTTTAATGTACCTGATTTATCCAATAATATTCGATCTCTCCGGCTTATCATCCATCACAGAGCTACGTTCTAATAAGAGCTAGTTTACGCGGACAAGGTAAACGGTTCCGCAAAGCTGTATCGGTAGTAGTACAAGGTAGGCAGATACTCAAGAGGTACGGAGAAATGAAACTACACGTCGACGTTGGTTCTACTTAAGAAGACGTTGGTACTCAAGAAGACGTTGAGTACATCAAAGGGAACCCGAGCAGGAGAAATTAACTCAATAATACCTCAGTAATCTGTTATTGATAGCATACTCGGTTATGAACTATAGCCTTGCATAAGAGGTAAAATATCAAAAAATAATACCAAAAATTTATATGCACAATTTACTTCAGGCATAACATACTCTATTATTACAAAACCAAATGCATCACAAATTATTATTCGTTTGGTATTAAAATACCCAATCGTTCCCACACTGGGACAGAGCCGCCTCGCAGCTTGGTGTTCATTAAGCACTTCCACAGTTATTAACTGCGAGGTCTCTAAGCCAGGTTACCATTTTTGCATTCGTATATCATGAGCAGGGTTCGTATCGCTCACTCAATCTCAGGAGCACAAGATACTCAATCACGAAAAATTTCGGGGAGAAATCGCTTTTCGGGAAAGAAAAACTGCTCGGAGAGTGATAACCATTTTTCGCTCACTTCGATTGCCGCCAAACGTTGGTTTGCTCTTTTTCTTTCATATTCGAGTCTTTTCGTGGCATCTTCAATGCAAATGGTAGTAGCTTATGTAAAACAAATAACTTATTGCTTTCATACAGATAGCGTGGTTATGTGGCTTGAGTAAGCGCATCCCTACGGCTATTATTGTTACTATTCTGGGTTCGAATCCCGGCGCGGCCATACAATTTTGTAATTGTTCTGCGATAATTCTCGCGAAAAGTGAGTGAGTGGGTAAAAGTGATGAAACGAAAAAGGTTTTTCATCTAATAGGCAAGATTTTCGTTTATCATCCAAGGCTAAATGTAGAGAAAGATTGATGGGTGAAAGATGATCCTCCACATAAACAACGAAAAAAGATTCTCTCTTGGATAGAGAAACGCTTGCTTTGGTCTCATTGAAACGAAAAGTTGAAACCCTGATCATGAGGCTAACACGATGATACTTTTATGCCCAGGGAAGTCGAGACAATTTCCAATCCGAAAATTGCCTAGACCGGCACCGGGAATTGAACCCAGCCACCCTCAGCATGGTCTTGCTTTGTAGCCGCGCGTCTTACTAAGGAGGGCCCCCACCCAATCGTGTTATTCCTAAAGTATTTTGCATATTAATTTTTGATATTATGTGTCAATCGGCTCGATATGGTGGTCTACGACAAAAGGATGAATCGACATTGCTGTACCGCTAGACCATAATGTCCAAATAACATTCTCCAACAAGGTAACGATGTACCACGACTTGGCGGAGGACTTGAAGATGTCCTGGATGATATGCATATAATTCCGGTTGCTATCAGTGCACAATGGGGAAATCCGATTTCAAAGGTGGAAAAAATTGATAACTTTCTCTACGAACAACTTACAGAAGAGATCAAGAGCTTATTCGAAAGGGAATTTTGCAAAGAATTCAGTGAGTGCTGTTTCATGGACGTGGAACGCTTCGGTATGTAGTTATTGAGCTCGTTTTGCCCTAATGCCCCATATATCGCGAGTTTCCAAACTATTTGTCATTTTCTCTTTAAGACATTGTTCTAAAATTGTGTTTATCTCTTCACTGTGGATCCATAGAAAGGCACTAAATATATTTTGTTGGTAAAAGTTGGAAATTTAAGGGATTTTTGGGTCAAATAAGCATCAAAGTGCATTTTATGTACAATTTTCATGTGTTCTGTAAAAAATAGTAATATTTACAGATAAGTGTTGATATTATTGTCCCAAAGTGTTGAAAAGATATTGACAAATGTTTGCTGAACAAAAAATAATGAAATAAATTGTTTCACAAATGTTTTATTTGGTTATTTGTTGAGTAAAAAACGATTTTTAAAAACTTTTGAATAGCACCGATGCCAAACATTTCCAAACCATACCCGATAGCACTACTAGACAAGAATAGTCATATGTTATGAGTTTTGATGTGATCATAGATAGGAGGTGATGGGAGATACTCTTTTTTCTTACCTTTTTGCCCAAATTCCCCTATAAAATAATATAGCTCAATGATTTCGAGCAAGGAAATGATGTAGTAATGTTAATTTAGTCAATATTTTCCAATGATATAATGAAAATAACAAATAATCATATAATTCATTAAAAATATTGAATTATAGGGGATTTAGGGGTCATACAGCTCATTTAATGTAATTTTATATTCAAAATAGGATAACATTTTTCACAGACGACACACATAGAAGATTAAGGGCTTATTCGAAAGGGAGTTTTCCAAGAAATGCAGTGAGAAATGTTTTACAGACGTGAGACATTTCTGTATGTAGTTATTAAGCTCGTTTTGCCCCAATGTCGCATACATCACAGTTTACCATATTTCCCGTGCTTTTATCTTCCAAGTATTGTACTAAAGATGTGTTCTCCTCTTCATTATAGATCCATACATAGCACTATACATAATTTGTTGGTAAAAGTTGGAAATTTAAGGGATTTTGGGGTCAAATAAATATTAAATTGCACTTTACGTGAACGTATTCTGTAAAAAATAATAAAATTATTAATATTCTCCCAAAATGTTCTACAGATATTGATAAATGTTTGCGAAACAATAACTAATGAAGTTAGTGTCGCAAGTGTTTTGTTTTGTAATTTATTGGGTAAAACACGATTTTTTAAATGCTTCTGAAAAGTGCCGATGCCAATCGTTTCCTAACCATACCCGTTTGCACAACTAGATAAGAGTAAATATGTTAGTCGATGTGATAATGGATAGGAGTAAATAGCTGAAAATGACGTTTCACACAAATTCCCCTTATAAAATAATATAGTTCAATGATTCTGGGTTAAGAAATGATTGAGTAACATTGATGCTGTTTTAAGATTTAGAGCTACTTCAATACTTACATGTTTTTAAACCACCGTATATTAACCCTAAATGATCATTTGACGTAATATAGTGCAAATGATTTCTTGGGTATTATTATTTTTTACAGAATACATGAAAAGTTCACATAGATGCACTTTGATGATTATTTGACCCCAAAATCCCTTAAATTTCCAACTTTTTCCAACAAAATATGTATAGTGCTATGTATGGATCTATAATGAAGAGGAGAACGCATCTTTAGTATAATACTTGGAAGATAAAAGCACGAAAAATATAATAAACTGTGATGTATGCGACATTGAGGCAAAACGAGCTTAATAACTACATACAGAAATGTCTCACGTCTATAAAACATTTCTCACTGAATTTTATGGAAAACTCCCTTTCGAATAAGCCCTTAATCTTCTATGTGTGTCGTCTGTGAAAAATGTTATCCTATTTTGAATATAAAATTACATTAAATGAGCTGTATGACCCCTAAATCCCCTATAATTCAATATTTTTAATGAATTATATGATTATTTGTTATTTTCATTATATCATTGGAAAATATTGACTAAATTAACATTACTACATCATTTCCTTGCTCGAAATCATTGAGCTATAGGTAAAAAGGTAAGGAAAGGTAAGGAAAAAGAGTATCTCCCATCACCTCCTATCTATGATCACATCAAGACTCATAACATATGACTATTCTTGTCTAGTAGTGCTATCGGGTATGGTTTGGAAATGTTTGGCATCGGTGCTATTCAAAAGTTTTTAAAAATAGTTTTTTACTCAACAAATAACCAAATAAAACATTTGTGAAACAATTTATTTCATTAATTTTCGTTCAGCAAACATTTGTCTATATCTGTTCAACACTTTGGGACAATAATATCAACACTTGTCTGTAAATATTACTATTTTTTACAGAACACATGAAAATTGTACATAAAATGCACTTTGTTGCTTATTCGACCCCAAAATCCCTTAAATTTCCAACTTTTACCAACAAAATATATTTAGTGCCTTTCTATGGATCCACAGTGAAGAGATAAACACAATTTTAGAACAATGTCTTAAAGAGAAAATGACAAATAGTTTGGAAACTCGCGATATATGGGGCATTAGGGCAAAACGAGCTCAATAACTACATACCGAAGCGATCCACGGCCATGAAACAGCACTCACTGAATTCTTTGCAAAATTCCCTTTCGAATAAGCTCTTGATCTCTTCTGTAAGTTGTTCGTAGAGAAAGTTATCAATTTTTTCCACCTTTGAAATCGGATTTCCCCATTGTGCAGTGGTTCATGGAACTTGCAGCATCGTCAGAAGGTTCCTAAGCCAAGAGCCCAATCCCCCTTAGCATTTATATTAGGGGTAGGTGAAAATTCCCAGCATTTTCGCTGAGGAAGTGTAAAAACTATGTAATAATGATAGATATGGAAAGGTCATCTAAATAATGCTCCATTTTCGGAATGCTTAGACTGATTTCGATTCTCCCTAATCCATTGTGTTGATTGGATTTATTGACTATATCAAATAAGTTTAGCATTTAGTATACAAAGCACTCAGATTCGGTTCAATAAATACGTGTATGTATGGTGAAAGTAAGACTGTTACCTAGATTTGAAGTTGACCGGTTTATGCACAATCGCCTGGTTGGTTCTTTTGCTTGTTTATACTTAACTCTTTTAATACATTTTTTACAGTTCCCTATTATTGCAAAAAGCGTATCGAATCACATGCTCCTGGCATGGCATACACTTATATGACAATTATAATGAACATCTGTTCAAGGTCTCACCGTTATGCCCTAGAGCATCTATGACACAACATCTCCCCGGGGCCCCTCTGTCGTTTTACTCTACCGAACTTGCGGCAGGGGATTATATAATTTCTTTTAATCAGACCTTTTTGCACAGTGCATGCTGATGGTATGGTAATCACACACTCTGTGCAAGAAGGCCTAATTAAAAGCTCTCTAGTTTTTTTTTTAGAAAAGCATATAATACAGCTGAAAAACCATGATAGCGAATATGAGCGCCAAGATGCTGTTGACCGTTAGTTCCTTCTTGCGCATTGCTTGGTGGGCCTGCTTCACATTGTTGAGATCTTCTTTGAAGAAGGTCTTCTTCAGACCTGGAACGATGCGCTCAAAATACAGCCGCCAGCTGTACGAGCGATTGTCACATGGATATTGTCGATGGTCGTACGAGTTCATGCTGGAACGAGATGATATACTTAAGTATGTATACTAAATAAGTTGGGCTACTAATCACTTTCTAGTGATGAAGAATTTCAATAGAGAATATGCTAAATTTCCCAATTCAGATTTTCGGAGAAATAAATAATTTCTATGAACAGCATCACAGAGTTGAAAATGGTATCTAATTCTGGTACCAATTAGATACCATGTTTTGATGTAAAAACTCAAAATTCAATGAGCTTCAAAACAGTATATATGCAGTAATTCTGGAAGTGGGACGCCATAGATAACACTGCAGCCAGTGCAATAGACAATAAGAGAAACGGCCAGGAGGACCAAAAGGCTATTGGCCCGTTGAAATACAGCAAAGCCCCTGAGATTGACCAAATAATAAAATACGATGGTGAGGCATTGGCTGGAAGAGAAAGTTCTACCGAAGTAGTGAACAGAAGGTGCTGTGAATCCAACCCGAAAAAAGGGAATCAGTAGATAGTTGCAATTATCACCCGATCATATTGTTGAATGTTATCTCTTCCAAATTTAATGCCGTCGTTCTACCGCCAACTGATAAAGAGCTCCTAATATATGTATGCTCCTTCTCCCTACTGCAGAAATCTATTAATCGACTTCAACGTCACAATTCATTAAGATCAGCTATTCGATTCTACAGCATGACGTCACGAATAAATTCGGTCCTCGTCGAATGAACTGACAGTTTTTGATTAATACAAGAAGTTCTACTAATCTGTCACCAGATTAAGGTTACATACAGACGGTGCAGAACCTAATGGTCAATTAGGTTCTGCAGCGTTTGCACGTAACCTCAATTTGGTGACAGTTTGGTAGTCCTTCTTAATGAACTCAGGGACCACCAACCAATCACGAAAGCCATTGTCGGAATCAGTGAATAGGACTACTGAACTACCAAATAAGTTCATTCGACGAGGACCGAGTTAATTCGAGTATGCTGCAGTATCTAATAAGGGAATGTACATCAATTAGATTCTGCAGCATCTGTACGTGACAGACAATTGTCCTGTCTCATGGACAATCAATCCATCACGCACTCGAAACCTTGTTGGAAACTGTGGAACTGTCAAAGAAGTTCATTCGAAGAGGAATGAACTTTGAATTCGGTCCTCGTCGAATGAACATTTTTTATACCAGTTCAATAATCATATGTCTACCTACTGACTCCGACAAGGCTTTGAGTTCGTGATTGGTTAAGGTGGTTATACAACAAAGCCACAAATCGGCCATCTTGGAAACCACGTGCTTTTTCTAGTGATTTTTTAAGAGCACGAATTGAGAGAACCACAACGCCAATGGGTATGAAACATCCGAAGATCGTTTGCTTACTAATGCTGAACAATCGACTTTAATTTCAGCATTTTACGAAAATTATTGCGCTATTTTTGAACTTTTGATAATAGGAGTAGGAAACCGTGTGGTGAATTTAAAATTCACCACACGGTTTTCTACTCCTATTATCAAAAGTTCAAATCTAGCGTAATAATTTTCGTACAATGCTGAAATTAAAGTCAATTGTTTAGCATGAGTACGCAAACGATCTACGGATGTTTCATCCCCATGGGCGTTGTGGTTCTCTCAATTCGTGCTCTTGAAAATCACTAGAAAAAGCACGTGGTTTCCAAGATGGCCGATTTGTGGCTTCGTTGTATAACCACCTTAATGGTCGCTGATTCCATAAAACAGGACTACTAATCCTGGATATTAAGCTCAGACGTTGCAGGACCTTATTAGACTGAAGAGCAACAGACCATCAGCGCGTCGACGATAAATCACATGATTGGAGGCTGAAGGAAAGGAAATGTAAGCCACGCCACGTGTTTGTATCGGTGGTGACGTGACCGCCAGAAACAATACCTGAACAGAAATTCGGAAACGCATCGAGGCAGAAATTCGTACTTAGGTAACGTCCATAAATTACGTAACGCCCAGAAGCAGAGGGGGGTTACAATACGTGTGACATGGAGTCGCAAAAGTATCCTATAGAGCTGCATCAGTTGTTGGGTGAGCCAAATATGAAATCGATTACAGCAACAAATTGTCGACTAAGTGCTCTCTAACTGGATTACTTTTTGGTTGGGCTAGTACAGTATAAAAGCAGTTATTCGTAAAAATAAACATTTTTTTGCAAAACACTAATAGCAGTTATGCATTAAGTATTTCCTTAGAGGGTTGTCGTTTAGTCCAACTTCAGTTTAAAAGCTGCATTTGTCAACTGGGCTGTAATTGATCTTTCTCGTCAAACATTTAATATCATTTTAATGCCTCAATCGATTCTTTGATTCATTTAGAGTCAACTTTCCCGAAGAACTCATATTTCTTAGGCCTTCAATTATTTTATAAATCGTAATCAAAACATGAAAAAGTGCTGCACTTGTGAACCGGCCTGAATAATTGGCCTGATGTTGGTCCAAAACTTTTTAATTTTTTAAAGGTTAGACTGCCGTTCTACGCATAAATGTTCCATGTACATAGGAAATCCCAGCAAACATGGGACAAATATGCGTATGACGGCAATAGAGGTGTTAAAAAATATGGTTTGTTTAGAAAAGTTGACCGGTCAAACAAGTCCAACGTAGATGTTCTAGGTTCTCCGAATTGTTCGAATATTTTTTTTGGACGAGAAAGGTCAATTCCAGGATGTGACTCGGATCGATCATAGATCCGTTCTAAGAAAAAATGTTATTTAAATATCATACTCACAGTACGTAGAGATCTCGCATGTTCCCGTTGTCGAAGAAGAACGTAGTGTTGGTGAACACTTTAACGGTTTCGACCACCTTATCAATCTTTTGGTAGGTACTGACTAGTCGTGGCTTCTCTCCGCGCAGCCTCAGAGCTGTGTCCATCAAGAAAGCGGGCAAGTAGTGCAGTAAGAGAGAATAGAAGCGGAAAAGCGTATCGCTGGTGGTGCACACACTCATCGGTTTGTACAGTCCCGTCAACAGTGGGTGCTTCTGAATGACCTTTTCGCACTCAATCCGCCGCTCGTCTGTCGATTTCGAAATTCGATTTTATTCATTATTTTAAATTGAGATGCTACCAACACTTACCAAACGTCAAGGGGTTATCGGTGGAACTCACGCAATTGTATACTAGAACGTCCTTCTCTTCTTCTCTGAAAATAGTGGATATTGGGTTAACTCAATGATTAAGGGCAGAGTTGTTAATGTCATTTGCACTCGTTTTTATTATTTTTCAAGATGCAAGATGGTTCATGAGGTATAACGAACTTGCCTAAATTTGCCCAAATTTGGTATCTAAGCAAAATTTAGCTCATATAGTCAAATGACATTTCACAACACTGGTTCACGAGCTCTGAACCTATAACAGCTACATACCGAGTGGCGTGGGTTTTCCACGCGACGGAGATAATTGTATTACTAACGTAGTCCACAGGAACGGTGTCGATCTGTACTTGTGGATTGATTTGGCTTGTCCGAATCAATCCATAATACCAACCGATGAACGTGCCATTGGTTCCGTATATACTATCACACCAGCCAGGTATCGGTTCGTCTAATGCAGGCATCACACAGGATGGTCGCACTACTGCAACTGGGAAATACTGACGGTAACCCTGTGTCAGAGCTTCCGCTAGGGCTTTTGTGAAGGTGTACGTATTAGGCCACTTAAGCGAATATTTGTGGACTTCTTGTTTCATTTTGTCATCGTTCAGATTTGCTAGAATTTTCTCCGGGCTGATGTCGAGTGTATAGATCCGTTCTTCGATGTGTTCCGAGAAGCTGTTGGAGTAAGCCGTCGATACGTATATGAAACTCTGTAAGTAGGTAATTTCTATATGAAAACTTATAGGATATATTTTCTCTGAATGTTGGATGTAGGCACTATTAGTTTATTCACTTCTTTACAAGACTTATAAATCGCGTTCGACACTCACCTCTAGATTTTTGGCCTGTTTGCCGATTTCTAGCGCCTCTCGTGTACCAAGCAAGTTGATGCTCAGTGCTTTGATGATTTCTTCGTCGAATTTAACTGTGGCAGCGATGTGAAGGATGACGTTGACATTTTCGTGTAGATATTGAATGTTCTCTGGGGATAGATCCAGTCCAGCCTTTTCCAAGTTACCTTCAACGACCTTGATGCGATCTTTGAATTTTGGTGATTTCTTTTGAAGCCTGTCGAACACCTGTAAGAATTTAAAATGCAATATAATAAGCACTGTAAATAATGGTTTCTGCATGTATTATTTGTAAAAGTTTTTTTTCCAACAGTAAACCCTGAGTAAACTATACATTACAATGAGAACCTAAGAACGAAAAAGAACATTCTGAAAGATATCTTTGACGGGGCATTTCGGACATCGAAAAAAACATCAAGCATGCCTTCTTACAATTCATAATGCTGTGAATGTAGAAAGGAATATTATAAAAAGAAAATTACCGAAATAATAAGGTAAAGCTCTAGAGTCAACGAGTACTACATAGATTAAGCATCCCACACTAACTTGTAAGGATCATTCGTATCATGATCAACGACGAAACCTCATTGAAATGTAATGCGTTTCGAGTACTGAACGTTTCATGGGAATCAATAGATTAGCATTCAAACTTGTTACCATTTGCGGAACAATTTAATTTTTAATCCTTTTCTACTCTTGATGTATACGCGGGAAGCAATTAAGTGGCCCCACTCTAACTACGTAAGCACTTATGCGGGAGAGGGGAGGTCTGCCATATAAATAATGACATGTTCCACATAAATAAATAAATAAATAAATAATTTGAATGGAAAAAATCTCACATGGGAAGAGGACGGCTGTAAAACTCAGATAAATTCCATTACGTACAGCCCCTAATGAAGTATCGTTATAAAGTCAGAATGCTAATAAAATAAGTTTGAAAATTAATAGCGGAAATATCAAAACAAATTGAATAGTTAAGTTGCTAAAGAGCACTGCATCACAAGGAGTAGGAAGAGCATCTAGGCGCAGCTTCTCTTGAAGATGGCTGGAGAGAAATTCGATCCACCATTGGAAGCATCGCAATCGCAACCACTGCACTAGGCACGTGCCCCCCGGATCAAAGAAACGATTGATAAGACGGCGAATGTAAAAAGAGAAGAATGCAGAATGGGCGAGATTGCTGCAACACAGCACGAGGGCGAACGAGGCATACGATACAAACGGGCGCAGAACAGACAAAACTCGACTTTTCGGGGGAAAAAGTGCCAGCAGGAAGATCGAGGCCGTGAAGAGACGGAGCAACTGTACCGCGCTAATAATGCATGAGAAGTTGAACCTGTATGGCGATGAAGCACCTGTATGGCGATGTGGCAAACAACGATATATAGCGTTACGGCAATGAACCGCAGGACACTCGTCTTCCGACTCCAGATCTCAAGAAAATCCAGGCGAAGATCGGCCGGCTAAAAAACAACAAAGCCACAACATCTTCATTTCATTTTTATACCCAAACTCTTAAAATATTTCGTTAAAGAAATTTTGAAGGAATTTTCGAAGAAATCTCGGAGTCGGAAGTAATTTTCGAAGAAATTCTCAAGACGCAAGTGTTTCTTAAGTATTTGTCAAGGTTTTCCCATAGGAATTTTCAAAGGAATATCTTGATGCATTTCCAAAAGAATTTCTGGATCTGTCTCCGAAGTAATTTCCTTAGTCGAAAGAATCCCTGGAGGAAATTTCAAAGGGATTTTTGGAGATATGTTCAACGAATTTCGGATTTTTCCTTAGGATTTTGTTCACAAAATAATTGAAGGTTATTGCTGTGGAACTGCGGGAGCCGAGAGAATGTAATATCCCGACCAGTAGATAGTAACAGATTCATATCAGAACTTGTTATTCTTTTACAACAGTTTTTTTTATAAAAGCGGTTGTTATAAAATATGTACCATTAGTAGTTAAAACAAAAAATGTAACAAAATCTCTTCTAGTTTTAACAAAAATATTACAAAAATATAACTCGATGTGTTACATAAAAAGTGGTGAAAATAGCTTATACTTTAACCTTCGTTTTCTTTCCAATTCCTATCTACCACAAATGTAGGCAATTTTTTTTTCGGTAAAAATAAACATAACACATTATGTTATAATCATGTTATGACGATCTAAAATTTTCTTTCTTCCATCTTTGACAGAGAATTTATATCAAAATTATTGCAAGTTTTGTTATTTGTAACATATATTGATAGAATTGTGATAAAATTCTGTTATGACTAACTGGTCGGGATCTTGAGGAATTTCTGAAACTATTGCTAAAGGAAAGAATTCCCTAAGGAATTTCTGTAGGTATTTCAAGATTTATCAGCGGAGCATTTTTGAAAAGATTCCTTGAGGTATTTCACTCTGAATCACTTTAGGAATTTCCGAATTTTTAAAGGTATGCCTGGATGATTTTCTGAATGACTAACTGAATTAATTTCTGGGGGTATTTTTTACGAAAAAATGTTTGGAGGATTTTCTGAACGAACTTCTGGATAAATTCATCGAATATCACCTGAATGAATACGAGAGAAATTTTCCAAGAAGTAAATTCTCAGGGAATTCTTGAAGATCCGAAGAAATATTATGATGAATCGACCACAATTCCGATATATTTGGGCTTTTATATTTGGCATTAAGTCTTTATTCCAGATTCTAAACAGGGTTTTGTTTTATTACCGTTTGGATTTTCGAAGGAATTCCCGGAGAAATTCCTAGAATTCTTGCAGGAGTTTCTGAAGTAATTTACGAATAAATTCCATTAATAATCCTTTGGGAAAATCCATTTCTCCAGAAATACATTTGGAAATTCCTCCAGGAATTTCTTTCAAAATTTCTCCAGAATATTCTTCAGAAACTTTTTTACGAACTCCTCCAGGAATAATTTACAAAAGTCTCCCAGTGGTTCATTTGAATACTCCTCCAGCGATTCTTGTATACAACCTCCCAAAAAGCCTGTGTAAATTTCTCCAAAAGTTTCTCTAGCAAAACAATGTAAAATTCCTGCAGGAATTATTCCGGAAATTTTGTTGAGCTCTTTCCGAAAATTATTGAAGAATGAAATCTCGCTTAACTTTTCAAAAGGACCTAAGTAACATTTTTTTCATGAATTAATTTGAATAGCGCAATCAACACATCAACATGAAAGCTATTGATTGCTGTATTCAAATTAATTCGGGAAAAAAATGTTACTTAGGTCCTTTTGAAAAGTTAAGCGAAAATAGGAAATCATAAAGGAATTTTCGAAGAAGTTTCTAAAGGAAATTCAAAAGGAATTTCCAAATAAATCTCGAAGGAATTCCCAAAACAATTTCCTAATGAAATTTACGAAGAATTCGTACAGGATTTTCCCGAAAGAATGCTCAAATAAAATTTCGTGTGATTTTTTTTCAGAAATTCAAACAGAAATTCCTTTGTTAAACCCATTGGAAATATATTTGGAATTCCTACAGAAAACCTATTAGTTCCTTTGAAAACTGCTTAAGAAATTCCTGCGGAAATTGCATTGAAAACTCTTTCATTTGTTAAGTAATTGCATCAGAAATTTGTTTCAAAATTTTCCCAAACGAATGCTTCCAGAAAATTCTTAAGAAATCCTTTCCAAAACTCTGGGAAGAAATTCTTGGAAATTCCTTCAGAAATTTATTTGGAAATTCCTTCAGAAATTTATTTGGGAATTCATTAAGAAATACTTTTAGGAATCATTCGGAAATTATTTCAAGAGTTCCTTCGAAGCTTTCATATGGAAAATTCTTTAATATTTCCGTTAGAAACCCTTCCGAAAATTCGTTTAGGATTCCTTATTTCATTCTTTCATAAATTTCCACAGAAAATCTTACAACAAAATTTCCGGAATTATTCCTGCAGGAATATCGTATGGTTTTACTAAAAGCCAAAGGAAGTGCTGGAGGAATTTCGGAAAAAATTTGCAAAGGCCTTTCCAGAGGATATTCCGATATCCCGGAATCCCAGGAGGAGTGTCAGAAGGAGTTAATGACGTAGTTTTCTAAATTATTCTTGGAGGAAATTTCTGAAGTGGAAAGAATTTCTGTAGAATTTTCAAAAGAAATTTTCACAGAAATTCCTTTAAAATGAATTCTCGAAGAAATTGTCAAAAGTAGAACCTAAAAAAAATCCGTAGATTTGCAAAGGAATTTCTGAAGGAATTGCAAAAGGTATTTCAGAAGAATTCTTACTGGAATTTACGATAGAAAATCCTAGATTTCTTCAAAAATTCTTTCAAAAATAACTCCAAGAATTCCTCGGGAAGTATTCCTTTCCAAAATTAATAAAAATTGGCGGAAAATCAGTTTTTTATTCTCTCAGAACAATTTGGCGTGTAAAATTAAATTTCAGGGATATTTTGATTTGGTGGGTCACGTGCTCTATCGTGCCGCAGTTTGACTCCGCCAGTGCATATACCTACACAGTTATTCTATTAAACATAACAATTCTTCAATTCGAGGAATAGATTGAAATATGAATCCAGTGTTTTTTCGTTATGCTCCGAGGTTTTGATCATTTTTTTCTTGAAAAATTCAATTCGGCTACCAGATTCCCCACAGTGCACTGGTTTGCCGATGGCAGTTGCCCGTCAGTACAATGTTTCATACTTGGCAAGCAGTTTTACCTGAGCACTGTTGTCCTTTTCACATCAGTTAAATGAGGGAGTGTGGTTTGACAGTGGGTTCTGTTAAACTTCTATAAAAGCTGCATGTATCCGCAAACATACATGTACTAGCGTCTGTTCCCCTATGCTCCTCGTGGGACCCGAAAAAAGGGTATCTGGCCTGTAACAGGAGGTTGAATAAGAAACGCGGTGCGACGTCAGATACACAAAATAGCAGCCCCATCACGGACAAATGCGGGGTCCTCATTTTTAGATAAAATAAAATAAAAAAAATCAAAGTAAAACATGAGAATGCCGGAACTAATAAATTCGTCAAAATTCCAAAAGTCTTAATAATAACTAAGATAAATTACTGTTTCTCTTTAGAATCTTAATGATTTTATATTGAGAATAATATTTCGTGTTCGATCGGGTTTCCTTTATCACGCAGAAAGACCGCGAGATCATCAAATTATTCTGTTCTGCTGTGTGTGGTCATTTAGTCAATAAATTAGTTTGATTGTGCTTCTTTTACCCTCCATAAAACTACACGCTGTACTCGGCATACCATTTTCCAAAACAAACCCTGCTACACTCCCTACCCAAATTTTCAACATCCCAGTGACTTCTCGTATACAGATGACACATCGGGTTACATGGAAGCAAGTATCGTGTCCAGGGTTGTTAATCGTTAATTTATCGTTATCGCCGATAAAGTTAATTGTGTTCAACGTTATCGGTTGCTACGATAAAGATGCATCAACTTAGTAATTATCGGAGTTCGATAATTTAACGTTAATTTAACGTAAGTTAACTCGATAATTTTGCAATAATGTGGTTACTAGATTACGAGAGAAAAAAAATTATATATAATTTTGACAGAAGCCGAGAATTATGTAAACTGATCTTTTCCAAAATTTCTCAATGATGAACCTCATTGTAGCAGGTTGACCAGAGATGATTTTGATTGAAGCGGGACTTTCTAAAAAAATGCTCAATGCCGGAACACGGCACGGAACGAAGAAAAACGAGGTGTTCTGTTACTGGCTTGATGGACTATTAAGCACTACATAAGTGTTTGGAATATATGGCACTGGCTACAAATATAACGCGGATATTTGTGCTAACCAGACAGACTTGCTTTGAGATGGAGACATATCAATATACCCTTCTATTGAGAACGCATGATGATTTTTTCTTAGACAATTTTCATCGGATAATCAAGAAGATGTAGCTGGAATCGGAACACTTCGGGATTTAGAATTGGGTTTCAACTGCCAAAGAATAATACAGCGACTTGTAGTATTTCATGTCAGGCATAGGTACCAAGTGAAAATACTCTCCGTGATGAATTGAGCACGACTCGGTTAATCTACTCTCTGAGTCATAAAATAACCATAATTATGTTATACATGTAGGCTCTCCGGATCTCCAAAGTAGATGTTTTGTGATTCAAAACCGCGACTCTCTGTGGAATTGAATGAATGGTCATAAGAATGTGTTTGATCAATTTGAACCCCAATTTAATTGCAAGATTTAAATGAGTTACCTAATATTTCAGGGCAATGCTAGAAAAGTATATTGCAAAACCAACTTGTATATATTATGTTTTTTTTTACCTGCAGGACATATTACAGTTAACTCGATAATTATCGATAAATCAACGAAGACTCGATAACGATAACGACAAATCAACGCTCACTTTATCGTCAACGAAGCATCATCGTACATTCGTTATCGTTATCGAAGATGGCGTTAAATTAACGACAATAATTTATCGATTAACAACCCTGATCGTGTCAATATTTTCTTAGCTATAGACTAAAGCAAAATGAACTCCCCCAAGAAATTATGACGTTTGAGCGGGTCGCATAATGAACGCAAAATGAACTTTTGTTCGAGAAGACGACCCGCTCAAATGTCAAAATGCATCAGGTGAGTGAATTTGATGAACTCCTGCACAGGTCTATTCTTTAAGGTCACTCCTGACGGAATCCAAGTTTGAAAGTGCTCGCGTTTTCGGGGACACACCACTTGATACGGAAGCAATGCACAACTGTCATTTTTATTATTTCACGCATGCTGCGACGCAGCAAAGCTAAATCAACAAAAATGACAGTTGTGCGCCGCCTCTGATCATACAATGAAGTCCGTGGTGAACTTCAAATTCACCACATGTTGTTCTACTCACATTTCCAAAAGCGTAATTGAAGACGATTGTTTCGCAGAAGTAAGCCAATAATCTACCATTGTTCCAATGATCTACCATTGTTGCACATAACGGTTTTTCCAACTCGTGCGCTTGAAAATAGAAATACTGGAAAAAGCACGTGCTTTCCAAGATGGCTGATTTCTGGTTTTGTTATATAATCACCTTAATTGATCTGCATTCGAACAAAGCCGGTCGCTGGTTTTGCATAATTTTTGGTTACCAGTTCTTTAACATTGGAGATGATATTAGTCCCAACCATCATCAGTGGTTCTCTGTGTAATAACGACAATAGCGAAGTGGCAACCGTGGGTAACCAACCATACTCATGCTCATGCTTACGCTCAGAATTTTGACGATTTTCTGAAGGTCTCAAGACTTTTTTCAAACCCATATCGACCGGGGTTCTGCCAAATCGCACCAAGCCCCATGAAAAAATTAACATTTTTTTTGCCTAAGTTTTCATGTAGCATATTCAATTAATCAAAAATAGTATCGGATATCTCTTAGCCAAAGAAGGCAAAGCACATGCTTGTGGGCGGAACTTAGCGCGACAGGGCCCGATTGACGGGATACTTTCGAGGCGGTCGAAGAATTCGTCTACCTTGGATCCTTGCTAACGGCTGATTACCTATAACGTTAGTCGTGAAATACGAAAGTGCATCATCTGTGGAAGTCGGGCCTATTATACGACATCCAGAAGCAACTGCGGTCAAAAAAGATTCACCACCGCACCAAATGTATCATTTACAAAAAGCTGATAAGACCGGTAGTCCTCTACGGACATGAAACATGGACAATGCTCGAGGAGGACTTGCAAGCACTCGGAGTATTCGAGAGGCGCACAGAAAGAAATAATGAAAAGTAATCGACGCGTAAATAATAAAGACGTGGAAAATTACACTATTCTGGGCGTACTTCGATCTTTCCCAACAAGTTCGCCCTAAATGTATGCAATTTACGTAGCATTAAGACACTTATTCGTATAAAAAGTATCGTAATGCAATACAAATTGCATACATTCAGGTAATAATATCGTTTAAATTTACGCTTTTTGGCATTCCCTTTATGTGCATTACTTTCGTGTAAATTTCAAAAACTTTTTCTATCTATGCGGGTGCAGGACCAGTATCCAGAAGGTAGCTAAAGCCGGAAGGGTACGATGGGCAGGGCATGTTGCAAAAATGCCGAATAGGAACCCTGAAAAGATGGTGTCTGCTTCTGGTCCGGCAGGTACGAGACGGCGTGGAGCGAGGTGGTTCCAGGCTGACCAGGTTCAAAAGGACTTGGCGAGCATAGAGCGCATTCGAGGATGGAGAGAAGCGGCCTCGGACCGTGTATGGTGGCGTCAATTTGTTGACTCAGTGTTATCTGTTTAGATGTAAGCTAAATAAATGAATTAAATGAAAAAGTAATTACTACTTCCTGGGTCTTTTTTATACCAAATGCAGATTATATTATATTCGATTGGGGTTTTGCAAAACCACACCGAGCGGCTTTTTGACTAAGTTGAGATATTTTGATTGTTCATAATTCATATCAATTCATGCTTGCGTTTGTTGAAGAACATCCTCAGTAATGGAGATTATGGATACCCGATTTACTACATAAAAACAGTAGTAGTTTTTTTATTGCATGGTGCGATTTAACAGAACCCCGGCGATTTGTCTGGCAGTTTTTAAAGCACTTTGAAGTGGTCTTTCCATACTATACCATCTATTGTCTTCTTCTTTTGCCGACTCGAGTTCGTCTATATTTTAGAAATGCAAATTAACTGGTTTTGGCTCTGGATTTTGTTTCTATCACGAACAAGTTTTCGCTGCAGTTCAACATTTTTTCAGCGGTGACGCAGACATGCTTCCCCGCTAACCACGACCTATGGTCACCAGAAGAAGTATGAGGTAGTCAATGCAAAGATAATTTCATATGCAGATGTTGATCGATGCTTTAACTGATGATAATCGTACAAATATACTGAAAAATTCTAGAATATCAAGAATTCATGTCTAAAGGATCAAATAATTAGATTGAATGCTCAGCAATAAAATGAAACTTACCTTAGTGTATACTGACCCGAGATAAGAATCGGGACACTTATTACACCCATTCTTCTTTCATAGCTAGTTTCAAACAATAAGTTTTTTGTACATACTGAGATCCCAGCAAAGCTTTCGACGAATCTCGGTAAACAAATTTACTTGTCATAAGACGAGTTTGTACCATCCCATTTAATTCCATCACTTGATTGTACCTTGACAGATTCGTATTTCGACCTCAACAGTAAGATCGTCTTCAGTTTCTCGTAATTGAATCGAAGTCGAAGTGAAGACATTCCACTAAAAAGCTCAAAATAATTTTCTTAAAAAACATATTGTCGAGGATTCAGTCAACTTTACCGAGATCTCATTGTTTTAACCGAATTTCGGTAAAAATAATTGCTGTTAGATTCTCGACGATATTGAGGAAGTCTAGAATGCAAGGGCTTAGATCTGAATAAAAAGATACCGACATTTTTCTATCATGTCAAAAAGTATACTCGTGGGGCGTGAAAATGCACAGTTAATTTGATTTTAGTTTACATTAACATCTTAGCACATGCTTGGAGTTTGCAAATAAACACAACATTGAATAGAACTTGCCATTAGTTTATTTCATTTATTGAATAATTATTTGTTAGTAAAAATCATTTAAGAAAAGCCCTTAAAAGCACTGATGGTTGAATAGGTCTCCTTATTCACATTCGTACTCATGGAAAAATCACGATCTAACGCAACCTTTCGCGAGAAAATCGGATGAATATATTTGCTTAAATTGAGAATTTTCCTAACTTATGATAATATATAAACACATTGACCGATAGGGTTTATTATCGATATAAAATGATTGAAAGGATTTTCCGTCGAATGCAATTTGTAAGATACAATTTGAATGCATTTTTTGTACACATGATCATGAAAAACATGAAATTGAAAAAAAATCACAAATAGTCTTCGTCTTGTCGTTGCAAAACATTATTGTCCATTCAAAACTATCTATATAATATGCTAGCATATCTAACATATCGTGTATCCATCAAAGTCCCCATAACTACATACATGGAACCATTCAACTTCCCAATCACCATCTTTCTCTGCGTCTGCGTTATTATTGGTTCCGAAAAAGATTTAATCCGTTAGAGTGCCACATTATAAAATATCACTTTTGAACCGAACAGCGCTGTCGACCTTCGGTAGATGCATGCGGCTCGTGGATTCATTCATGTTCAACAAATATGCCATTGATTCCGGCTATTGATAGACGAACAGGTTATTGTGCATTGGGTGACCGACCGTGGCATGCTGTTTTTCGCTAGCATAGGGCCTCGCTTGAATCCATGTGGAAGTCGGATTGTTGCGCCTTTAAAAAAATGGAATTTTTAGAAAGTGCTGGCATAGCATACGTCCAAAATTTACCATATTACATAATTCAAACTGATTCTAGTGAGGTGTAGTAAATTTATCAATTTGGGAGCTTTTTAAGTTAAAAAAACAAGACCAAGGACTATATTGTCTATCTGGTACAAAGTTAGATGACTTTTTCTACCGAAGGTGGATTTTTCTCGAGATACAGGCAAATTATCCAGCTTCGGAAGTAGTGCGTTGGATTCACATAAAAATGCGCTAAACAACGCATCGTTTAGTTTGACAGATAAAACTTCGGAAGAAAGTTCGGTTCGGAAGTCCTTACCTCCGAATTCTACTTTGGTGCTACACCGGCAATATTTTGCGCTGGAATCGATTTATTGTGTAATATATGTATATGAAACAATATTACTCCATCATACTAAAGCTATCAATAAACACTTCGTCATAATTACAAAAAATTGTCAAATCTGTCTGGTACCCATGTTGATCCTAATCAATTTGCTTGATGTCTGAGTGAACTTGCCAAATATGTTGTCATTATTACAAAGAGTGAACCGAACATATATGTAGTATCAAGAGCTAAAGATCGCATGGCTGAGTGAATAATTGACACTCAATTTAACGAGGTTTACTCCTTGCCATCGATTGTGCTAAACCGTGGGAAATAGCATTGTTACCCAAGAATGTAATTCATTGTATGTGCGTGGAAGCCTGATTTTATCGTTTATTCCATTTTATTCAATTAGTGAACTAGTGCATTGATTTTTCATGCCAATTATCTACACTTTCACACAGTTGTGGAAAATGCAAATCTAGGTGCGCGAATTAATGAAAATAATGAATCGTGACGATGAGTAGGATAGGGCGTTGTTACATAAATTATATTGGAATCTTAAATATTCCGTAGGTTGCATGATAATGGATCTACTTGGGCACGCCCCATATTTCCGTTCTCAGCCTTTTTACCCAGTCACAGTCAAATGAAATGACGTAAATCTTTTGCTAGTTAGTACAATCGAGACAGAACACCTAAAAGGCCAAGGAAGGCAGGCTAAAAAAATCTCATAACTTTTTTTTTATTCTTTATTAAGGTGTTTTTTTAAACTACAGATTTAAGTTCAACACCGGTTCTCATAACTCTGTTCGCTGCACTGTCCTGCACTTTCTGTATAACATTCTGCTCTTTTTAATTTGCACCATCCTGGATGGTTCGGTAATAATGTCGTTACAGCATTAGCCGTTCAAACAATTTCCATTAAGAAAGTTTGGCAAAAGAAAGCTGACTTATCAATTAACTGTCGATCATATGGCCCTTGGGAAACACTGTTCATAAATACCATATAGATAGGCAAAAATCCGCACAGCCGTCTGCCCTGCAAAATAAATACTGATATCGCGGCAAAAAGAACGTTTGTTAGCTGATTTTCGGCAATTTATTTGCTGATTTTCAGCAACTTTGACAGAAATCTCGGCAAAAACTTGTTTGCTGGGGCACGGCTGTGCGGGTAAAAAGTAAAAAGTAAAAGTTAAACATTCTGCTGAGATCTCGGTTAAAAAAATTAAGTGTGTAAGCAATTACACGTGAAATGTCAATTTTCTAATCAAAATGTACTGAGCGTTTTCTCTTTTGCAAATTTACAAATATATTATATTTGTAACAAAATTGAAAATACGACTCGCAGCATCCCGCAGCATTACAAACCTTCTAGCTGGCCACTAGAAATACTTAAGCTACGCGAACAACTATTTCAAAAAGCTCCTGATGTTTTTGGCATGATTTGTTCCGTTATTGTCAGTGGAGATGAACTTGGTTAATAATAAAAAAAACTGCCAAAACTTTACTAAATTATGCAACTTTTTTGTAACAAACTTGCTTAGGGAATAAGAAATTCTGTAAAACAATTATTTGAATTCGTATCAAAAAACAAATAATACAAAATCTAACATATAGGTATACAGTTCCAGAAATTATAAACTCACTTGAACATAATCGGTGAATTGGAATGCAAGTAATGTTCCATGAAATTTGCGATGCATCCTATAGATAATATTCATTTAATAAACATGATGTAATTTTACCGAATATTTTATGTCAAATTCAGGAAATATTTAGCTCCTACTTTGGGTCAGAAAATTGGTTTACACAAAATGACCATTTTTAGGTGCCCTTTTTATTGAAAGATCAGCTAGTAAAAAACTTAGAGCTGTTAGATCAGTCGAGTTTTCATTGGATGTGAGTCTTGTCGTCGAGAAGTGGTTGCAAATATGTAGCGAAGGTAGAAAAACTTCGAAATAGTGCAAAACTTTGTTTTGGTAAATAATAATAAATTAATACCAGCGTGGCATAAAAAAACAAATTACTTTGGCGTTTGGCATATGTTGTAGTGCATAAGAATTCTAGTCACAAGCCAACACTGATTAAATAAAGCAAAAATCATGTTAAATGAGTGAAAACGAGGGCTCGACATTTATTTGACGTTTCTCGGAGCAGCACCCTGTGAATTTCCAATACCTCTAATTATCCTTTGATTACAATATTTTAACTTTCGACTCCTGTAATACTTGGTAAATAAGTATAATGACCATATGCAATGGATTTAGTGTAGATATTGATGAGAAATTTGAAGAAACTACTTGAAACTGTGTTGTGCAAATAGCTCAAAACCGTGTGAAGGAAAAAAAATCTAAAACATGACTTATATTTCATAAAATCCGCAAAACTCGACACTAGATGAAAGTAGACAAGATAACAAACTATACGTAGTAAAAAAACTTGTAAAAAATGAAAAAAGTCAGAAATCAATGTGCTGTGCTGTCAATGAAACCAAGTGTGCTTACAATTTCTGGAACAGTCTATAGTTGCTCAAGCTCCGTTGATTTACTAGTCAGAATCCTGAGTTTCGAGCGTTTCGTTTCGTTTCGTTTTGTAAATTCAAGGCGGCATTCTTGTAAATTTTTGACAGTCATTCCTGCGGTCACTGCTCTTATAAATTCCGCAGAAATTTCTCCAAAAAATTATTACCATGTTTTTTTTTTGTTTTTTTTTTCATATAACCCGTTGGCAGTCTCTCGACTCAAACTCTACTCCGCGTCTATCCCTGTTATTCCCCACGGTAATTAAATTTGCTTCTATGAGCCTCTATTTTAGATCAATAACAGACGTTCCTAAGCCACGTTGCTCAAATGGTCACTGTTTTAGGCCTGATCCAAATAGTTTTATTAAATAGTCCCCTTCAATAACATCACTGATCACCGTTTTCATCATTATAACTATCACTCATCACTCCAACTTAACACTGGGTCAATCACCTGTTGATCCGATGATAAAATTTGCTTCTACGAGCCTCTTGTTTGATTATTAACAGACGTTCCTAAGCTACGTTGCTCAAATGGTCACTGTTAAGGCCTGATTCAAATAGTTTTCTACAAAATAATCCCGGTAGCATCACTTATTATCGTTTTCACCACCATCACTATCATAATTACTATTGTCCCTATCATCACAAATATCTTATTTACAGTCATGAACACACACAATGAATCGATCTTCAAAACAGCGCTGTTATATATCTTATAAGAACCGACACTTCTACTAGCTTTCATTGGACATGTACCGAATATTTTACATTATTTCTAGCACCTCAACTCAATATTGCATTTCATTCTTCATACTCACTGCGAACATGTTCCCATCCCAAATCAACTCTATATTTTACCTAGCTTCTTCTGTCACTATGTCTACACCACCAATACCAACTTGTGTATTAACCTTTTCACTAACACTTACATAACCACACAACATCACCATTTTCATATCAACAACCATTTTTTTTCACAATTTCATCGAGATCAGCAATTATCACAACTATCCATACTATAATGTTAACGCAAACAAAAACTAGTCAGTCATTTTTTTTTTTCGAAATTTGCAGTTTCCATCAAACAAATGAAGCTCAAAAAATAATAAGCTTAAAATCTATCGCGAGAGTCAGTCTTATTGTAGATATGATGACAAAGAGAGAAAACTCAAAGAGAAGAGCATTTTGAAACAATATTATCGCACTAGATTTTAATAAATATGACTCGTTCAAAATTTATTTTGGAATCTAATCTAATTAGTCTGTTTACCAGGCCACACTTCAGAACCGTGCACCCAGCAATTATCAAAATTCTCAACTTAACAACCGAATACTGTTGCTATGGGCCTGTTGGTCTTCAAAAGCTTCGAAATCGCCTCCGAATAAAATTCAACAGGTAATAATTTTACTGCTTCGAATTTTTGATAGGGTTAGGAAGTTTTATGGTAGATCTTTATGTCTATGGATCTACTGCCAATCTAGTCATAATTATGTCGAATGTTTCGCACTGTGTCATTATTACTCTGTCTGTCTTAGTTATCTTATGTTTCCTACAGTTATTCAGTTCAATTCTATACTCATTGTAGTTCAATTCAATTCTATAATCAGTTCAATTCTATACTCTATACTCATTCAGTTCAATTCTATACTCATTGTTGTTCAATTCGATACTCATTGTTATGTTACGTTTTGATGTCAGTTCATTGTCTCTATTGCTAAAGGTCACCTCCTCTCAGGCAAGTATCCTAGTTCAAGCGTATAAGTAAGTAGCGCTTAAGAGTTAAGCAAACGTGAAAAAATGCAGAATGTCTTGATGATATTTTCTACTGCTTAACTCCTACCTAGCTATGTTTAAGCGTGGCTACGACTCATCATCATCAGGGAACGCCTCTGAAAAGTATTGCCGCATAGCAGAGATCATTATCATTGATGAAAAGGACCTCTACCGGTCTGCACCACCATTCAAGGCACCAAGATACGATGTCCGTTAAATCACATGCACATGCGTAAAATCAGTGCATCAATGCCAGATTATATGTGACGCGGCATTAATCAAAAAATAGTCAACATGTGATATCACCACGACAGGATATGTCTTTGGTTGCCATATCAGTGCTAATGGCGTAAGCCCACCCATCGCGGCAAGATAACCTATCCGAGGAGGGAGAAATAATGTAAGAAAAATGCTTGAGAATATCATTTCAAGACCAAAGTCTCAAAACTACCCATACGCTGCTGCAAACAAAGACCCAAACGACGACCCGACGGATCAACAGCTCTCTCATGCAAACCAACACCATCAACACGCACGCGAGGGTCTCTGCTGTTGACAGTGCTGGTCCGCGCGAGAGCGCCACCAGACTCCCGAAATCGACACTCGAGCTCGAGTCCCCGCCCACAAAGACAAGTCACTGTTCAAACGAATGTTGCCATAATTGACTCCCCCATCCCGGGCACAGATTCTTTCCGAAGGATACTCAATATAAGTTCCACCGGGAAGCCAAGCACCAGAGATTGAGGAAAATCAGATAATCCAGCATCAGGCGTCTCGCGTCTGTTATTTAAGGTGGTTATACAACAAAGCCACAAATCGGCCATCTTGGAAACCACGTGTTTTTTCTAGTGATTTTTCAAGAGCACGAATTGAGAAAACCTCAATGCCCATGGGTATGAAACATCCGTAGATCGTTTGCTTACTCATGCTTAACAATCGACTTAAATTTCAGCATTGTACGACAATTATTACGCTAGATTTGAACTTTTGACAATAGGAGTAGAAAATCGTGTGGTGAATTTGAAATTCACCACATGGCTTGATTGTATAATCACCTTAAGCAGAGAAGATGTTATAGGTGATATTCTCAATACGACCGTTCAGAATGGTTCAGCAGATGTAAATTATGGATCATTATTAGGTCTTGTAATTTTAAATAAAACATTCTGAATACACGCGATAAACTATGAATATTATTATATCGGAGTTTTTAACTAGGATCGCGAATCAAGTAAAAATACTGATAAGTTTGTAATTACTACCGACATTGTATTTGTGGTCAAAACTGACATTGTGTTTTTAGTTAAAACTCAAGTATACTAAATACGTAACGGAATAAAGTAGTGTTATTAAATAAATTATAATAATTTACATTATAAATTCTGATTAATATCAAGATACTGATCCAACATCACATCTTCAAGGGCTCATCACAAGCTACACATTTCATTCAGGCACTTTAGAACGTCCATGTAGTAACTTGTTCACACTTGAAATCTGCCTCGACCAAGTTGGCAGAACGCGCCCTTACCCTTTCTGAACCAAAGGGCAGGAACATTCTTGTAAATTTTTGACAGTCATTCCTGCGATCACCGCTCTAATAAATTCCGCGGAAATTTCTCCAAAAAATTATTTCTATTTTTTTGTATATTCAATGCTGCTGCTCACAAGGAATTTTTACAAGGATCCTATAAGGGTTTTTGTTGAATTTTTTTAGAAGATTTCTGTGTTTTAGTTGTCGCCGTTGCGGCGGTGGAATCGCTTAGAACTGTGGGAGTCGTAGGCTTGATTTGTCCGTGGATGACAGGTTCACTCCCCCTGCATTTGGTCGAATAGTTAAAATTGATTTCTTATGAAGTGAAGTGAGAAGTGAGATGTTCGAAGTGTTTTTCGAAAAGTGAGAACTGAGAAGTGTGAAATGTAAATGTTCGAAGTGAGTATCGAGAAGTGAGTACTGAGAAATGAAAGTATTTAAGAGGTGAAAGTGAAAGAGGTGATAAATGATAGATGATAATTGAGCAGTGAGCAGCGAGTTGTTGAGAAGTGAGAATTGAGATATAAAACAGAATTCTTTCTGGAGGAAGAAGGAGGTAGTAAGAAGGGAAAAGGGAAAAGGAAGAAGTAAGAAGGAGAAGGAAGAAGTAAGGAGTAAGAAGAATGATGAGGAAAGGATGAAAGAAGAAAGAAGGCAGAAGAAATTGGCAGTAAGTAGAAGGAAGAGGGAAGAAAGAAGAAATAAGGGACAGAGTAAAGGAAAAGGAAGAAAGCAGAAGGAAGAAAAAAATTACAGGAAAAAGAAGAGAAAAGAAGGAAGATAGGAGAAAAAAGAATAAAGAAGAGAGTGGAAGGAATAAGGACTAATTTCATAATCTTACATTTCATTTCTCACTTGTTACAGCTCACTTCTTGCTACTGGATTCACACTTCTCGCTTTTCACTTTCTCAATTCTCACTTTCACTTCTTATTTCTCACTTATTATTTCTCACTTCTAACTTATCACTCGAGGGGCCCTCCTTAGCCGTGCGGTAAGACGCGCGGCTACAAAGCAAGACCATGCTGAGGGTGGCTGGGTTCGATTCCCGGTGCCGGTCTAGGCAATTTTCGGATTGGAAATTGTCTCGACTTCCCTGGGCATAAAAGTATCATCGTGCTAGCCTCATGATATACGAATGCAAAAATGGTAACCTGGCTTAGAAACCTCGCAGTTAATAACTGTGAAAGTGCTTAATGAACACTAAGCTGCGAGGCGGCTCTGTCCCAGTGTGGGGATGTAATGCCAATAAGAAGAAGAAGAAGAAACTTATCACTCCTCACTTCTGACTTTTCACTACTCACTTTTCTATACTATACTTTTCACTACTCGCAAAAGTTTTTTTTAATTATTTGGTCAAACAACATCCGGGCAAATGGCGCGACATCGTGTATATCGTGCATGTGAACTGTTTTGACAATATCGAGCGAGGTGGCTTATGGAGGGAACGCAGTATGCTTGATTCGAGGGGTTTTAATAATGGATTAAGGGAAAATATTGAGTCAGGGAGAGTACGCTAAAAACCCTCGGCAATGTGATCAACGATAAAGTTTATTTAAAATTATCGGAATAGTCTACATCAAAGTTTCCCAAAGTGGTGGGTCGCGACGCCCCTCCCAGCCTGTGTAAATCTTATGGAAGGAAGAATCTATAGTTTAGCTCAGAAGCAATATTCAAATAACATTGTATAATTTAGGGACAGCAGGGATTATGTCAAAGAGGGGCTCGCCTAGTATGTAGAGGGGTTCGTCAGTGAGCTGTGTTAAACTTCAATAACAAATCTGCATGTATCCACAAGCCGGCTCCACCAAAGCGACCATGGACCCTCCTTAGATTGCGTGGTTGACGTCTTGCAGCTATGGGTCAAGCTGAACATTAAACTGAATATTGTACCTTGGACGTAGCAGAAATTAATAATCAAAAGTTTCAATTAACATTCAATAATGAATAGCAATTGACAGTTTTGGTAAATTTTTACTCTTTCGTCTCTTTTTGTAGAATGATTTGAAAGCCGACTCTGTTTAAAATTTTTACTCGCGATCTGAACAATAAACAAACAATTGTATTTGTACTAAAATTAATATTACAGCACTTTTGATTGATACAACCGTGCTCTGAATAACATCTTCTTCTTCTTCTTATTGGCATTACATCCCCACACTGGGACAGAGCCGTCTCGCAGCTTAGTGTTCATTAAGCACTTCCACAGTTATTAACTGCGAGGTTTCTAAACCAAGTTACCATTTTTGCATTCGTATATCATGAGGCTAACACGATGATACTTTTATGCCCAGGGAAGTCGAGACAATTTCCAATCCGAAAATTGCCTAGACCGGCACCGAGAATCGAACCCAGCCACCCTCAGCATGGTCTTTCTTTGTAGCCGGGCATCTTACCGCACGGCTAAGGAGGGCCCCATCTGAATAACATACCAGTAGTATTATTAGACTTTTACTTAGTGAGTTATTGATGTGATAGATCTTCGATTGTCGAATTATCAATAAACGCTTTGTGTATTGAATTTAAAATATTTGTAGGAACATATGCGAACCCAGTATCCTGAAGGTAGCTACAGCTGGAAGGGTACAATTGGCAGGGCATGTTACCAGAATGCCGGACAAACAACCTTGTCAAAATAGTATTAGCTCCTGATCCGGCATGTACAAGGCGGCGTGGAGCGCAGCGTGCTAGATACAAAACGATTAGGCGAGTGGAGATGGGGCGCAATAAAGGATGTAGAGACGTGGCCCGAGTCATGTCTTGTGGCGTGAAATTGTTGATTCAGTGTTATCTGAATCAAACATTTCACAAAATAGCAAAATTCCCCTTTTTAATTCTCATACTATACCAAGAACAGGATCCAAGTTTTGCATATACCCAGCCGCACGCGGAAAAATGCTTCTCGCTCTTTTATCGTACTTCATTCCTACGGTAGATACGGATCACATATCTTAGTGACGCCTTCCTCATATATATGTCTGTGACTCGAATGACCAATGCTCACATCTGTATTCACTGTGAACAGCGTCGAGATTCGCTTTGAACGAGACATTCAGACAGTATCTTTTTATTATTCACGGCATGTCACGATCGAACGATTCCAAGTGTCTGCCCGAAGGCGAAAAAGGTGCAATCCGAATTTGGTTTTGGTTAGTGTCGTGTATGCTTGAGTTGAAGCCGTGTCTCCACGGGTAGCGTAGATAATCTGCTTAGGATTGGAATGTACGTGCGTAAGGGATGATGTGTTACGCAGGCATGGCTTGGTCCACCGACTGTCACTTGGAGTTGAATTAGTATATGGTTTAGTCATCTGCGTCTCATGATGGTGGGTGCACAATTGTATTTAGGGTCAGAGTGCAGCTTTTCGAGTAAATAGTGAGACGAATTCATGGTAGGTAATGCATTAGTAGGTCAACCAGGTCAACGCTTTGAATTGAATAAAGCTGAGACGAGACAACACAGCACATAACTGAAATTCCCCTTGACAATTTATGCCAGTTTGACCAAAAACAAACAAGTTGAATGAACCTAAAGCTACTGTTATCAATATGAATCATTCAAACTGCAACCGTGAATGAAGTTGTTTTACTGATCACAGTTAGAATTAATTTTGAGTTGGAAACGACGTAGGGTTACGACAGGTATTTCCTTCTGTGGTTAATTCCCGTCTTAAAAACCAATGAAAGAAACTTACATTTGCTATAACTCCACCACATCAGAACGTTCCTTCTGAGCCTACCTTTGGGTACGGAGGTGTTATGGCAAACAAGTGTCACGTTAGTTTGCTCTCCAATGTCCACTCAAGGATGTGCTTATCGAACCAACCAATAAGAATTGGTATTTTCTTATAGAAAGATGTGGTACAAACGACAGGCAGCTGTATTTTTTTCTTATAAATCAAGCACAGAGATTCAGTAGAACTGGATGGTTGGAATTATTCAAAGCAAAAAGTCAATATTCTGGTTTCACGGTTATCTGCGATCGTCCTATCGAATCAATTACACTGGATTCTGTTTTTAAACGATATACATTTTCTCAATTTTGCACTCATCCTAAATGTTTAGCGGATATTAATTACCATGTGATTTTTTTATATTTATTTAGCATTTTTTTATACAAGTTTTAAAGACTTTGGTGGTAAATTTAAGTCACATGATCAAAATTACGAGCGGAAAAATATCGTGTAAAAACAAAATCCTGTAATAACAAACAACTTTTAAAGCATCATATTTAATGCTCATTCAAATTTCTACAGAAATAGCTTACACATCTTCCATAGATTCTATTTAAATCAGTTCCGATTAAAAATCGCCACATGGCTGCTTCAATTTCACGTTAATGATCATGCTTTAAACTTGTAAAATTGGACGTCAATTTTCAATATTTTTGGTGGTGCACTTTAGCTCATGAAACTTACGCTATGAAGAAATTAGATGTTGTTGATGATGCTTACATACGGAACAACTTCAAAATGATCAATTTACAGAGCTGCGGTGTTTTAAAATTCTGAATTATCAATCAAAGGGTAAAGCAATTGTTGCTTTCCATGCCTGGCCCCGCAGGCTTTTGGAAGATCGTAAGTATTTTCAGTTCATGTTAGAGCTAGTTCAAAAACCATGCAATATCTTAAACAATTTTGATAGCTGGTAATACGATAATCAATTGTCGCCATTAATGCAACATGTCGCAAACCGTGAGTCAGAATTGGGAAATCATTATAGCTTCAAAACTGCTTAGATCACGGTTATTCATTTCTGTAGAATGACGACCGAAATTCCGGTGACGAAATGTATTTTGGTAAAACGACACAGAAACGAGCACAACTGCTATTTACGATCATCCACCAAATAACCGTTCCGGAATAGCAAACGTGGAGTGCCATTCTTCGGGTGGTGGTTGCATGTTTAATTGGAAAATAAACATAAATTCTGCTCACGCAGACAATCGTTTTATGTCGCCGCACGTGAGTTGATGTTATTTAAACGCAACCTTTTGTTCGGTGTTCTGATAAGGAACTTTGTGCCTTAACTGAGGGGATTTTTCGGTAGCACTTCGATTGGGAGTGCCGACCATAGACAATTCTATTGTCTCGCACACTTATGACTACTTATTGGATTATCTTCCACGATTCTTCTACCTGGTGATTGTTTTAGAACTAAAATTGTTCTGATGCTGTTTCTCAAATGAGTCGGCGCTTTATATTTATAATGAAACTGTCACATGGATAATTTCCGATAGTGACTCATGCCACTTTAAACATTTGTGATTCGTTTAATGCAACTGTTTCTCATTACACATTAATTGTTAAAGGGTACGACTGTAACATCAAAAAACAGAGGCTATGGAAGTTATTATTTACAATATTAATTCGAAACTATAGTACCCGTAACGCAGGATAGACACCATTACGTAAAATCTGTCATGGACACATTGAAATAAGCAACAGACATATCTTGAATGGTCCCAATTATTAAGTCAGTAAACCAGAGTGTGACTCATTTGCCGACAAATCACCACAGAAGCTGATTTTAAAATGGATTGTACGGTGGACTTGTAAGCACTGTACTATCTTGCAAATTTCTTGAACAGTTGGTTGTATTTATTTCTCTAGATATGGAGCTAAAGCGTTAGTTACACATAATTATACTAATTGATTGAAATTTATTATCATTCATTATACACTGTAAACCAGTGCTATGCTATAATATGGTTGTTTTTACATATTGGGGAGCTATATATTTTTAGTATGGGCAGCAGGGACTATGTCCAAGGGCTTGACGATCCCTCCTCAGGCCATCTGCGAGTTGTGGGGCTTACCTAGGATGTGGTGGGATTTGACAGTGGGCCCTGTCAATTTCCTGTAAAAACTGCATGTATCCGCAAGTAGGCCCACTAAAGTGACCGTGTGCCGCTCAAAGCGCACAAGCCCAAGTCCTGGCCTGGTGACGACTCGATATAAGCGGCAAAGACCTAGGCAATGAATAAAGAATCACGATTGGAAGCTTGGAACATGGAAATGTAAGTCGCTAGGTTTCGCAGGTTGCGACAGGATGATCTACGATGTATTACATCCCCGCAACTTCGACGTCGTGGTGCTGCAGGAGATTTGCTGGACAGGTCAGAAAGTGTGGAAAAGCGGGCATTGAGCGGCTACCTTCTACCAAAGCTGTGGTACCACCAACGAGCTGGGAACCGGCTTCATAGTGCTGGGTAAGATGCACCAACGTGTGATTGGGTGGCAGCCAATCAACGCAAGGATGTACAAGCTGAGGATAAAAGGCCGTTTCTTTAAATATAGCATCATCAACGTGCACTGCCCACACGAAGGGAGACCCGACGACGAGAAAGAAGCGTTCTACGCAGTACGCACAGCTGGAGCAGACATACGATGGATGCCCACTGCGGGACGTCAAAATCGTCATCGGCGATATGAACGCACAGGTAGGAAGGGAGGAATTGTATAGACCGGTCATCGGACCGGATAGTCTGCACACCGTATCGAATGATAACGTCCAACGATGCATAAACTTCGCAGCCTCCCGTGGAATGGTAGTCCGAAGCACCTTCTTTCCCCGCAAAAATATCCACAAGGCCACATGGAGATCACCTAATCAAGAAACGGAAAACCAAATCGGCCACGTTCTAATCAACGGTAAATTCTTTTCCGACATCACGAACGTCCGCAGTGCGAATATTGAATCCGACCACTACCTCGTTGCAGTATGCCTGCGCTCAAAATTCTCGACGGTGTACAACACGCGTCGAAGTCTGACGCCGCGGCTAAACATTGGGCGGCTACAAGACGGTAGACTAGGCCAAGGATACGCGTAGCAGTTGGAAGTGGCACTCCCAACGGAACAGCAGCTGGGCGCAGCGTCTCTTGAAGATGGCTGGAGATATATTCGATCCGCCATTGGTAGCACCGCAACCGCTGCACTTGGCACGGTGCCCCCGGATCAGAGAAACGACTAGTATGACGGCGAATGTGAGCAGTTAGTGGAAGAGAAGAATGCAGCATGAGCGAGATTGCTGCAACACCGCATGAGTATCGCGCTAATAGCACACGAAAGTTCTATGAGAAGTTGAACCGTTCACGTAAGGCCCACGTGCCACAGTCTGATATGTGTAAGGACATAAACGGGAACCTTATTACGAACGAGCGTGAAGTGATCCAAAGGTGGCGGCAGCACTACGAAGAACACCTGAATGGCGATGTGGCAGACGAAAATGGCGGTATGGTGATGGACCTGGGAGAACGCGCGCAAGACATAATTTTACCGGCTCCGGATCTCCAGGAAATCCAGGAGGAGATTGCACAGTGTTTTATTTCGTCATTTTCACGATCGAAATTCAAAAACTCGAAAGTGTTGATTTTGGATATAGGGTTTGTTCACAGAAGTTTCAAGATATTTAGGAGCGCATCTTCCGATAAAAACAGTTTGATGATTAATCCCCCTAAAAGTGAGTTGAGAAAATTATTTTTCCACCAGAATGAGATAGACACGTAGTGTCTTCCGCAAAGTTGTAGCAAATGTTAATACGAGCAACTTTGCTGAACATCCCGAGTTTCTATCTCTTATATATAACAAACTTAAGTCGTTTTAAGTAAAAACCCCATTAAAATCTTATTTTTCATTCTAACTCTTTCTAAAAAAATTTCCCATTTTCCGTCTCTTCTACAAAGTTGTCAAACCAGCAAAATTACATGTTTTTGCTGAACATTGTAACTTTCTATCTCTTATAAAACAAAAGTTATCTTTCAATTATACATATTTTTAGAGGTTTCTCCACTTGTGATTACTCCCTTAATTGCAAAAAGTCGCAAATTTCTTCATGATATGCAGAAAATCGCTTATTTCATTTTATACTGACATTGAAAACTTTTGTCGACAAGAGTCTTCTCGAATGGTGTGTTAAAACTTGTAAACCTAAGAAAAATCATAATATTTGAATAACTTTTGTTTTATAAGAGATAGAAAGTTACAATGTTCAGCAAAAACATGTAATTTTAATGGTTTGACAACTTTGTAGAAGAGACGGAAAATGTGAAAAATCATTAGAGTTAGTTTAAGTTAAAAGAATGAAACCGTCTAAGACGAATTAAGTACTGTCCATTTAATTCCACCAGTTAAATTTCGTTATCTTTGCAGATACGTATTTCGACCACAACTGTGTGGTCGTCTTCAGTGTCTTGTACTTGACTCGACTTTGACTTGACAATCGATTGGCCGGCTGAAGAACAACAAACCCCCTGGGGTTGACCAACTACCAGGAGAGTTATTAAAACACGGTGGTGAGGCACTGGCTAGAGCGCTGCACTCGTTCATTACCAAGATTTGGGAGCAGGAAGTTTTGCCGCAGGAGTAGATGGAAGGTGTCGTGTCGGAAAGGGCGATAAGCTGGATTGTGGCAACTACACAATTGCATGGGAGTTCGTGGGGCAGTATCAGGCGGGTTTTATGGGCGAACGCTCCACAACGGACCAGGTGTTTGCCATTCGCCAAATACCGCAGAAATGCCGCGAATACAACGTGCCCACACATCATCTATTCATCGACTTCAAAGCCGCATATGATACAATCAATCGGGACCAGCTATGGCAGCCAATGCACGAACACGGATTTCCGGATAAACTGACACGGTTGATCAAAGCGACGGGTGATGTGCGTAGTTCGAGTTTCAGGGGCATTCTCGAGTCCCTTAGAAACGCGCAGAGGGTTACGGCTAGGTGATGGTCTTTCGTGTCTGCTATTCAACATCGCTTTGGAAGGGGTAATACGAAGAGCAAGGATGTACCACACGAGTGGTACAATTTTCAATAAGTCCGTCCAGCTATTTGGCTTTGCCGATGACATAGATATTTAGGCACGTAACTTTGAGAAGATGGAGGAAGCCTACATCAAACTGAAAAGGGAAGCTAAGCGGATCGGACAAGTCATCAACACGTCGAAAACGAAGTACATGATAGGAAGAGGTTCAAGAGCAGACAATGTAAGCCACCCACCGCGAGTTTGCATTTGTGTACTTGGGCTCACTGGTGACTGCCGTAAATGATACCAGCAGAGAAATTCGGAGACACATAGTTGCTGGAAATCGTACGTACTTTGGACTCCGCAAGACGCTCCGATCGAATAGAGTTCGCCGCCGTACCAATCTGACAATCTACAAAACGCTCATTAGACCGGTAGTCCTCTACGGACACGAGACCTGGACGATGCTCGTGGAGGACCAACGCGCACTGGGAGTTTTCGAAAGGAAAGTGCTGCGTACCATCTATGGTGGGGTGTAGATGGCGGACGGTACGTGGAGGAGGCGAATGAACCACGAGTTGCATGAGCTGCTGGAAGAACCATCCATCGTTCACACCGCGAGAATCGGAAGACTGCGGTTTGTCGGGCACGTAGCCAGAATGTCGGACAGTAATTCGGTGAAAATGGTTCTTGAAAACGATCCTACGGGAACAGGAAGGCGAGGTGCACAGCGGGCAAGGTGGATCGATCAGGTGGAGGATGATGAACGGACCCTCCGCAGACTGCGTGGTTGGCGAAGTGCAGCCATGGACCGAGCTGAATGGAGAAGTCTTTTATGTATTGGACAGGCCGATCCGGCCTTAGTCTGGTAATAAATAATAATAATGGTCAGCCTATTGTTGTAGAATGTGTTGCATTGAATTAACTAAGAAGATAAAGGTTATGTTAGTCAGTATTTTGCCGTTCTCATACATAACGGGGCTTTTCTACAATTTGGACGTAAGTACATGGTTTCATAAACAAGCCGTGGAACTATTTGAACCCAAAACAAGCGCCTTATGTAAAAATCGCGGTGCAAAAAAATCTGCTCTTTGATTTTACTCCACCTAAACAATTTTATAATCTTAACTAAGTAAGTGCAACTAATAAAGGCATATTTGAATTTTATATCTCTGTATTTTAAACGCGCGCGCTTGTTGCTCTGGCGTGCATTTTTCCGCCCAGCCCGTTATTGGGGGCATAGCTGTTCGGCCACATTGAGAGTTGACGTAAAGTCAATGTCAACTTCTCTCCACGAACAGCCTAGATAGCCGTGTGGTGTCGGCAGCTGGTTATCTGGCTAAGAATAACATTACGGATTGCCTGTTCCAGTGGTAAAAGTCCACCATACAGGTGACCCCTAATTTTCGGTGTGATGCGGCTTTATGCTTACCGTGCCTACGAATGAATGGTTAGGGGGGTCTAATAAGAACCTAACCGCAAACGGAGCCTGTGAAGCACCAGGGCCCCCTTCACAGTATTTTAGCCCTCGCTGCGCTAACCGGAGCTATGGCGTAGTTGACTTTTTACTTCTCCGAGATAATTGGCTACTCTTATTCAACCTCATCGTGAGGTTAAATAAGAGTAGGTTAATGAATATGTGTTTTAATTAGTTTTCAACAAATTATCACCTATATGGTTTCACATTATGCGTTTTTTACAATGTGCTTTGTGTATGTTACCTATATGGATTCGCATTATGCGTTTTTTCACAGTGTACTCTGTGTCTCGTCCTTGACGTTTGGCTTCGGCTACTCTTGTTCAATCTCAACGTGAGGTTAAATAAGAGTGGGGTTATGAATATGTGTTTTACTTAGTTTTCAACAAATTGTCACCTATATGGATTCGCATTATGCGTTTTTCACAGTGTACTCTGTGTCTCGTGTTTGACGTTCGGCTTTGGCTACTCTTGTTCAATCTCAACGTGAGTGTGGGGTTATGAATATGTGTTTTACTTAGTTTTTCAATAAACTTCCACCTATATGGATTCGCATTATGCATTTTTTTTACAATGTACTTGGTGTTTGTCACCTATATGGATTCGCATTATGCGCTTTTCACAGTGTACTCTGTGTTTCGTCTTTGACGTTCGGCTTCAGCTACTCTTGTTTAATCTCAACTTGGGGTTGAATAAGGGTGGGATTATGCATATGTTTTTTACTTAGTTTTTCAACAAATTTTCACCTATATGGATTCGCATTATGCATTTTTTTTACAATGTACTTTGTGTATGTTACCTTTATGGAGTCGCATTATGCGTTTTTCACAGTGTACTCTGTGTCTCGTCCTTGACGTTCGGCCTCGGTTACTCTTGTTCAATCTCAACGTGAGGTTCAATAAGAATGGGGTTATGAATATGTGTTTTACTTAGTTTTCAACAAATTTCCACCTATATGGATTCGAATTATGCGATTTTTACAATGTGCTTTGTGGTTGTCACCTATATGGATTCGCATTATGCGTTTTTCACAGTGCACTCTGTGTTTCGTCTTTGACGTTCGTCCATTGTTACGTCCTCTGTGTTTTTGTGACACCTCTCTTTAGTCCCTAGCTGAATGCGTGTGAGTCTACATAATTGGCTTTCCTATAAATGGTTCCACTCTCCTTTCCAACTTCACTTCCTCTTCCTTTCCCCTTTTCACTTCCTTTTCCGTCAGGTAAATGATGAGAAAGGCCAGTGAAGGCGATGGCACAAATCTCCCAAATTGAGGGGAACGTGCCTCCTGAGCCGACGTTCTGATACCTGAATACCTGATACGTGGAGGAGGCGAATGAACCACGAGTTGCATGAGCTGCTGGAAGAACCATCCATCGTTCACACCGCGAGAATCGGAAGACTGCGGTTTGTCGGGCACGTAGCCAGAATGTCGGACAGTAATTCGGTGAAAATGGTTCTTGAAAACGATCCTACGGGAACAGGAAGGCGAGGTGCACAGCGGGCAAGGTGGATCGATCAGGTGGAGGACGATGAACGGACCCTCCGCAGACTGCGTGGTTGGCGAAGTGCAGCCATGGACCGAGCTGAATGGAGAAGACTTTTATGTATTGCACAGGCCGATCCGTTCTTAGTCTGGTAATAAATAATAATAATGGTCAGCCTATTGTTGTAGAATGTGTTGCATTGAATTAACTAAGAAGATAAAGGTTATGTTAGTCAGTATTTTTCCGTTCTCATACATAACGGGGCTTTTTTTCAATTTGGACGTAAGTACATGGTTTCATAAACTAGCCGTGGAACTATTTGAACCCAAAACAAGCGCCTTATGTAAAAATCGCGGTGCAAATAAATCTGCTCTTTGATTTTACT